>NC_092334.1:191612500-192212500 GCF_046630445.1 Rutidosis leptorrhynchoides
GCAACGCAACATAAACACAACATAACACAATCGTATATTAATAATATCCACGTATTAATATACACGTTAGTCCACCTATCAATTAAGGCACTAACCAAATTCCCATTCCGACCCCGTACTCCTACAAGTCCCGCAACAAATTAAGCACACACAAAAGTCTAAGTCTAGGCACCTATCTCAAGTCGCCTAAATCCCTTAGACCATGCTCTGATACCACTTGTAATAACCCAACTCGTTAACCTTCCGAAAATGTGCCACAAAAAAAAAATTTCTGGAACAGTTGATCTGGACGGCGTCCAAAAGCTTGGACGGCGTCCAGCACTTAATACTGGGACGGCGTCCAGCCATCTGGGACGGCGTCCAGATGTACTAAAACATTCTGATCATTTTTTCGAACACACGCGGGCGAAAACCCGCTTCCCGACACTTTTAAACCAAAACACTTTCACAATAGATTACAATAGTTTAAACTAAGAGTTTTTCACAATAAAAACCGAGTTTTACGACACCGGGCCCACATCGACCCAAAATACCACAAGTGACTATTTCGACCCATTAGTTTATACAAAAACATAGACCGAGCATGGGATTGGGGACACGATACCCAATCCTAATCAAATCCAAAATCAAGTCTTCTAAAGCAACTACGCAAGTCCACTAGTCCCAGCGCTTACCCGAGCCACCGCATCCATGCAATCTATAAAAATGTAAACAACGAGAGGGTAAGCTAACGCTTAGTGAGTGATAACATACTACATACATATATATGTATAAAATGGACACGCCACAAAATATCAAATACCGCATACCGAAGCATTCAAGTATAAGGCAAGCTAAGCTAAGCATACCGTAGTCACTAAGCAACAAGCTATAGATACATCAACAAATATAAGTTCACCAACGACGATGTGAACAACGCCAAGAAGCTACACCCGGAGGGTTAGCTACATCACGACAATACAACAATATAAATATATACAACAATATAAACGACCAAGGTTAACCCCTTAACCCAAAACCGAGAACCAAATACAACAATGAAGATTGGCCGAACTACACGAGCCTTAGTAATCCGAAACCATACGAGATTACTATCTTCACAACATTGAGGTTGGCCGAACTACACGAGCCTTAGTAATCCGAAACCACACGAGATTACTACCTCAATAAGATGACCGAACTACACGAGTCACCATGAATCCGAACTACACGAGATTCATTTCGATAAGATGACCGAACTACACGCGTCATCGTGAATTCGAACTACACGCGATTCACTTCTCCAACTCAACCCACGGTCACGGGATTATAAAATCCACCACGTCGGGGTTATCCACATCACAACAATATCAACCCTTCGCCATTGGGGTTATATACTCCACATCACAAACACGTGTGATAACGTACACACAAAACGTGTACCTCGCCAAAGGTGGTCAACCAAAACGCACAACCGTGCCAATTGGACCTCAACGCAAGTCCATCAAATCCACCTATATGTGAAGTGAGCTCTATAACCGAGAACCACTTCACCTGACCCGCACCCATCCTACACATACATATGCATATAGGATATTAACACTCACCTAGTCGTCTTGATGAATGCTTCCAAGTAATCCGCAACGCGCCAAATGGAAAGTACCTATTCCATTATCACAAACACAACAACACAATTAGGGTTGACTTACAAACCAACCCAATTGACACCTAGTGCAAATTCGACCCATTTGCACTTCCAAGAACGAAACGCGCCCACACTAACCAATATCCACTAACACGAGTGAAAATGGTCCTAACACACCGATTAAGCCCGATCACAAGTGTTAAACACGTGTCATACCCATTTTGACACCAAAACCCTAATTTGACCCATTTCAAAATTAGGCAACCAAACACACCCAAAAGTGTTCCAACACTTCCATAATCACTAAACCTAGTGATTAAACTCACCATCAAACCCTAAACAAGGTCAAATCGTCTACCGACCCAAAACCCGCCAAGTGACAAGAATAACAAGTCACCATAAACCCATTTCATCATCTAAAGGGGTTTCTCAACAAACTAGCTCAAAGCCCTAAATTGAATATCAAATCTAAGTAATGAAATTCGGAGTTTGAGCTTACCAATACCACCACAACATAGCTAGGAGCGAGATGAACGACTTTAGAACCCGAGCTTTTGCGAGAAATCGACTCCTTCCTCTCCAAATCCACCTCTCTCTCTCTCTAAACTTCTCTTCTCTCTCTAGATAAGGTTGAGAGTGTTTTTGGTTGGTGAGAAATGATCCAAAATGATCAATGAATCAGCCTTGAAGGCTCCAAACCGGCACGCAAGTGAATTTACCAAAATACCCCTTTTTAAAATAAAAACACAGCTGGCTCGTCAGACAGGTTGGACGGCGTCCCGACCCTTGGACGGCGTCCCACGCTTCACATCTGGACGGCGTCCCATCCCTTGGACGGCGTCCCGATCTACTGAAATTTCAGAAACAGAAACAGGGTGTTATATATATATATATATATATATATATATATATATATATATATATATATATATATATATATATATATACACTATTATATATACAATTATGTGTTAAATGTTAAGTAGATAATTTATTATATATATTAAACAATTAACCTCAAGTATAACACTATACATTTAATATTTTGATAACATTGGCAAATTATGTTTGATCCATTTATATATATATATATATATATATATATATATATATATATATATATATATATATATATATATATATATATATATATATATATATATATATATATTCAAAATAACAAGCTTTAGTTATTTAAAGTTATCTTTCATAAAAACTAAATTACTTAATAGTTCATTAATGTATTTAATATAATAATTTTCATATATAATTATTTATATTTACATTTCTGGTTACAATTAAAGGTTCGTGAATCGTCGATAGCATTCGAGGTTAAATAAATGTATGAACATAGTTTCAAGTCCTTGAGATTTAATTTAACAAACTTTGCTTATCGTGTCGGAATAATATAAAAATAAAGTTTAAATTTGTTCGGAAATTCCTGGGTCGTCACACAATGTCATCAAACCACAAACAACAAACAAATAATTCAAGTAAACAAAGAAAATAAACTGCAAGAACGTAAATAAACACAAGAATATAACGTGGTTATATTCAATATTGCTATTGGTTTAATCCACGGCCAACCAAAGAGTATTTTTATTATTGAAATTTGTAGGTACAATTTACAGGTTACATATGGGATTATTTATAAAAGGAAACAATAGCTTAGAGAGCAATCTAGGATATTCTAGAAGCATGAATCCAAGTCCTAAATGATTATATACGGAGTAATAATTCGTTAACGTCCAAAACAATTCATAGACGTGAAGCTTCTAGAACCATTCATGTTCCAAGTATAAACCTCACATTTGGTGACATATGTCCCCAAACGTGACATTATAATTTCCAAGAATTGATTTTACTTCGAACATAATTCTCACCCTGTAACATGTAGAATCACGTTTGACCCATCATGAATTCTTTTTGTTTAAATCTACTTCACCTCTAACAGAGTCATCCTTGACTTCATCTTGCTTGCAACGGAGTGATGACTATAGATAGTGTTCGGAGTTTCTAAGATTTTCTAACAAGATGCTGAGCTAGCAATTTAGTTTCTTCAGCCTTTTTTGTCATGATAGGTTTAGGGTGCAACAGTAAGAAGTCAGTAAGGTATTCTAGACGATGTTAATATATATAAAATTCGTTTTTATTATAAAAAAACATTTATATTACTATTATTATTAACATTATTATTATTATTATTATTATTATTATTATTTTTTCATTATTATTATTATTATTATTATTATTATTATTATTATTATTATATTGTAAATAATAACGATATATACTACATCTAATCTTCAAAGCTCTCATAAACAAAATCTTTTGAGATTATCCCCTTCTCAAGGCCACGAGAGCTCACACTCTCTTCGCGTATACCAACATACATTGTTGTAAAAAACCCGATTACTCGCCGATTAATCCCCGATTAATTATTTTTAAGAGCAATCCGTTCCGATTTTCAAAAATACATTTAATTAAATGGTTAACGTCAATTGATTGATCAAAATCGAATTTAGTAATCAAAATTAGTCAAAGTAAAAAAATTGTTAACATTTTAACTTGAATTTAAACTAGAATTTTATAGTTTTGAAGCAAAATGAACAATTTTAGAAAATTATGTTAAAAATTATCTTTATATTTATGATTTTTTTCTATAGTTACACATAATTTTTAAAATTTAATATTTAAAATGTATACAGTACAATCCGATTAATCTCCTATTAATCCCCGAATTACCGATTAATCCTTCCGAAGTCCCGACCGATTAATCCCCGAATAGCGAATTTTGCAACCTTGCCAACACATATATACTGACTACATACTCCATAAAGACTCATATGTTTGGTTTAGTTAGTTTTGTTGGACTAGGGCTCGTTGTTGAATTCTTTTGTGATGGTTGTACTTGTTCAGGGATGGAGCCAGAATTTAAGATCGTTTGGGGCACAAAATTTAAACCAATATATATAGTCATGCAGAGTTAATTAACAAGCTATAATTTCTATACTAAGAAGACAACCTTTAAAATTCATTATATATTTGATTAGGCATACATAATTTTACATACTTTATTCCCGATTTATTGGCGACTTAACTGACTCTTAGAGCCTAAATGAAATTTCAGGCAGGATTTAAAACTCATGAAAATTTGATTCTACCATTTTCATGGCGTCTTTGTTATTTTTATTTTAGTATTTTTTTTTATTTTCATTTTTTTAAAAACTTTTTCCTACTTAAAGGCCGGAGTTGCTCTCGGAAGCAATCTCTTTATCCGTCGAATAGAGAGAGGGATGACTTTCTCTACTCTTAAGAGTGTTTCACTCTGGGTGGAGAAATGACTTGTCTTTATTCTCGGATAGGGGAATGATTGTTTACATATCACCTCCCCCATACGCCACACATGTGGTATTGGGTTTTGTTGTTATTGTATTCCCGAAAAGCACCTCTCGACCATTGTGGTTGAGATGACAATACTAAAACGAACTTTAATATCCGATTAATGATATAAAATTTGATTTCAATTTCAATCATCAAGGTCGTTATTGAGTTTTTATGCAAGCACATTTATAAAGAAATAGGGGCAAACATTGTAAATATTGGGCTATTAATGAAAATCTGGCCCGAGATTAAAGACTTGGATGTAAATTTTGTTGAAATAAATTGGTGTCACAATTTCTTAATAGAGGTGGCATTCAGTATAAAACTTAAATAAAATTCCACCACATAAGAAACTTGAGGTTGCACTCCAATTCAACGTAAAATAATTGCGCTACACATAAAATTTCAGTGGGGTCATAGGCACCCAGTGTATACTAAGTGGCTCCGCCCTGTTAACTTGTTGATCTTCGAATCCGTTATAATGTTAACGCTATTTTGTTTTAAAAAAAAAATGTGTGCAGTTTGCATGATTTAAATCAAATGGTCCAATCTTGTCTTTAAGTGAAGAATATCTTTATAACAAAACAAAGACAATGATCTAGAATTAGCTTCTATCACTTTACTTTAAGTAGGGTCAACTGCATGCTTGTTTTGCCCCATTTAGATGATTCACTGCGTCAGACAAAATACCTAGACACGTAATGCTAAAACTTCAGGTTTTGTGAAAAAGAAAACAAAATTAATATTCACACTCTTTTTGTAATTACATAGCATGTATCCTCTTGTTGGTGCATGATTGTTTAATCCCTAGTTCTATTATTGTTTAATGAACATTTGAGTCTATAATCATAAAAATTGTGACTACTGAATCGTTGTTAATGTACGTAATAATTTAAGTTAATAGTTAATCTGACTAGACAGTCGACCGACTGTCAAGATCGTCGTCCGATAGTCATGGTCAGTGGAGTTGTCTTCGATCGACTTAAACAGACAGTCGACCGACTGACGGAGTCAGTCGACCAACTATCACTACAGACACTATATATATGGGTTTAAGCCTCATTTGTTAGGTTACGCATCATATTCACCCTTAGTCGTCTGCAACTCGGTCTCTACGTCCAGATACCACATAATATCGACTTAGGCTTCGTGTTTATCAAGATCTAATCTTGGTTTGATTCATACGAATCCGAAAACCCTTAGATATTCGACTTTGCCCTTGTTCTAGTGTTATTCCACCTCTAGAACAATTTAGATTGATTCTAAGATCCTTACGATTCGTCTACACGTCTTGTTACCAAATATATTCTTCCTACCGAATTAGCTCAAATTTTTAATAACAATACACTGCCTAATCATGACCCATTAATGAGTCGGATCCAGATCCAATACTAAACCTTTAAGGGATCTACCCTCAATCTTACATTCCACACCTTTAATGTTTGTAGGTGGTTTATGTTCTCTCGCTTAACGGTGTGTGAAGACAAAAATTTGATTTGATTTGTGTGGTGTGTTGCTTGTAGTAATTGTTATTTGACGTTTTCATTTGCTTGTTCTAAGAGTTGTTTGATGTCGTTGTTAGATGTTAGACTTGTTTGTGTTATAGAATATGAACCCGTGATTATTATTCAATACTAATGTGATATTTATATTACAATTGAAACCCTAATAAACCTACAAACCCTAGTGAACCTAAGTTCACAATCGGGTTGGACTAACTTATCATCTAACACTCCCTTGCAGTCCGAGCGGCGAAATCGCGAAAGTTCGGACCGGAAGAAAACACTAGATAAATAGAAGATAACTTTTTTTCCCTCTCATATTTGTTGCACTGAATTGACTGCTAATCGTTGATTGGTTGCGTTGCTTAACCGCGTTTTTTTTTCCGTAACGTTTTTTTTTTTTTTACGTTGTGGCTTGCTTTGCTTAGCCTAAAGATTGAGCAGAACTTGGGCTTAGAACTTTTATCGTCGATACAATCCTCTTCAACGCTGCAAAAAAAAAGACTTTTTTGTATTCTCTTTTTTTTAGGGGTTTGGAACCTAATTAAGCTAGGCGGCTCATCCCCACGCCGATTATTTTGTTATAGTTAACTTCTTATAATTTAAGAATTAAACAATATACGACATAATAAAATAGAATGAAAGTGCAAAAGAGATGTTCCGACTATTTGCGATAAGCGACGGTTCAAGAAGTCTAAATTTTTTTTTTTATAATAGAATATGCGGTTGAAAAAGACACAGCATAAAAAGATAACGGGGATTGAGGTTTCATAAAAAGAAAATTGAAAAAATGCATGAGATGAGACTTTGACATATACACTTGGTTGGATGTGATTTGTGGTATTGCTACAACCATATGCATGTATTAGACGGTGGTAAAAGAAACAAGAAAAAAAAAAAGAAAAAAATGATGTTACGCTAGGAGAATAGGGTGCAGCGGCCGGAAATGGTAGGGTTTGTTTTTTTTTTTTTTTATGGTTTTTTTTTTTTTTTTGAAAAGCAACGAAATATATAGAACAGGAAACGATTACAAGATACACCGTCTTAAGGTTGCGAGAGGGCAACCAGAAACAAGCTAAAACATGTACAACTACACTAACGAAACAATTACAAACATCAAACCATTACAAGGTGACTAACAATACACTCGGGTTCGAAATCCACTCTAACCAATCATACGAATGCTTACTATCACGAGAAGATATCCACTCGAACGCTTTGGATTGGAAAACACTAAAGGCCATCGGAATGTTCCAAGCTTTCAATTTATGTCCTTTCCGAGGTAACGATAATTTCGGCTCAATGACCTAGTTTTAATCGTTCATAAATATGTATAAACATGATTTTGAATTCATTTTTTTTAAAAATTTTGAAAAATTTACTAGAAGTGGGTAGTCAGTATATAAGACTAGGGCTGTTCCTTGTTATCGGAGAGCACTAGATTCTAATACAACTACTGCGTTACTAGTATTTTTAATGGTAACCAAGTGTTTAAAATCAAAAAAAAAAAAATTTAAAATCCGAAAGAATTTAACCCCTTCCCACACTTAAGATCTTGCAATGCCCTCATTTGCAAGAAATCAGAAACAATTTAAATTATTGAGGGTTATTAGCGTAGAAAAATGATTAAATTTTACCAAAGTTTCAAACATATTGTCGTTTGATTGTTGAATGATAAATGGTGCACGTCATTTGTTCATTCCGTCTTGTTGTTATTTCACATAAATGTTGCATCTTGTCGTCAAAATTACTTGCTTTTGCTGAACTTAATGCCAGTCTTTGAAAACGCGTTGTTTTATCCTGTTTTGTGCATAAAATAAACTACATACAATACAAATATAATTATACATGCAATTTGAAATGGAACTTTGGCATCCCACTTTCAAACTATAAGAACGAAATATTAGTACACAATAATAATAAAAATATCAAACATTACATAAACGTAATAAAGTATTAAGTGTTTAAAATAATAAAAATATAAATTACCAACTTATCTCTACTGATCAGGAGGTGGGTTATGAGGAAAATTAGGATATGGATCCCAATTCATGTTCGCGTCCGGGTTCCATGGCTGATGATAGGTGAACTGGTATGCTGCGTCATAATCATATAAATCATAGGGTGGTCTCATTTCTGGCTGATGTGCGGGATAGTATGCGGGTCGGGTCGGATAATACATCTCGCCAGGCTGCAACTGGCTTATAATTTGGCGCTGATGATAATCCCATCGGCCATGCTCTCGTTGCCGGGAATGCTCGTAGTCATTCCGACGTTGCCATGCCTCGTACTGCATATGCCTATCATAGTTCGTCATGTATTCATCCTCCATACGAACGCCTAAATCAAGAGCAGTTTCCCGAACAACTCCTATAATGTTGTTCGCCTCTTCCATTTCGTCATCCGAACCTCTTTCTACCTGTCGCTGAGGTCCCTCGTATCGATATACCCGACCACGTCTCATCAATAATACCCTTGCACCGTGATAAAGGTTTGAACTTATAGTTTCACCTTCGTCCTCTATTTCGTTCATTGGACCCCCTTGGTGCTTATCCACACCTAAATACTCTCCAATGAGAGTAATGAAAATACCACCACCTATAATACTCCCCGATTTCATCCCCGAAACTACATTAGCGAGATAATAACCAACACAATAGGGAATGTTAACGAAACTCCTCGGGTCTCTAATACACTTGAGGTAGAACAAATCGTTTACGGTCAATTTCTCTTTATTCTTACCCCTTTGTGTAATTGTGTTTGCTAAGAATCTATGAATCACCCGGAGTTCAGCTCTATCTATATCTAAGTATGTATGATTTCCACTGGCGTGAAATTCATTAAAGTGGGACATACGCCTCCAGACGGCGTTAATATCAAATTCCCTATCTATCCTTTCTCCTTGGGCAATCAGGCTATTACAGTCGGGGCTCAAAAGTTCAGCAGGGGTGTAAATCTGTAAGGCCCTGGCTAAATCTATCATGGACATTCTGTACATGCGTCCACCTAACAGAAATCTAATAAAGCTTCTATCATCTATCCTCCTAACATCACTGTTTAACTTAATAGTACTAAGTAATTCTATACACCATTCCCTATATATGGTTCTACGAATGGAAAATAGGCGCATACAATCGTTAAACTGAGAATTACCATACCTTTGCACCAATAATTCCCGAATCGGTTCGGCAAGGTCAACTGTTTCCAAAGGTACCCAGTCAATTGCCCTTGGCATTTCAACAACCTTAAAGTAGAGAATGTGCATGTTCTTTTGATAATCTGGATACTCTATCCAACATCGATCAAATCTCAGATTTGGGTGTAACTGATCTTCATTAATGTCTAAGCTCAGAATCATTTGATGTGGAGCGAATTGACGAAACTGATTCATGAATAATTGATCTTGATCGTGATATGGAATGTGTTGATCCTCATGTTGTTCTTCTTCTTGTTGCATATGTTGTTCTTGTTCATAAAACATTTCCGGTTAGGGCTCTGGTTGTCTGGACGATGATGCACCGTCCGTATCTGTATTTCTCTGCAAAACACATTAAACACAAAATTTGTGCATCCAAATATGCATTAGTGTTAGCAAAATAATAACTTGAAACAATTATGATGACATGTTCAATTCATAACACATTTTATACACATTTTCTTAACAATAACAATTCTACACTTTTACATACGAAAATGTGTACAATGTTTTATCACATTTAAACTCTTAAACATGTCAACAATAATCATTATAGCAATTAAACACTTGTTACATGGCATTCAAATCAAACTAGTGCTCATTTTCATATTTTTGTCAAGTCTACACTTTGTCAAATAAGCATATACGAAAAATGTACATCAAGTTCATAAGCATTTATCTCAAATAACACGCCAAAATAATCACTACTAGCAATGAAACAAGTTTCAAATGGCCTTTATATCAAATTATCCAAGTTCATGAATTTTTAGACTTAAAAAGTCCACTTTAATTCTCAAAAACATGTTTAGGCTCAAAGTTTGGATCAATTAACTACCTAAACATGTTACACTACTTAATTTAGCAACAATTCATGACAAAAATCGGCCATAACCTGTTTATATCAAAAAGCCCCAAATTGCTCAAGAACACAAACCCTAGATTCTTAAAAATTTCAAGTTTTTAGCTTCAATTCATGTTAAATAGCTTCTATCTAGGATATACATGCATAATATAACATCAATTTAACACTAATTTCACTAAAAATTAACAAAAATTAAATTAGGTAAAATGGCTCAAGAACACACATAATTCGAATTTAAAGAGATTAGGGGTGAAATCTTTACCGTTCTCCTGAAGGGGTTGAAACTACTGAATCTAGGCATGATTGTTGTGAAGTTTTGCAAGAAATTTGGTGAAAAATGGCGGATTTTTGAGAGTATTTGGGTGCAAGTTCGTGTATATGTGTGTGTATTGTGAGAAAGAAACAGGCCGCTGGAACTTTTTGTATCTGACCCGATTTTACTCATCATGCGAGTCGCATGATATATGCCTACACCCCATGCGAGTCGCATGGGGTCTGATTTCTGGTATTTTAATTTTTTTTTTTTTTTTTTTTTTTTTTATAAAAACCTTATACTTTTAAAACTTAGAATTAATAAAATTTTAAAATTTTGTTTCTTTTTAGGACGAGGTCGTTTCGGGACGATGCCCTAGTCCGTCCCTCGACAAAATTTTAAAATTTTGTCATTTTCAAGCGATTGTTTTAAAAGCTTAGATTTTTGGATTTTTTTAATTTTTTTGGCATACTTTAAATCAATAAGATTAAAAATAATGATAATAAAAGTTCTCGTCCCTCCCTCGGGTAAAGCAATTTCGGTTCAAAGACCTAGTCTTCAACTTACGACGAATTTTAAAAATCATATTCTTAACTTAATGAGATAAAGTAAATTTTTGTTTTTAAATTCACACAACTTAAATATAAAATTCAAAATTTATATTAAAAATTCACACCAAACTTAATTTAAAAATTTATAAATTCATATCAAACTTATATTAATTTTTAAAATATTTACAATTTTAAATATATTGTTTTTACAAAGTTTACAATATTAATTTAAGATTTATATATCAATTTTAAAAATATGGTAAAAATAAAATTAAAAATCTTTTTGTCTTTTTATCCCACTTTAATCAATCAAATATTATCAAAAATATGCGCCCCTCTTTTCGGTAAAGTAATTTCGGTTCCAAGACCTAATTTAACTCATGACGAATTTTTGAAATATTTTGGGTTGATTGATTAAAGATATTTATACCTTAAGAATAAACGTTAAATTTCGCAGTGATGTAATAAATTTTTGAATGATATCAATAATTTCGGTCGCCAAACCTAATTTTATTCAATACCAATTTAATACTTTTTAGCGAACAAATTAGCGTTTATTATCAAAAGGTTAAAAATAAAAATAAAAATAAAAACTGTACAGACATACCTGTGAAATAGATTTCTTAGTTATATGATCTATTCCATTCATAAGATAGTCGGTTTAATTGATTTTCCATGGCTACATAAGCGTAACCTCGAGCATTCAGTGTCTTTTCTTCTAAACATATGAACGGTCCGTCTCTGCATAAAGTAACAAATTCGGTATTTGAATAGGTTTGATTATTTGAACATTTACCTCCATGTGACCATTTTCCGCATTTGTGACATCGTTCTAGGTGTCGTGCTCTTCTTTTTGCTGCGGATTTTGATTTTCCTTTACCAAATTGTAACTTATTATCTTCGCATCTGGATTCTTTTCTAACTCCGTCCATTCTTTCTCTGATTACTGATACTATTTCACTCGGTAGTATGTCATTATTTCTTTTAGTGATCAAAGCGTGTAGCATTAGACCATGGTTTAGTTCACAGGCAGTCTTCATTTCGTAAAAACCTAAAAAAAATAAAAATTCAGAATGGGGGGAGAAGACTAGTTCTTTAGGGTCTGCTAGGGAAAGACCATTCGGGTTCCATTTTCGAGAACTACACGAAAACAGACAATCTAACTCTAACAGAAATACATATTATCCTTTAAAGACTTGATTCTCCCCACACTTAGTTAGCTGTGGTGTCGAAATTGTGATTAACTTCGTTGTCGACTTCTATCGGACCATGTATGTAATGTTTAACTCTGTGACCATTAACTTTAAATTCAATCCCATTTGAATTTATCAATTCTATCGTTCCGTATGGGAAAACTCTTTTGACTATGAATGGTCCAGACCATCTTGATTTCAATTTTCCAGGAAATAGCTTGAATCGTGAATTGAAAAGAAGAACTCTGTCTCCTTCTTTAAATTCTTTTGAACTTCTGATTCTTTTATCATGCCATTTCTTCGTTCTTTCTTTATAGATTAACGAATTTTCATATGCTTCATGTCTTAATTCTTCTAATTCGTTTAGTTGACTTAATCGTAGACGTCCAGCTCCATGTAAATCAAGATTACATGTCTTCAAAGCCCAAAATGCTTTGTGTTCAATTTCTACTGGAAGATGACATGCTTTTCCATAAACAAGTCTAAAAGGTGTGGTTCCAATTGGAGTTTTGTAGGCTGTTCTAAAAGCCCAGAGTGCATCCTCCAATTTAATGGACCATTCCTTTGGATTTGATCCTACGGTTTTCTCTAGAATACGTTTTAAAGCTCGGTTTGTATTTTCAACTTGTCCACTTGTTTGTGGATGATATGCGGTGGAGATTTTATGAGTTACTCCATATCTTTTAAGAACTTTCTCAAGTTGATTATTACAGAAATGAGTACCCCGATCACTTATTAAAGCTTTCGGTGTTCCAAACCTTGCAAAAAGACGTTTTAAAAAGTTGACTACAACTCGTGCATCGTTAGTTGGGAGAGCTTGTGCTTCCGCCCATTTAGATACATAATCAATGGCTACGAGTATATATAGATTATTATTAGATTTTGGAAATGGACCCATAAAGTCAATACCCCAAATGTCAAATACTTCACATACTTGGATGACATTTTGTGGCATTTCATCACGTTGACTTATTTTTCCGGCCCTTTGACATGCATCACAGGATTTGCAAAGAAGGTGTGCGTCTTTGTAAATTGTAGGCCAATAGAATCCAGCTTCATAAACTTTTCTTGCTGTTAATTGAGGCCCATAATGCCCTCCTGTTGGTCCTGTGTGACAATGGTTTAAAATTTTACTAGCTTCATCTCCAAATACACATCGGCGTATTATTCCATCGGGACAACTTTTAAACAGATGTGGGTCTTCCCAGAAATAGTGTTTTATATCACTGAAGAATTTCTTTCGTCTTTGGTACGATAATCCTTTTTCAAGGAATCCACAAACTAAGTAGTTTGCATAGTCTGCAAACCATGGGATTTCTTTATAATCTATCTTCAATAGATATTCATCAGGAAAGTTGTCTTGTATGGCTGATTCATTTAGAACTTCTAATTCGGGATTTTCAAGACGAGAAAGATGATCAGCGGCGAGATTTTCTGCTCCTCTTTTATCTCGGATTTCAATATCAAACTCTTGTAAGAGTAAGATCCAACGGATTAATCTTGGTTTAGCATCTTGTTTTGAAAATAGGTATCTAAGAGCAGAATGGTCGGTATAGACCACCGTTTTTGCTAGAACGAGATATGATCGAAATTTGTCAAAAGCAAAGACAATAGCAAGGAGTTCTTTTTCAGTAGTTGTATAGTTCGTTTGTGCTCCTTGTAATGTCTTACTAGCATAATATATAGGTTGAAATCGTTTTTCAATCCTTTGTCCTAAAACGGATCCCATTGCAAAATCACTTGCATCGCACATTAGTTCAAATGGTAGATTCCAATTTGGTGTTATCATGATCGGTGCATTAGTGAGTTTTTCTTTAAGAATATTAAAAGATTTGATACACTCATCTGAAAAGATGAATGGAGCATCCTTTTCTAGGAGTTTATTCATAGGAGTGGCAATTTTAGAAAAATCTTTTATGAAACGTCGGTAAAAACCGGCATGCCCTAGGAAACTCCTAACTCCTCTAACATTGGTGGGATGTGGAAGTTTAGCAATTACATCTACTTTAGCTCTATCCACTTCAATTCCTTCTTTTGAAATTTTATGTCCAAGAACGATGCCTTCTTTAACCATGAAATGGCATTTCTCCCAATTAAGTACTAGATTTGATTTTTCGCATCTAATTAGCATTCGTTCCAGATTAACTAGACATGATTTAAATGTATCACCGAAGACTGAAAAGTCATCCATGAAAACTTCCATGCATTCTTCTATCATGTCATGAAAAATCGCCATCATACACCTTAGAAAGGTTGCAGGGGCGTTACAAAGTCCAAATGGCATGCGTTTGTAAGCAAAAGTACCATAAGGGCACGTGAATGTGGTTTTCTCTTGATCTTCGGGTGCTATTGAAATTTGAAAATATCCGGAAAATCCATCTAGAAAACAATAGTAACTATTTCCGGCTAATCTTTCCAACATTTGATCTATGAAAGGTAAGGGAAAGTGATCTTTTCTGGTGGCGTCATTTAATTTTCTATAATCAATACATACACGCCATCCTGTTACAGTCCTAGTAGGAATAAGCTCATTTTTCTCATTTGTAATGACAGTCATGCCACCCTTCTTAGGCACGCATTGAACTGGGCTTACCCATGGACTATCAGAGATTGGATATATCAAACCTGCATCTAGCAGTTTAATAATCTCTTTCTTAACTACATCTTGCATATTAGGATTTAGTCTTCGTTGGCGTTGCACATACGTTTTATGACCTTCTTCCATAAGGATTTTATGTGTGCAATACGAAGGACTTATTCCTTTAATATCATGAATCTTCCATGCAATGGCTGGTTTATGAGCTTTTAACACAGAAATGAGTTGTGATTTCTCATTTTCAGTAAGAGAAGACGATATTATTACAGGTAATTCAGATTCACCATGTAAATAAGCGTATTCCAAATGGTTTGGAAGTGGCTTTAACTCTAATTTCGGAGGTTCTTCTATCGATGATTTATATCGATATCTGTCTTCTTCTTTTAGCATTTGAATTTCTTCTGTTGTTGGTTCATATCCATTAGCTATAAGTGTAGCTAACATTTCAGCTTCATCAATTGGTTCATTACCTTCTCCTAAAGAACATTCTCCTGTTCCTTGTAATTCTGGAAATTCTTCTAATAATTCTGCATGTGCATCTATAGTTTGAATATAATAACATGTATCATCTGCAGATTGTGGTTGTTGCATTGCTCTATCAACTGAAAAGGTAACACTCTCATCCTCTATACTTAGGGTCAGTTTCTTACCGAACACGTCTATCATTGCTTTAGCCGTGTTTAAGAATGGTCTTCCTAATATGAGAGGAACTTGAGAATCTTCTTCCATGTCCAAAACAACAAAATCTACTGGAAATACTAAAGTACCAACTTTAACTAGCATGTTCTCCATTATCCCTCTAGGATATTTTATTGATCTATCGGCTAGTTGTATGCTTATTCTTGTTGGTTTCAATTCTCCAAGGTCTAGTTTAGCGTATAGTGAATACGGCATTAGATTTATACTAGCACCTAAGTCTGCCAATGCTTCTATTGAACTAAGACTACCCAGAAAACATGGAATTGTGAAACTTCCTGGATCAGATAGTTTTTCTGGTATCTTATTCAACAGCACTGCTGAACAATTAGCATTCATAGTAACAGCCGAGAGTTCTTCCATTTTCTTTCTATTTGAGATTAGATCTTTCAAGAATTTAGCATATCTTGGCATTCCTGAAATCACATCAATGAAAGGAAGATTTACATTTATCTGTTTAAACATATCCAAGAATTTGGATTGCTCGGCTTCAAGTTTTTCTTTCTTCATTTTACTCGGATAAGGAAGTGGTGGTTGGTATGGTTTAACATAAGGTTTATCCTTAACTGTGTTATTTTCATTAACCCTTTCAACTACCGGTTCTTTTTCCTTATCTTGATCAGGTTGTGGTTCTTGTGGAGTAGGAATAGTTTCATCAGAAGTTACAGGTATTTCAGGTGGTTTAAGTGTTGTACCACTTCTTGTGGTAATGGCTTTAGCTGTTTCATTTCGGGGGTTAGCGTTTGTATCACTAGGTAGACTTCCCGGTTTTCTTTCACCTATTAACCTTGCTAGGTTACTTACTTCTTGTTCCAGATTTTGAATAGAAGCTTGTTGATTTCTAAATGCTTGAGCATTTTGTTCATTGGTTTGTTTTTGAGATGTGAAAAATTGCGTTTGAGACTCAACTAGCTTTGATATCATATCTTCTAAATTTGGCTTTTTCTCGTCGGTTTGTTGTGGTTTAATCGGAAAAATAGGTCTTTGCTGATTGTAAGTATTGTTAGATACTTGTTGATTGCTAGGACCTTGTTGGTTGTTGTATGGAACATTTCGGTTATAATTTTGGTTTTGATTGTAAATCGGTCTTGGCGGTTGATAATTATTCTGATAATTATTTCCAGGCCTTTGGTTTATGTATGAAATATTCTCTCTTTGTTCCATTGTTAATTCAATACTGAGACAATCTTTTGTCAAATGTGGTCCTCCACACTGCTCACAACTAATTCGTATTGAGTGAATATCCTTAGTCATCTTTTCCATTCGTCTCTCCACAGCATCTATCTTTGCGGAAATGGAATCTAAGTCATGGCTAGAATCGGCTCTAGCTGCTTTAGATGATCTAACGATATCTTTTTCTTGGTGCCACTCATGTGAGTGGGAAGCAGTATTATCAATAATTTTGTAAGCATCAGTTTCGGTTTTCTTCATAATAGAACCACCAGCTGCTATATCTATGTCTTTCCTTGTAGTGATGTCGCATCCTCGGTAGAATATTTGTACTATTTGACAGGTGTCTAAACCATGTTGCGGACATCCTCTTAACAACTTTCCATATCTTGTCCACGCCTCATATAGAGTTTCATTTGGTTTCTGTGTGAACGTAACAATTTCTGCTTGAAGTCTTACGGCTTTAGATGCAGGAAAGAATTGTTTAAGAAATTTGTCAACTAAAACGTCCCATGTATCGATCGCCCCTTCAGGTAACGATTCCAACCAATCTTTGGCTTCTCCCTTTAAAGTCCAGGGAAATAACATGAGATATATCTGTTCATCCTCTACTTCTCGTATTTTAAATAGTGTGCAGATCCTATTAAAGGTACGTAGATGTTCATTTGGATCTTCCTTCGGCGCACCACTAAATTGGCATTGATTAGTCACCATATGTAGAATTTGTCCTTTGATTTCATAATCTGGCGCATTAATGTCAGGATGAGTAATTGCGTGACCTTGGCCAGTGCGTTTAGCTCTCATTCGGTCTTCCATACTTAGAGGTTCCAGATTCTCCATAATTGAATTTGTTGAATCGGTATCACTAGATGATTCTGATTTAATGGTTCGTTCCTCAACAATCTCTGTTTGAATGATTGGTGGTTCCGGAGGAAAGTTTAGTGGTTCAGGATCTACGAACCGTTCCTGAATATTCTCCGGATTCTCAATTGTGAGGTCGGGTTCAAAAAATGAATTATCGGAAATTTGAACTGAAGTACTTGGTTGACTAGATGACGATTCTAAAGAAAAATCAACGGCGGTTATATTTGCTAAATGTCTTGATCTAGTTACAGGTGGTGAACGTACAAAATGTGGTGAACGTCTTGCTCGGTGCATTCACTGAATATCCTATTAGTTTTTAAAAGGAAAGAAAAATTATAATAAGTTATCCAATCAATAGACTTTTCTGATTTTGCCCACGTTTCGAATAGCCAAAAGATGCAGCAGAGGGGCAGGATTCGTTTGGTCTCAATATAATTGAGGACTGTTTGGCTCCAATAACCCGGTCCACGTACAAATCCAACTATTACTACGAACCAGAAAATTTTGATGTCTATTAATTTAACCACTTAAAATAAATTTTCGTAATTTTAAGAAATTTAGATAAGAAGTAGAAAAAATTCTAAGTCCTAAAAACTAGAATAGCGAGAAATAAGAGAGAAAAAGAGTTCGTCGCAAAAGGTCGAAAAAGAAAAAATGGTTGAAAAATAAAAGGTGACGGAAAAATAAAAGAAACTTATAAAAACTTAAAAATACTTGACTAACCTAACCTTATTACTACAACTAACTTAAAATTATAATCGCAAATTGAAATTACTAATTGGAATGATAATTGATACATAGTAAAAGGTGTCTAAAAATATTAAAGCTTACAGGAAAAACTAAATCCCAAATGGAAATAACTTAAAAAGAAACTAAAACTTAAAAAGGCGTCGCAAAATTCTAAAGCACCTAAATCTTAGTTTAAAGAAAAAGCACTTAAGGAATTCTACGGCAAAGCCTAAAAATCTAGGATTACTACGGTAAATACTATGTCTAAAAACTAAGTACGAATAATAAAAATATAAAAATTACGCTAAAACAATTAAAAGATACAAAAATATAAAAGTTATAAAAAGTTATAAAAATATTAGATTTTATAAAAATATTATTTTTATATTTTTTTATATTATAGTATTAAGTAAATAAATAATAAAACTAAACAAAAGTAAAAATAACTAAATAAATTAAAAACTTAATTATAATAATAATAATAGTTTTAGGGTTTAAATAATAATAATTAAATAATATCCGTAATTAATACGGAATTAGGGTTCGTTTGTGGTCTTGTCAGACCCCTCATGCGAGTCGCATGGAATAAGGGGGTGGGTCATGCGAGTCGCATGGCCATTCTGAACTGGTTCAATTGGACTGGTTCAAATGACAGGTCACGTAATTATTTAATATTTATTTTTAATTTCTGTTTTATATATAATATAAGATATAAATATATAATTTAAATAAAAACTTAATAAAATACTAAAATAAAATACAAATACTTTAATATTTTGTAAATAATAAAGAAAAACTTAAAATACACTTTAAAATATATATATTTTTTTTTCGATTTTAAAAGATTTTTTTTTTTTTATATTTTTAATTTTTAAACAAAAATATAAATTTTACAAAAACTAATTATAACTAAAAAAAATATATGGCGTTTTGCTTCGGCGTTTCCCCGGCAGCGGCGCCAAAAATACTTGATGTTATGCGAGGTGTATACGAAATAGTTTATATTTTACTAGGAAAAACTATTAAATACGATACAATTTTACACAAGATATTTATTTATTTATAGAATGGATATACTTAAACCTTGCTACAACACTTATAGGCAGTGTACCTAATCGTACAGTAGTGTAGTTTTTAGTAAGTCCGGTTCGTTCCACAGGGAAATCTTTAAACAAAGCTCAACGCTATATTAATTTACTTTTATAAAAATATAAACATATATATAAGTAATATTATTATTATAAAGGGGGTTTTTACCGTTTAATGACCGGTTTGTCGATTTTAAGACTTTAGTCGCAGTTAAAACCTAATGTAAAATATAAAATAAATACAAGACTTAAATTAAAGCGTAAAGTAAATAACGATAATCAAATTTCGAATAATAAAAGTGCGATAAAATAAACTTGCGATAATTAAAAAGTACGATAATTAAAAGTGCGATTAAATAACAATAAATAAAAGTGCGATAATTAGAAGTGCAATTAAATATAAAATAAAGGAAATTAAATATGAAATAAAAGAATTATGCTTATTTAAACTTCCGTAATCATGATGTTTGACGTGTTGATTTTAGTTTTATGCCCATGGGTTAATTGTCCTTTGTCCTGGATTATTTAATATGTCCGTCTGGTTTTTGTCCATAACAGTCCATCAGTCATAAATATAAAGTGCGAGTGTCCTCATCAAATTATTCTTATACCCGAAGTTAAATATTCCAACTAATTGGGAATTCGAATTGTAACAAGGTTTTAATACTTTGTTTAATGAATACACCAGGTTATCGACTGCGTGTAAACCAAGGTTTTACTACTTTGTTAACAATTACACCAATTACCCTTGAATGTAATTTCACCCCTGTTTTAATTATTCTAGTGGCTATTAATCCATTCCCGTGTCCGGTTAAATGAACGATTATTCGTACATATAAATACCCCGCCCATCGTGTCCGATCGAGTGTATATGGTAATTTATAGGGACGCCCAATTGTAAATCTTTATATTAACATTAACAAACTTTCATTTAGTTAAACAAATATAAAGCCCATTAATAGCCCATAGTCTAATTTCCACAAGTGTCGTTCTTTTGTCCAAACCCCAATTATGGTACAAAGCCCAATTACCCAATTTTAGTAATTAGCCCAACATCATGATTACTTCGTTTTAAATAAGCATAATAATAACTTAGCTACGAGACATTAATTTAAAAAGGTTGAACATAACTTACAATGATTAAAAAATAGCGTAGCGTTACACGGACAGAATTTCGACTTACACCCTTAAAACAATCCTTAACATAACCTTATTATTATTATTAATTAAAATTAAAATTATAAATATTTATTTATATGTTTGAGATAGAGGGAGATAGATATTATGGTGTGTTTTTTTTGGTGTTTAAAACTCGGCAGAAAACTGGCTTTATATAGGACCTGACCAGCATTTTCACTCCATGCGACTCGCATGGATTTTGTGCCTCTGGCCATGCGAGTCGCATGGCCACCCTGGATCCAGCCAAATTGGTTTGTTTTCTTCTTGCCGACGTAATATAATAATAATATATAATATAATATATAATTATATATAATTATATATATATTATATTATATTCTTGTGCATAGTAGACTAGATATTTTTGGTCCGTTGCGTCGGGCGTTTCTTCTTGGCTCAGGTCCCGGTTCCGGATTTTCGAACGTCCTTTCGTACAATTTTATATCGTGTACTTTGCGTCTTGTAACTTGTACTCTTGTCATTTTGAGACGTTCCTCATCAATATTTTGAACCTTTTTAGTTGTATCTTGTACTTTTTAGCTCTTTGGACCTTTTTGTCTTCAATTTGTCGAATCTGCCTTTTGTCTTCACTTTTTAATATTTAAACGAATATTGCTTGTAAATCGAACAATACCAACTAAAATCTTGTCTTTCTTGGGGAATAATGTTATAAAATATATGTTCCTTTTTAGCCTTATCATTACCCATGCGATTTTTGAACCCGAACCCGACCCACCCCAAAAGAAGTTCCTTCTCACACTCTCAAGGATTTTTAAAACACTCGACGGAGCACGAAATAGCGAGAAATAGTACAATGGTAGACTATTTAGAACCGATTTAACTAGAAATACTCTTCCTCCAAAAGACAAGGAACGCATTTTCCAACCGGAAAGTCTCGATTTGAATTTCTCAATCACCGGAGCCCAATCTTTAACTTTAGACATTTTTGCTCCTATAGGAAAGGTTGGAGATCTCGGATCTCGGGGAGATCTCGTTTGGACATTTTTTGGGAGATCTCGGCATCTCGGAAAAATCTCGGGGAGATCTCGGACGTTGACTTACGTTGACTTTTTAGTTTTTATAATATAAATAAATAAAATTAAATAAATATATGTATATTTATATACACTTTTCCCAGATTTTACAAAAAAACCAAGAAATGAGAGAGAAAATTCAAAAATTACGTGATTTTATTAGAAAATTTAAGAAATGAGTGACAAAATTCGAGAAATCGTGACTTTGACCAAGTTTCATCCCGTTAACCAAGAAATCTCGGGAGATGGACATCTCGTCTCGGTGGATTTTCAAAAACGAGATCTCGGGGAGATCTCGGGGAGAAATAAGGGGATCTACAACACTGCCTATAGGCAACCCCAAATAGGTGAAAGGAAATTTACCAACACAACACCCAATGTGGTGTGCAATAAGATTGATTTCCGAGGTTTCCACATTTATCCCGTATAAGAAACTCTTCTTGAAATTTATTCTTAGACCCGATGCAAGCTCAAAACATTTTAGAAGATTACTCAAACTCAATGCATTCGATCTACTCCACTCACCAAAAAAGATGGTATCGTCCGCATATTGTAGGTGCGAGATTAATACCTTATCGGATCCAATTTCAACCCCTTTAAATAAGTTTCGATCTATAGCCGCTTTTGCTAAGATATTTAGACCTTCCGCCGCTATTATGAAGAGAAACGGTGAAAGAGGGTCACCTTGCCTCACGCCTCTACCTAGATTAAATTCATTTGTAGGGGAACCATTGATTAATACAGAGATAGAAGCTGAAGATAAACATGAATTAATCCATTTGATCCATTTTTCCCCGAACCCCATACTTCTCATCACCTCGAATAAGAAATTCCAATTTAGACTATCGAATGCCTTCTCAAAATCTACCTTGAAGATTATTCCTTTTCTATTTGTAGATTTAAGTAACTCAATAGTTTCGTTGGTGATTAATGCCCCATCAAGGATATAACGACCTTTAAGAAACGCGCTTTGTTCCGGACCAACTACTGAAGGAAGTACTTTCCTCAATCGATTAGAGAGAACTTTGGCGATTATTTTGTAGTACCCTCCGATTAAACTAATAGGTCGATAATCGCTACGCCTCAATGGGTCTTTCTTTTTCGGCACTAAGGTCACAAATGATGCATTACAACCTTTTGAGATTTCCCCTCGATCCCAAAACCAACTCAAGGCCGCCATTAAATCCTGTTTGATTAAGTCCGAATACTTTTTATAAAAATGAAAGTTAAATCCATCCGGCCCTGGTGCCTTAGAACTACAACAATCATTTAATGTGTCTCGTATTTCATCTTCCAGGAAGTGAGCTTCAAGTGCCGTAGCCTCTGCTGTAGAAATCGAGGGGTATTTCAAATCATTCAACGAGGGCCTGTTGTCGTCAGGTTCAATGAATTGGGCCTGAAAATGATCATGGGCTGCTGCTTTTATTTCAAATGGGCTTTCGGTCCAGGATTCATTAACAATGAGACCACGAATGTTCGATTTGTTGTACTTGTTCCGGATCATGGAATGAAAAAATCTCGTGTTTTCGTCTCCTTCTAAAGCCCACTTAACCCTTGACTTTTATCTTAACATATTTGCCTTGATCTTTTCTTTTTCAAACCATTTGACTCTTGCTTCTTTCCATCTCCCCAGTTCGGCATCATCTAATGCTACAGTTTCACCTTTTAATTCAAGACTGAGTGCAATATTTTTTTGCAACTCTATATTTTTTTTATGGTTGATAGGGAGGTTTGACGGGATGGTATATTAGGTCTCGGGATCAACCCGCTCTTGATACCATATTATAGTATATGAACCCCGTGATTATTATTCAATACTTATGTGATATTTATATTACAATGGAAACCCTAATAAACAGTGGCGGAACTTGAACCCGATCACAGATGGAGCGAGTGCAAAAATTTATTTAATTTTTCATTGAAGCTGGGTCGAACATTAAAAAAACCTTATTTTTTAGTATATTTTTTTTAGTGTAAATTTATAAAAAAAAAAATAAAATTCAGCTGGGGCGAATGCCCCGCCCTGTCTCCACAATGCTCCGCCCTACTAATAATTAATAAACCTACAAACCCTAATGGACTTAAGTCCGCAATTGGATTGGGCTAACTTATCATCTAACAGTTTTAATGACAGAGCCAATAGGGTGGCATGGGGGCCGTTGAGCCACCCTCAACTATGGTGGTGTATATGATGTCTAAAGGTGCTATAAAAATGAAACAATGAAAGTTCTGAAACTTCCGATCTACAATTTTGGGTTTCATATACATGTAAAATAAAGTACATTAGTGGGGAGGAAGATGTGTTTCTTTTATCATTATATATTTCATTAGAGGACCTTTAAGTATTATCTAGTATATTATTTTGATCCCTCAAATTTAAAGTTGATAAATTTAACCCACATATATTTGATTACGGAGTATCATTTAATGAGAAACTAAAATGATTCAATAGAATTTGGAATAACCAAAATGTTACAATAAAATTTGGAAATACTCGGGTACACTTTAACCTCCAATTATATTATACTATATATTAAATATGGACAAAACCCACCAATCATACCACGCCACCTCTCTCGAAATCACTGTAGCCACTGTAGCAACCACTGTAGCTACTGTAGCAATTTTTTTTTTTTTTTTTGTTGGATTTTCCCTTACCACAATGGAGTATAAAAATATAAATTTATAGATAAAAAAAGTTGCTCTAAATTTTTTTTTTTTTTCGCTTACCACAATGGAGTATAAAATATAAATCTTTTGGGTTTTCCCTTACCACAATGGAGTGTAAAATATAAATCCATAGATAAACGCAGTTGCTCTGAATTTTTTTTTTCTTACCACAATGGAGTATAAAATATAAATCCATAGATAAACACAGTTGCTCTGTATTTTGCAACTATAAATATACATATTATGTATATCGATATATAAACAAAAATTTGAGTCGAAAAACTATATATATATATATATATATATATATATATATATATATACACACACACACACACACCATAGCATAATTTTTAAACGAACTAGATTGACTAAAATGAAGTCGTGTGGCTAAAAGGATTATAAAACAGATCTAGAAACCTTCAATATTTCAAGTATTCATAACGAACTAATTTTAATTACCTAATTAGATATTAGATATTAGACATTTAATAGATGATAAGTAAAAGAATAACAAGAAAAGAATGAGAAGGAGAATGTGGTATATGGGATGAAAGAAGGGGGAAAGAACACCGGAGAAATAAGTTAATTAATGGAAAATTGATTTTGTTTGTATAATATATAGTCTGATTAGGGTTTTTAGTAGACGGGTCAGCCCAGAGGCCCATTGGTGGGGTTTTGGAGGTTAAAACGTTGGTTGAGTAATTGAACAAATGATTTCTTTGATTTTTCTTTAAAATATAAAATTTGGTGTACACAGGGTTATAGGAGAGGTGAGACGTTGATAATCCTTCATTTATCCTTCAATAAAGAAAAGTCGTTTCTCAACCCCAAGTGAAACACTCACAAAAGCAGAGAAAGTCATCTCTCTCTTTGACGGGTTGAGAGATTGCTTCCAAGGAGACCACCGGCCAATATGAAACCGAACATATACAAATATTACAAACAAAATAGAAAAATTGTTTACTTTTTTAAGTATTATAAAATATTGTTATATGTTACTCCTCGGTCCAATATTAATAGTCTTTAGGTAAAAATAGACAGTTTAAAACATTACATTCATTATATTATGCTTTTTAATTACTTTATCATTTAACCATTTACTTTTTACCTATATTTTTATCTTATATACAAAAGGTAATGATTATTTTTATCTATTTTTGGAAGTCGACTTATAATTTACATTATTTTATAACCCGTTTATTTATTATTGATTAAGAAAAGTATTGAAATTATATGTGTATGTGGATTTGATCTCCGTAGCGAAGCATGGACCTCCAAACTAGTTTAGTTTAATATGGAGTATATCACAAAGAATTCATATATTAGTATATTTTTTTTACTAGAATATATTTTAGTGTTTAAATATATTTATATAAAATTCTACTAAATTTATAAGCATAAGAAAACTTAAGAGTTGATTTCTGTGAATAACTCGTACAATATTTTGACCTGTATTTGTTGTACTTCAAAAGAATTTTATCTTTTTCGCTTTTGAGTTATAGAAACATACTTTGATGTTTTTACTTTTAACAGCAAAAACATATTCTGATGTTACAATTTCAAGTTAAAG
The DNA here is from genome assembly GCF_046630445.1 of Rutidosis leptorrhynchoides. Taxonomy (NCBI): domain Eukaryota; kingdom Viridiplantae; phylum Streptophyta; class Magnoliopsida; order Asterales; family Asteraceae; genus Rutidosis; species Rutidosis leptorrhynchoides. The sequence continues at coordinate 191,638,665 of NC_092334.1, forward strand.
CCACCCTCAATTAAAATTTCTAGCTTCGCCCCTGAACAGTTTGGTGTCGTTATAGGGTTGTTAATTTGGTGACGTTATATTATTAGATTCTTGCTAGTTTTTTTTAGTTTTATATGATTCGAATAAAAGAAATGATTTGATTGATGTGTTCGTATTTAACGTATGTTTTAACTTTGTATAAGTTTATTAAGGGCCATTTTTAACATTCATTTCGCTGAACACGTGACTCAAATAAATCAACAACTTAAATTTTTGTTTTTTCGCCGTAAATAAAAATAATAATAATAATAATATATATAAAAAAAAAAAAGCACGGGGGCTGCCCTGAATGCACACTATATTCAGTATAGTGAATTTGGCCCATTACATGTATCTGGTTTGGGAGTTTTTACCTCAAACTAAAACCTTTTTCACGACTCCAGTTGCACTATATATTATAAAAAACAACGTTTCATCTAGATTAACCACGTACGATGACATAATGATGTTAGACTCGAATTTCAAGTTTATTAGGGGTGTTTGTATTTGCGTTTAGAACTTGATTATTTATTTATCACGTTTTCAAATCGTAAATAGTCAGTTTCTAGTGTTTGGTAAATTAAACAAAAAAATTAATTATTCGCGATTTGAGAGACTGAAAACTTGAAAATGAAAAAGTAAGTCACCCTTTACTGCACTAAAACGAATTAATCAGATTATTGTATTTTACTTGTTAATTTAACAGATAATCAAATTTACCAAACACTTAATTGACTAATTATTTGATTGTTGTGTTGTCAAACAATATAATCAAATCCAAACACTATTTATTTATAACACGTTTTGATACAGCTGATTATTTGATTCTATTATCTTAAACGCATAATCAATTTTCAAAATGTAAACTCAAACACCCCCTTAAGTAGCATGACTAGCAAATCAGTGCAACATTAATACGGCCTAATCTCTTAATATGTAACCTAGAGTAAGATACCATGTAATCATATATTGTTTCACTGTGTATTCAGGGGCGAAACTTATTGAGTGCATGGAGGGGCAACAACCCCTACTAAGTTTTGAGTAAGTAACACGATTTATAGTCCTTTGAATTACGGACGTTTGGACTTTTGAATTAACTAAACTGAATATTTAGGAAGAAGGTATGGCCAAAATGATGACGCCTCGCAAACTTTGCATGTTGGAAATTATTTGTGGTACACCCACGAACTCATTGTGTTAGACCCACCATTAGTGAGTTGTAAACTTATTTACTTTGGTAGTACAACTAAGGTAAATGATAGTACACATTGTAATAAGTACCATTTACATTTGGTAGTACAACTAAGGTAATCTTTCCACTCATATCTCTATAAATAGAGAGTTAGTCTCTTCATGAAAAAATACACAAGTGATAGAGAATAATACACACATTAGAGAAACAAAATTTATGGTACTTGGCAAATCATTAAAGGAATTAGGTTGTGAAAACCTGAAAGCCTTCCATTCGTGATCGTTTTTCCCGACCGGTGATCTAAACGTCGATCCTACTCGTTTCCGCTGCTCGTATTCGGTATGTCTCGAATTTATATTTATACAACATTGCATTTATCAATAAATTAGTTATCTTTTTTGTAGCATTCATTTTTCAACCGATAACAAGTTTAAAGCAAATAAAATAGTTAGTTCAATAAATTAACATATATTATCCAACGTTAGGATCGATATTTGCCTTCGAAAATATATATAAACTAAATAAGTATAGTTAGTTCAATAAACTAACATAGGTGATTTACATTTAAGATCGATATTGCTTTCGAAAATATGTATATAATGTGTACATATATTTTTGCCCCCCTAAGCTTTACGTTCAAGTTCCGCCACTGCGTGTACTTAACATTATACGACGCATTGTGTTGACATTTCAAAAACACAATTAGGTTTTCTTTTATAAAATGAACCCATAACATTAATATCTTACTGTAATATCATACTGTAATTATTTAGAAAGTATTTATTTATACATAAAACAAACGTGGACTACTGTACTTACGAAGTGTTAATGTACCAACTTCCAAGTACTAATAGGATGTAAGTTGGAGTACCAACATTAATTCGTAGAGTATAAATTCATAAGAAAAATGCAGGCGGGTAATCCGATTTTGGTTGACGGTTTAGTTTGTTTATTTATTTATTGTGTTTGTTTTAGTACTGTTATACTTTGGTTCTTTTCATCGTATTTTTTTTTTTTTTTTTTGGAACGGCAGAGGATTTTATTAAAAAAAGAGACTAGCAAGAAGCTAGAAAAAATTACAAAGAATCCATAGGATTTTGTAGCCACATTGACCAATTAATCATACATTTTTTATATCTAGAAAAAATCCAAAAGAAAGCGGTAACAATAATATTATCCATAACATGATGAATACGGAAGCTAGTGTCATTGAAGATGTAACTGTTTCGAAGACGCCATAAATTCCAAAGAGCCGAAAAGCAGATGCATTGCACGATCATTTTCTTCTTACCTTGTAAGAGGTTGCTATCTATCCATGACCAAAAATCTTCCATTGAATTCCAGCTAGAAACAGGAGTACCAAGCCAAACACCAACGTTAGACCAAACTTGTTTGCTAATATCACATGAAACAAAGACATGGTTTTCTGTTTCCTCAAACTGATCGCACCAAGAACATTTATTATTTTGAAGAATAACATCCCTTCGAGCAAGATTATCTTTTGTAGCTAGCCTATGTAACTTTAGACGCCATAAGAACACATTAATTTTAATTGGAAACAAAGCGCACCAATCCGTTGGTCGAGAGTAAGCAGCTTTGAAATGAACATCTATCATCTCTCTAGCATGAGCCACCGAGTAAGCTTGAGAAGGAGATCCATCCCATATCCAATTATCATTCTCATCCGATAGCGAAACCGATTCTAGGAGAGAACACAAAGAGTTGAATGAAGTAAGCTCAATGCCACTACGAAGATTACGACGCCAAAACCAAACCCAGGAACAATTATTGAAATGATCGGCAACAGAAGCATGTTTTCTAATATCTAAAGCTAACAACCGTGGGAAACGTAAAGCCAATGTAACCCCATCTATCCATGTATCGTACCAAAAACTAGTGATCGAACCGCTACCCAATTTAATGTGCAACAAAGATGGATTTATTAAACTTGTCGAATGAATATAATCAGTACACTTACATATAGAGGACCAAGTTCTAGACGAGGAGCTACTCGAAGAAATGCGACCATCTTGACATGGACCGTGAATTGCGTTGATAACCTTGGCCCATATTGCATCTTTTTTAATCATCAAACGCCATCTCCACTTATAAATTAGTGCGAGGTTGAGGGACGAGAGACTAGTAACATTTAGGCCTCCACATTCGTAAGTATTAAGAATAAGCCTCCATTTAATCCAATGAATTTTCCTTTCGTTGTCTTTTCCACCCCAAAAAAAAGAAGAACGAAGAGACTCAAGAATATGAATAACCTTAGAAGGAGCTTTAAAGAGAGACATGTAGTACGTTCCAAGCCCTCCAAGGACTGATTTAACGAGGGTAAGTCTTCCCCCAAATGAAATCATATTCGCTTTCCACGAGGCAAGACGATTCTTGACCTTGTTAATGATCGGATCCCAATTTTCAATTCTAGACATATTGTGGCCGACTGGTAATCCAAGAAAATGAAAAGGTAGGGAAGCAGAAAAGCATCCCATGATACTAGCCATGCGATCGACTTCGCCAGATGGAATCCCAACACCAAACAAGCTGGACTTGTGGAGATTAATTTTTAAGCCAGACACCGCATAGAAACAGCCAAGAAGCGTAACAAGATTCAAAGCATTGTTATCGCTCCATTCGCCAACGAATAGAGCGTCATCGGCATAAATACAATGGGTAATCAGCTCACTTCTATTGTTATTCCCCACACGAAGACCATGAAAAACCGAGCAATCCAATGCATCTTTAATCGCAGCCGTGAGACCTTCCATACCGATGATAAATAAAAGAGGGGATAAGGGATCTCCTTGACGAAGACCTCGCCCTAAGTTGAATTCGGAGGAAGGACTACCATTTAGAAGGAGTGAAGCGCACTAAGATGAGAGGCAAGCCCGAATCCATTTAATCCATTTCGAATTGAAGCCTAAGTTGGATAACATCGAGAAAATGAACTCCCAATGTATCGAGTCGAAGGCTTTATCAAAGTCTACCTTGAAGAGCATAGCTTTTTTGTTTTTCCTCTTACACCAATCGACAACTTCATTAATTATAAGGGGACCATCGAGAATTTGACGCCCTTTAATGAACGCCGTCTGCTCTGGACTTATGATATCATCAATAACTTGTGTCAATCTATTAGCGAGAATCTTGGCAAGAATCTTATATTGAATACCGATGAGGCTAATTGGGCGAAAATCTTGCACATGAATAGGATGATCCTTCTTTGGAATAAGAGAAAAAAATGATGAATTACATCCCCTCGGAATGGAACATCGATCTTCAAAATCGTGAACCATATCAAAGACGTCAACCTTAACTGTGTCCCAAAAATGCTTAATAAAGTGGAAAGAGAATCCATCTGGACCGGGAGCTTTATCGCTCCCACAAGACCACACCGCATCTTTTATTTCTTCCTCAGAAAATCGAGAAGTTAGCTGGGCCGCTTTGTTAGCAGCAAGCCGTTTCAATTGATTGCTGGGGCTACATACAGGGGCACAATCAACATGTTTAAATTTATTAGTAAAGAAGTCAAGGAAGACTTTTTTCACTAACTGAGGCGACGTTTCCCAATTCCCATTATGCATTATGCCACTGATTTGGAGCTTTCTTCTTTTCCTATTAATAGAAGTATGAAAAAAAGTGGAATTCTCATCTCCCAAGCATGTGGCAAGCTTCTTATTTTTTTGAGACAAGTTTGCAATTTCAATCGATTCCAATATAGCCATATCTTTCAAAATAGATGACCTTGTAACAGAAAGATTTGACGAGTCACCGTTAGCATTAAGTTGCGAATCGATATCCTTCAGCTGGTTTGAAAGAGCATTTTTGTCAAAAGTGTTTTTCGCCCAAATGTCCGAGCGCCACAGTTTAAGAGCAGCCTTCACCCTCTTCAACTTATCCTTCAACCGAATTTGCGAATTAGAGCTGATATAAACATTGGCATCGGTCCAAGTATTGACCACGGTATCCTCAAAGCCTTCCAAGTCAAACCACGACTTGAACAACCGGAACGGAGTCGGACCATAATCGAGCATCTTATTACGGAGCAAGATGGGACAGTGATCTGACCAAAGATTGGTGAGGATGGTACCATCCAAATGAGGAAAAGCGCTTAAGAAACCATTTGAAGCAAGATACCTGTCTAACTTTGATCGTTTTGTAAAAGATTTATTTACACGAGTATACGATCTTCCACCCAACGGGATATCAAAGAGGTTCCCATTATCAATGAAGGTGTTAAACGCATCCGCAGTTCGATGGCAGAAGTTAGTGCCCATTCTTTCTGATGACGATCTTACCGAGTTAAAATCACCAAAGATTAAATACTCACCCCCATTAGAATTCATGAAAGAGGTTAGATACGACCATAAGCGCTTCTTTAATGGAAGAGATTGAGGAGCATAAACATTCACAAGATAAAAAGTAGAAGGACTATTGACGAAAGATCCTTGTACAATCAAAGCATTATCGAATGATATGATACGAGAACTGGAAAAATAACGAGGGTCCCATAGAGTAACAATTCCACCTGAGCGACCGCGAGCGCTTGAAGAGGCAACTTTGAAATGAAAATTACCCCAAAAAGCTTTCACAGCAAAGTAATCAAGATTAACCATCCTTGTTTCTTGCAATCCGAGCACTGAAATAGAATGTTCGTTACAAAGCTTTCGCACCCAGTTCTGTTTTGTTTTGGTTAAAATCCCGCCTCCGATATTCAATGATAAGCAATTCATAAAATTGTTTTAAACCCACGCATACTCAGTATTACTGATTTATGTTCCTTAGAAATATTGCCCAAATCGTAGCCAAGCATTTTTCCAAAGTTCGTGAATTTGTCAAAATTTCCTTCTGACTTATTCTCAGACTTTGAGATAGAACAAGAACTATTACCTGAAACGGCTTGCACATCTTTTGTTAGTGTAGTTTCGTTGGTGGGGTTTGTTACGTTGGGTTAGTTGTTTATTGAGCCTAGTCGCTTATCGTTTGTATCTATGTTTGGCTCTTTTTCTTTCGAGATAAGGATTCGTTTTATAGACAATCATTTTTCCATTCTAAATAAAAATAAGTCATTTCTCTACTTAGAGTGAAACACTCCAAGAGTAGAGAAAGTTCTTTTTCTCAATGTTCTATGAATAATCCGGCCAATAACTAGGTAAAAAAAAAAAGTGCGAGACGTCATGAAAATATTGTAATCAAATTCATTGGGGTTTAAACCTACTGATGTTCAATTTGTTGTTGTTGTTGTTGTATTATTTTTGTGAAAAAAAAAAGAACCAAAGAGTCAATGACGGTATCGAAGTCAGTCTTACAACCTTGAGGTTAAATGTTCGAGTCATGCTTTAGACAATTCGTGATGTATATACTCCTAATTAGTATTAGCTGGGTGTGTGAGTTACCTTTTAAACAAAATTATTTTTGAAAAAAAAATAGAAAAAAATAAAAATAAAAACGTTCAATATCTGAAGGGGCAAGTGAGGGTGTATGAGTGTATCAGGAACCGGACCTACAACCGTGATTGGGAGAGCTGATAACTGTCCGGGTCTGACCTATTTGTAGTGGGGGACCATACTCCTTCCATTCAGGTTTCAAGTACTCGCTTTCCAATGTTTAAAACCTGCAGAAACAAAAACACACACAACACCAAAACAATGTGCATGTGAACCAGATTACTCGACTAGTTTTTTTGCGTTGTTTAATAAACTACTAAAATTTGGGACCAAATTGTTGGCACCGGGCTACCATCGTTTACAAAATTAAAACACTAATTGGCACCGGTCAACCATTATTTGTGTTTGGATGATGTTTGTAAGTTAACTAAAGGAGAAGAATAGTCAACTTATGATATATTTCAAATATTTTCGATTTTTATTGTTATTCAAAATTTTCTGAGTTAAACTATATATGTTTGTATAGATTCTCACTACAACAAATTTGTCATTTCATTACACATATGTAAATTTTTTTATTAAATTATTATATATATATATATATATATATATATATATATATATATATATATATATATATATATATATATATATATATATATATATAGGTATATATATATATATCTACATATATATACATATATATATATATATATATATATATATATATATATATATATATATATATATATATATATATATATATATATATGTAGATATATATATATATATATGTAGATATATATATATATATATATATACCTATATATATATATATAATTGTATTACATTTATAAGCGTAAAACATCGTCATATTTTAAGACATAAAATTGTAAGAAAAAAAAGTTCACACTTATTGACGTGCACAATCATATTTATAATCACATTTAAAAGTATTAAGTAAAATTTTTCGCACTAAATTTGTTCATGTCTCCCTTTGTCCGAAGAAATGGGGTGAACAAAGTTACTTACACATTGAAATGTGATTAATTTTTCTTTGTTACACACTCATAAGTGTGAACATTTTTATTTAACGATTTTGTATGTAAAACTATGATTATTATATTCAACACTTATACATGTAACAAACTTACATGTATTTATAACTGTGACAAATTTAATAAAAAGTTTACGCTTTAAAAAAAAAACATGTAAAAAATATGTGTGATTAATTGGTTAATTTGTTGTAGTGGCTTAAGTAAATAGTTGAGGGAAATAGATGTTGGGTTAGTAGCGTTTTGCAAGTTCTCTTTAAATAAAGTATTTATTTGTTTAGTTTTTAGTATGATTTAGGAGAAACAAATGATCATTATTTAATAAGTGTGATTTGGTTGCTAGTTTAAGCATTTTATTTGGTGACATATATGAAGCCACATGTTGGTATGAATAAAAGCACAGAAAAGTTTTCGCAACATCTTTTTTCAATATACATCTAACTTAACTTCTTTTTAAAAAAGTATGTACCCAGTAAATATTATTCATAATGCACAATTACATTACAAGAGTGTCTGAAAGGCAATAAAACTTAAAGACATGCAAGAAACCAACAATGCAACAACACACTACAACGACCAAAAGAAAACAACCAAAACAACATCATGATCAGTTACTTTTCCATGCCATCTTTAAACACTACAACAAATGAGCCCTTTCCAGACGACATTTTGCGACGACATGTCGTCTGGAAAGCCATATCCCGACGACATGTCATCGCTTATGTGTCGTCCCTAAAGTCTCGTCGCGAAAAGGTTTTCCCGAAGCCTATTTTACGTCTATCCCGACGACGGTGGGACCCACTTTGACTGACATAGTCAAAGATCAAGTGGCTCCTTTCGCGACGACTTTTTGCGACGGCATGTCGTCAGATATGAAAAAGTCAATTGTTGACTGATTTTGACATTTTTGGTCAAAATCACCTTTCGCGACGACCCTTTTGCGACGACATGTCGTCTGGAAAGCCTGTATTAATTTTTTTTACAGCAGCTTCAGAAAAGCTGCTGTCCAGTCGAATTCGTCACACAAAATACAATTTCTGCCCAGATGTTCAAAACAAAAAACATACCATAATATAATAAATATAAATAAATGTAAATGATAAACATTTAAAATAAAATCACAAATTTCCTGCGATTACCACGATGGCTATTCATTACACACATAATTTACATGATCATGATCATCATCATGTTTGGGAGTTACAAAATACGATAGCGGCAGAATTAGCAAAAGCTATACACAAAAACTATACTCAAAAACTATAAGGTGGTTATAATTGAGTGCCTTTAACTACATAGAAAAAAATATACACTCAACCGGTTGTAAGTTGCTAGCAGCTATAGCTAACCTCGCTTCCTCTTTGTTCATGCACCTCCTTTGGCGGAATCCTGGGGAAGTGGTCAAAGTACAATATGTATGTTCAATAATATAACATAAGAATAAAATATATTGTTGTACAAAACGAAAACATAACCAAAATCAATGATTTCATAAGATAAGGAAATTGTTACAAATGAAATAAGGATGAACTCATTACCATATCTGCCTCCTATGCTCGAATGTCTTTTTATCAGTTAACAAAGCTACAGAATGAGGCACAAATAAAGAAACTACTAATCTTACACAACGAATGAATATAAAGAAATCACACAATCAGCTGTAAAAAAATTGATTAACAACTTTGTGCTTCTCAACGTTATTAGTTAAACGCTTTAAAGGGCTGCAATTGTTGTAACGACCTTGGATTTTTCCAACGTTTATTTATTAATAATAATTATTATTATTAATACGTGTGATTAAACGAATGTATGTTATTACATTTACATGTTGCCATGATTGCCCGTACTTGACTTTAATTGCCCGAAACGTCTTTGTGACACACGAAACTTGCACGAATAATATTTTCAAGTATTATTTACATTCATGATTAAGTTTTATTAATCATTTTATTTAACTAAGGTTACTAGTTAATTACATGGGCTTTTATTGGACTTATTTGTTAATTAATTGAACTTGGGCTTTGATTAATGTTGTGGACTCTTGAACATAGGCTTATAAGCCCACCCTACCCATTTATATGGATTAACTAGCCCACTTAGACATGTAAGTAGTACTTGTAAGTGTAACTAGTTAGTTTATGTCATTAAGAATCTAGTTACACCATGTTTCCATGCAAATGTCATCCATTAACCAACTTTAAAGAGCTTTTCATGCTAGTAACCATTAAACAACTCCCCCCCCCTTTGATGAGCTGCAGGCCGTGGCCTTTAGGCCTTGGGATGGAGTTTTTGGTTTCAAATTTTCATTACTTCCTTCATTCATACTCTCTCATTTACACACTCACAAATTACTTGCATTTTTCTCTCATCTTTTTCCTCTCTTTTTCTCTCTAAACTTAGTAAGTATCTTGAACATTTTCCTCTTTTCTTTCCTTCTAAAACCGAACCAAAACCTTCATCATCATCATTTCTTTGTTTAATGTTACTTGTCTTTGATTAATTGTTACTTACTAGTAGTAGTTGTTGTTGTTACTTACAAATTTCAAGAATCAAACTTACTAGTTTCATTCTTCATAATATCTTGTATTTTCAAGAACACAAGAACATAAACTTACTAGTTTATGATTCTACATTTATTGTTTCAAAAGATTTAAGGTTCATGTGTTGGAAATCATACTTGTAATTCATGTTAGTAAACTTTAAAGTTTACTTTCTTAAAGATCAAACTTTGATTTGAATCTTTAAAGTATGCAACCCATGAACTTATTTATTTGTTTACTTAGTTTATGTCTTCATTTTATGTACTTTAATTTCATGTTTGTTGGTTGATATTGGTCAAATGTTACTAGTTAAATTTGATCTCATTAATCTTGAACTAAAGTTAACTTTAAAAGTTCAAGAACATGTAAGTAAGTTTTCTTTAATTATAACTTTATACACTTATGTTAGATCTAGACTTTTGAGTCTTGGATCTTCAAGATCAAACTAAAAACTATGTTCTACAACTCAAGATCTTGATTTTATAAGTTTACTTTCAAGTTTGTAACTTATTATTAGTTTTAAAGTTCATGTATGTGTTAGATCTAAGATTTTGATGTAACTTTGGTTCATCAAAACACTTGCAACACTTAAGTGAGTTGTGCTTCATGTCTCAGACTTACACTTGGGTTATGATGGTCAAACCTTGGTGAAAATTATGCAAACACATCAACGAGTTGTACACTTGAAGCTATATGCATCAAGGATGAGAACCATGATAAGCATCGAGCACCAAGAACCACCGGAACCTACTGACCCTACTGTTTTGCTGTTTCTGGGTCTGATCAGTAAGACCTGGGCTGTTTTAGTGTTGATTTTAAATATCTCTGTTCGAGTAGATAACTTTTCATATAGGACTCGTCTTAATCCGAGTTACGGTTTAGGATTTATGGCCCTCCGATCGTCACTATGTCCTTTAACGTTGTGCAGAAATTTCTGACCTACTCGCACTTAGACTGTCGCCACGGTCAAACGAAGACGAGTTTGCTTCTGTAAATTTTATCACACTTAAAGGACTCATATACGGAGCCATGGCCACTGGTCTCACCTTATTTCAGTAAGGGTAGAGGCCGTGGTGACTGACCGAACTCAGCCTTTGTTTTAAACTACTTTCATAAACGAAACCTACTTTACACCTTTTGTTTAATGATGAATGATGATGACCCTTAAGACCTTATTTACATACTTTTAAACCTATTCGGACGATTTACTAACTTAGTACTATTTGATTTAGGTTGAAGACCCGTTTGGACAACCTTCATTACTTGCTTACTTTCCGAGTCATACTTTACCGCTACTATATCATTGTGAGTTATAGCATTCCCTTTTTACTTTAACTTATTTTGGGAACTGAGAATACATGCGAATTTTATGTTTTACATACTAGGCACGAGTACTTAAACTTATATATGTGTGGGTTATACAACGGCATAAACATTCCCTTTAGCTCGGTAACGTTTAATCATTGGTTTTTGAACCGTGAACGCGAATCTTAGATATGGATCCATAGGGTTTGACATCCCCACTCGGGCTAGTAGCGCTAGCATTTAACGAGTGTTTAATACTTCGTAAACATACGCACTTTCCAAGTGTACTTTCAGGGGGTATAAACGTTAAGTTAGTTACCAAGTGCCCACGGTTAACATATACTTTATCATACTGTTTTGAAACGCTCTTTGTAGCACTGAAATCTCGTGGCCTACCGTACATACTGTTATACTTAAACTATAGCTCACCAACCTTTGTGTTGACGTTTTTAAGCATATTTTTCTCAGGTGCTTAAGGTTATTTGCTTCCGCTGTCGTGCTAGTCTTGCCGTAGACACCCGCTGCTCTAGTGTTATCACCGCATGAACTGTTTATCTTGAATTTGAACTTTAATACATTTGAAACTATGTTTTGTAACGACCTAAGGGTCACATACATTTATTCATGCTTGCTATTCGTAGAAGCATACTGTTGGTGTAAAACAATTGACGTCGGTTATGACATCATCTTTTTATCGTGAATGCAACTTCTTTTATTACAGCATGTAGTACTTAACCTTGTAATGATCCTGTTGTTGATGATTCGTACACGATGGTTTTGTACGGGGCATCACATTTGGTATCAGAGCATTGGTTGTAGGGAATTAGGTTGCATTAGTGAGTCTAAGACCGACCCGAGTAGGATTCACTAATTGGACTAATCTACAACTTGCTAGTTTACTTGTTTCCGCTGAACTTACTGCATGCTGCTGCTTGCTTTTACTGCTATATGTCGTATGCTACAACATGATTTCACTACTGTACAATATCACTTGCTTTCGATTGCATGCTACTTCTGTACGATTCGTTATTATTGCCATGCTACTTATTGTTATACATGATTTAAACTGTTGGCCTAATACGTGCTTGCTTTATGACTTACTGACATGGAAAATTTATTTTTCCTTGTTCAGATGTCGGATGTTCCACCTGCTATCGTTTTGGGCAGTTTAGACTCGTCAGCCACCCCACCTGCTACTGCTGCCGACACACCGATCCCGATACGCACCAGTGACCCCGGCGCTTCGTCTTCCGGAGCTAGTAGTAGTGCGCCGACACCAGTGGCTACTATTGACGGACACGTGGACCCTACAGAGATTCCAACTCCGTCTGCTCCCGGACCCTCGGAGCCACAGCCCCGCATCGGTGGTGTTGTGATTCCCGCGGAGTTCGGGGAAGGGCCATTCCGTAACCATATGCGCATGCCGTGCCGACGCGCTCCTATTGGACGTTTAGTGCCGATTCCGCCAGGTAGATACAGACAGATGATGGCCACCCATGAACGGCCAGTTCAGCCACCCGTACAGCCACCACATGATTCGGACGACCCGTCATCCACTGATGCTTCATCCGACGACACCTCCTCAGATGACTCCAGTGATGATGAGGACCCTGCTGATATACCTATTCAGCCACCCTCCACCCCGCCGAAGAAGCGGTATCGCTTCGACAGTACCATCATTCTGGGGATCAACGGAGGACGAGCCTTCACTGACGCGTTTGGTCAACGTCGTAGGGTTACTGCTCGTAAGCGGCTTGTGCCGTACCCTGCCGACCCACAAGTGCGTAAGACACCCCGTTACGTACTGACTATTTCTGGAACCGGAACATCTGCACCCCGTTTCGTGCGGTCTGCACCACCCGCACCACCCGCACCACCTGCACCACCAGCACCACCTGCCCCACCATCTCCCACTGTCGAGGAATTTACAAGGGAGGTGGGAATCCTCCGAGCTCGGGTTACTGAGCTCGAGGAGCAGTTGGCTCAGGTTTTAGACATCCTACACCACCTTCACCGTAGGACCTTTTGTATTAGATTTCATGATGTAATCTAGTTGTAGTTTCATATTTCACTTATGTATTGTACGAATCTATCATGATGTATGAAACTTATTATTAATGAATGTAAACTTTGTGATGTTACTTTTGCACAAGTGTTGTATTTACGTTACTGTATGGTGTTTTGCGGTACTTGTAGCAACTTGCATTGCTTAATTAACATGTGTTGTGCTGTTTACATATTGGTTGTTATATACTATATTATTATATATTGAATGCTGGATTTTGACTTGAGTCAAAATGTTTGTATAGAACACCATGGCTAACGGTCGATCCACACCTACTGCTGCTCAAATTGAAGAGCTGATCCAAGAACGTGTAGCCGCAGCCATTGCGGAAATGTAACCCCAAGCTCCACCGCCACCACCACCGGTTATTCAACCCGTTCGAAATAGGTGTACTTACAAAGAATTCCAGAGCTGTAAACCACATAACTTCAGCGGCACTGAGGGACCGGTTGGTCTCACCAGATGGTTCGAGAAACTTAAATATGATTTCCGAGTTAGCAACTGTTCGGAGGACAACAAAACTAAATTTGCTTCTTGCACGCTATCTGACGGCGCGCTCACGTGGTGGAACACAATGGCACAGGCACAAGGCATTGATGAGGCGTATGCTACACCATGGGAAGCATTTAAGTGTGCCATGATTGAGGAGTATTGTCCGAGAACCGAAATCCAAAAGATGAAAATGGAATTCATGCAGTTAAAGGCCGTTGGGAACGACCTTGATGGTTACAACAGGAGATTTTTGAAACTAGCCCTGATATGTCCGACAATGGTCACCCCAGAATTCAAGCGAATGGAGAGATACTTCTGGGGACTCCCTAAGAGCATTAAGGGAAACGTCACCTCGTCCAAACCACCAAATGTTCCCGAAGTGATGCGCATGGCGCATACTTTAATGAATCAAATAACCATCGATGAACTGGAGAAAACTAAGTCTGAAGCGGGTACTAGTGAGAAGCGTAAATGGGATAACCACAACAACAACAACAACAACAACAGGGGACGGACCTATGAACAGAACCCGGCGAAATGACATGAGGGTTTCATAGGAAACAACAACGGTGGAAACCCCAACCCCAACAACAACACCAACTCCAACCCGAACTATAAGGGAACCCTACCTCAATGCAAGAGGTGTTACAAACACCACACTGGGTATTGCAATGCTGTCTGCGAGAAGTGCCAACAGTCTGGGCATGTTGGAAAAGACTGCAAGGTCACCACTTTGAATGGGAAGCCGAACCCCACAGGGCCAAGGAAGTGTTACGAATGCGGGCAGACAGGCCATTTCAGAAATGCGTGTCTAAATAAGCGAAAAGATGGCGGACTACCCAGTGCTAGAGCTTTCAATGTTAATGCAAGGGACGCATGCGAAAACCCCGACTTGGTGACAGGTATATTCAAAATCAACAATCTTTTAGCTTCTGTCTTGTTTGATACTGGTGCGGGTAGAAGTTATGTATGTAGACATTTTTGCGATAAGATTAATTGGTCGTTAGTCCCGTTAAAAGAGAGTATACTTGTCGAGGTCGCCAATGGAAAACTTGAAAAAGTTGACCATATTAGTCGAGGAGCTATCATCAACATAGCTGGTGCAGATTTCGAAATTGATTTGATACCTATCAAACTGGGAAGTTTTGACGTGATCGTCGGTATGGATTGGTTGAGTAAGATAAGGGCCGATATTATCTGTGGAGATAAAGCACTTCGCATACCACAAGGAGATGGCGAACCACTGGTTATCTATGGAGAGAGATGTATCTCGAAGTTGAACCTCATTAGTTGCGTGAAAGTGCAAAAGATTATGAAGAAGGGACGTTTTGCTGTCCTAGCACATGTCAAAGCGGTAGAAACTGAGGTGAAGAGCATGAACGACGTTCGAATTGTGAACGAATTTTCCAATGTCTTCCCAGAGGAATTGCCTGGATTGCCACCGCCGAGAGCCGTAGAATTTCAGATCGATTTAGTGCCCGGAGCTGCACCTGTAGCTCGCGCACCTTATAGACTCGCACCTTCAGAGATGCAAGAATTACAGAGTCAACTACAAGAGCTGTTAGATCGAGGGTTTATCCAACCAAGTTTCTCGCCTTGGGGCGCACCTGTGTTGTTTGTGAAGAAGAAGGATGGATCCTTCCGTATGTGTATCGACTACCGTGAGCTCAACAAATTGACAATCAAGAATCGGTATCCTCTTCCACGAATTGACGATCTTTTTGATCAATTACAAGGATTGATTGTCTACTCAAAGATTGATTTGCGATCCGGTTATCACCAGTTGAGGGTGAAGGAAAGTGACGTGATGAAAACTGCATTCAGGACCCGTTATGGTCATTATGATTTTCTCGTGATGCCATTCGGTTTGACAAATGCACCTGCCGTGTTCATGGACCTCATGAATCGTGTCTGCAAGTCGTACTTGGATAAGTTTGTTATCGTCTTCATAGATGATATCCTCATCTACTCTAAGAGCGAAGAAGAGCATGAGCAACACCTCCGACTTTTACTTGAACTCTTGAGGCAAGAGCAACTTTACGCCAAATTCTCCAAGTGTGAATTTTGGTTGAAGGAAGTTCAATTTTTGGGTCATGTTGTGAGTGACCAGGGTATCAAAGTAGATCCCACCAAGATTGAAGCTATCAGCAAGTGGGAGACCCCCACTACTCCGACTCATATTCGCCAATTCCTAGGTCTCGCCGGTTACCACCGAAGGTTCATTGAAGGATTTTCTCTGATTGCGCGTCCATTGACCGCGCTGACTCACAAGGGCAAGAAGTTCATTTGGGAACCCGCACACGAATCAGCATTCCAAACTTTGAAGAAGAAGTTAACCACCGCACCTATCCTATCGCTTCCCGAGGGCAGTGATGACTTTGTTGTTTATTGTGATGCATCGAAGAGTGGTTTTGGTTGTGTACTGATGCAACGATCAAAGGTTATCGCTTATGCCTCCCGACAACTGAAGATTCACGAGCGGAACTACACTACACATGATCTTGAACTTGGAGCCGTTGTCTTTGCACTTAAATTATGGAGACACTATTTGTATGGAACTAAGAGCACTATCTTCACCGATCACAAAAGTCTCCAGCACATCTTTGATCAGAAGCAACTGAATATGAGACAACGTCGATGGATCAAGACACTCAACGACTACGATTCTGAACTCCGTTATCATCCTGGCAAGGCCAATGTTGTAGCTGACGCTTTAAGCCGAAAGGAGAGGACGGCACCTCTTCGTGTTAGGGCTCTGAACATCACAATTCATTCGAATCTCAACAGTCAGATCAGAGTAGCCCAAGATGAGACTCTCAAGGAGGAGAATATAACTCATGAACATTTGAACATACTTGTCTCTCGATTCGAGGTTAGGGAGTCTGGACTCCGATGTTATGCCGGAAGAATTTGGGTACCTCTTTATGGAGATCTACGGAACCTTATACTTGATGAAGCACACAAATCGAGATATTCAATTCACCCCGGTGCGGGCAAAATGTACCACGACCTTAAAGAACAGTATTGGTGGCCGAATCTTAAGAAAGATGTTGCAACCTATGTTGGTAAATGTTTAACCTGCTCGAAAGTTAAGGCCGAGCACCAAAGACCCTCTGGATTACTTCAACAGCCGGAAATCCCACAATGGAAGTGGAAAAGGATCACAATGGATTTCATTACTAAGCTGCCGAAGACGGTGGGCGGATACGATACTATTTGGGTTATTGTTGACCGCCTTATTAAATCTGCACACTTCTTAGCGATGAAAAAGACCGATACAATGGAGAGGCTTGCTCAACTTTACATTAAAGAGGTTGTATCTCGTCACGGTGTACCTTTATCGATCATCTCCGATCGCGATCCCCGTTTTGCTTCTAGATTTTGGCGTTCATTGCAAGAAGCCATGGGAACTCGTCTTGACATGAGTACTGCTTATCATCCTCAGACTGAAGGGGCAAAGTGAACGAACGATTCAGACCTTGGAGGACATGTTGCGTGCATTTGTCATTGATTTCGGAAAGGCCTGGGAAAGGCATTTGCCATTAGCCGAATTCTCATACAACAACAGTTATCACTCGAGCATTAATGCTGCACCTTTTGAAGCATTGTATGGTCGCAAGTACTGATCTTCTATTTGTTGGGCCGAAGTAGGCGAAAAGCAAATCACCGGACCCGAGGTAGTCCATGAAACAACGGAGAAGATTGCTCAGATTCAAGCTAGACTTAAGACTGCCCGCGATCGTCAAAAGAGTTATGCCGATCTTAAACGTAAGGACTTTGAATTCAACATGGGCGACCGTGTAATGTTGAAAGTTGCACCTAGGAAAGGTGTGATCCGTTTTAGAAAACGTGGAAAGTTAAACCCACGATACATTGGTCCTTTTGAAATCTTGGAACGTGTTGGACCCGTTGCTTACTGTTTGGATTTACCAGCACAATTGAGCTCAGTTCATCCTACCTTCCATGTGTCAAACTTGAAGAAGTGTCTTGCTGCACCCGAACTTATCATACCACTTGAGGAACTTACGATTGACGACAAACTCCACTTTGTGGAAGAACCTATTGAAATTATGGATCGTGATATCAAAACTTTGAAATGCAACAAGATTCCGATCATCAGAGTGCGATGGAATGCCAAACGAGGACATGAGTTTACTTGGGAGCGAGAGGATCAAATGATGCGGAAGTATCCTCACCTTTTCCTGACTCCTCCATCTACCTCAGCTTAAATTTCAGGACGAAATTTTCTTTAACAGGTGGGTAATGTAACGACCTTGGATTTTTCCAGCGTTTATTTATTAATAATAATTATTATTATTAATACGTGTGATTAAACGAATGTATGTTATTACATTTACATGTTGCCATGATTGCCCGTACTTGACTTTAATTGCCCGAAACGTCTTTGTGACACACGAAACTTGCACGAATAATATTTTCAAGTATTATTTACATTCATGATTAAGTTTTATTAATCATTTTATTTAACTAAGGTCACTAGTTAATTACATGGGCTTTTATTGAACTTATTTGTTAATTAATTGAACTTGGGCTTTGATTAATGTTGTGGACTCTTGAACATGGGCTTATAAGCCCACCCTACCCATTTATATGGATTAACTAGCCCACTTAGACATGTAAGTAGTACTTGTAAGTGTAACTAGTTAGTTTATGTCATTAAGAATCTAGTTACACCATGTTTCCATGCAAATGCCATCCATTAACCAACTTTAAAGAGCTTTTCATGCTAGTAACCATTAAATAACTCCCTCCCCCTTTGATGAGCTGCAGGCCGTGGCCTTTAGGCCTTGGGATGGAGTTTTTGGTTTCAAATTTCATTACTTCCTTCATTCATACTCTCTCATTTACACACTCACAAATTACTTGCATTTTTCTCTCATCTTTTTCCTCTCTTTTTCTCTCTAAACTTAGTAATATCTTGAACATTTTCCTCTTTTCTTTCCTTCTAAAACCGAACCAAAACCTTCATCATCATCATTTCTTTGTTTAATGTTACTTGTCTTTGATTAATTGTTACTTACTAGTAGTAGTTGTTGTTACTTACAAATTTCAAGAATCAAACTTACTAGTTTCATTCTTCATAATATCTTGTATTTTCAAGAACATAAGAACATAAACTTACTAGTTTATGATTCTACATTTAGTGTTTCAAAAGATTTAAGGTTCATGTGTTGAAAATCATACTTGTAATTCATGTTAGTAAACTTTAAAGTTTACTTTCTTAAAGATCAAACTTTGGTTTGAATCTTTAAAGTATGCAACCCATGAACTTATTTACTTGTTTACTTAGTTTATGTCTTCATTTTATGTACTTTAATTTCATGTTTGTTGGTTGATATTGGTCAAATGTTACTAGTTAACTTTGATCTCATTAATCTTGAACTAAAGTTAACTTTAAAAGTTCAAGAACATGTAAGTAAGTTTTCTTTAATTATAACTTTATACACTTATGTTAGATCTAGACTTTTGAGTCTTGGATCTTCAAGATCAAACTAAGAACTATGTTCTACAACTAAAGATCTTGATTTCATAAGTTTACTTTCAAGTTTGTAACTTATTATTAGTTTTAAAGTACATGTATGTGTTAGATCTAAGATTTTGATGTAACTTTGGTTCATCAAAACACTTGCAACACTTAAGTGAGTTGTGCTTCATGTCTTAGACTTACACTTGGGTTATGATGTTCAAACCTTGGTGAAAATGATGCAAACACATCAACGAGTTGTACACTTGAAGCTATATGCATCAAGGATGAGAACCATGATAAGCATCGAGCACCAAGAACCACCGGAACCTACTAACCCTACTGTTTTGCTGTTTCTGGGTCTGATCATTAATACCTGGGCTGTTTTAGTGTTGATTTTTAGAAATCTATGTTCGATTAGATAACTTTTCATATAGGACTCGTCTTAATCCGAGTTACGGTTTAGGATTTATGGCCCTCCGATCGTCACTATGTCCTTTAACGTTGTGCAGAAATTTCTGACCTACTCGCACTTAGACCGTCGCCACGGTGAAACGAAGACGAGTTTGCTTCTGTAAATTTTACCACACTTAAAGGACTCATATACGGAGCCATGGCCACTGCTCTCACCTTATTTTAGTAAGGGTAGAGGCCGTGGTGACTGACCAAACTCAGCCTTTGTTTTAAACTACTTTCATAAACGAAACCTACTTTACACCTTTTGTTTAATGATGAATGATGATGACCCTTAAGACCTTATTTACATACTTTTAAACCTATTCGGATGATTTACTAACTTAGTACTATTTGACTTAGGTTGAGGAACCGTTTGGACAACCTTCATTACTTGCTTACTTTCCGAGTCATACTTTACCGCTACTTTATCATTGTGAGTTATAGCATTCCCTTTTTAATTTAACTTATTTTGGGAACTGAGAATACATGCGGATTTTATGTTTTACATACTAGGCACGAGTACTTAAACTTATATATGTGTGGGTTATACAACGGCATAAACATTCCCTTTAGCTCGTTAACGTTTAATCATTAGTTTTTGAACCGTGAACGCGAATCTTGGATATGGATCCATAGGGTTTGACATCCCCACTCGGGCTAGTAGCGCTAGCATTTAACGAGTGTTTAATACTTCGTAAACATACGCACTTGCCAAGTGTACTTTCAGGGGGTATAAACGTTAAGTTAGTTACCAAGTGCCCACGGTTAACATATACTTTATCATACTGTTTTGAAACGCTCTTTGTAGCACTGAAATCTCGTGGCCTACCTTACATACTGTTATACTTAAACTATAGCTCACCAACCTTTGTGTTGACATTTTTAAGCATGTTTTTCTCAGGTGCTTAAGGTTATTTTCTTCCGCTGTCGTGCTAGTCTTGCCGTAGACACCCGCTGCTCTAGTGTTATCACCGCATGAACTGTTTATCTTTCATTCGAACTTTAATACATTTGAAACTATGTTTTGTAACGACCTAAGGGTCACATACATTTATTCATTCTTGCTATTCATAGAAGCATACTGTTGGTGTAAAACAATTGACGTCGGTTATGACGTCATCTTTTTATCGTGAATGCAACTTCTTTTATTACAGCATGTAGTACTTAACCTTGTAATGATCCTGTTGTTGATGATTCGTACACGATGGTTTTGTACGGGGCATCACAATTGTTTTATCATAAAAATAAAACAAAATGTTTCAGTTTGAAGTAAAAACTTACTTTGATTGGTAGCAGGCCGAAGATAGTCTGCTTTATCATCATCTTTATCATAAAAATAAAATCTATCCATTAAACCAATAAACAAAATCAATCTTAAAATCTGAAACAACAATCTTCAACAAAAAAAAAAGGTGGACAATATATCATAAGTTAAATCTTTGTAAAATATCAAAATTACCTTTTCTTTCAATGGCATGCTTCTGTTCTGTTTTCATGCCATAAACATCTTAACCAAATATTTCAATCTTTCTAGTTCATAAACCTGCACATTTGAACATACCCACTTATAATTAACAGTGAAGAGATTACATATGTGAACAACAATTATGAAACAACTATAAATGATAAACACACACACTCATAAATCTGCAAAATCTAACAATTCTCTAACTTTAATCTATAATAAATTAACTAAACACAATTCCTAACTTTAATCTATAACAAATTAACTAAATAAAGACCTAACTTCATAGATCTAACAATTAAACACATCCCCTAACTTTAATCTTTAATAAATTTACTAAACACAAATCCTAACTTCATAAATCATCACAAAACCGCAAGAAACAAGTTAAAGCATATGGATTAAGCCTTAATTGCAAAAAAAAAAATTCAGATTGAGCAACAATATCTCAAAAAGAAAAATAATAAAGAAAAGAAAACGATAGAAAAATCATACCTTGGAGCGGATTAGAGGAGAAATTGGTGGTGGAAAGCTAAAAAATTGAAGAAACCTTCGAATTTTGATGAAAACCACCGAAGTGTTAGAGGATTTGTAGGTTTTTGTTTGTGTGAAGTGAAGGAGCAGAAGGCAGTAAAGGGGATTTGATTCCAGTACTTTTCCAGACGACCCTTTCCCGACGACAAGTCGTCTGGATAGAAAATTTAATGAATTGAACTTCGTTGACCGGGCATCTGGAGGGAAACGAAAATTACCTGGAGGGAAACAAAAATTTATTGTACCTTCTATCCAGACGACATGTCGTCGGGATAGAGCTAACTAATTATAAATTAATTTTAAATAATATAAATTAAAGATATACTCCGTATAAAATATAAATAATATATAAATATAAAATAAATATTTTAAACTAATTATATTTAAAATTATATTATTATTATTATTATATATTATTATATAATAATCATTTATATAAGACCTATATATATATATATATATATATATATATATATATATATATATATATATATATATATATATATATATATATATATATATATAATTTTGTGGTTAAATTTTTCATATATTTCGTCGTACAATTTCCCGTTACATCGTTGTTGTCGTTAAATTTTATTGACATTTCGTCGTTATATTAAACCGTCACATATCATCATTATATCGGGATTACGTATAGGGTTTAGGGATCACTGCTAAATTACACCATCACTTTCCACTGTTACATTACACCATTAATTACACTCCACTATTACATCGAGTTTACGGTTTAGAGATCACTATTACATTCTACCGGTATATCGTGTTTAGGGTTTAGAGATCACCCTTACATTACACCGTAACATTATATCATTATATTACACTCCTACATTAATACTCTATCATTACATTACATGGGCTTTAAAGTTAAGGTTCATTGTTACATTACACCATCACATATCACCATCACATTACAACGTGGACATTCTACCATTACATTACACCGTAACTTCCTACCATTGCATTACACCTTCACTTTCTACCATTACATAACACCGTTACATTCTACTATTATATTACACCATCACATTCCACTACTACATTCCACCGTTATACTACACCATAACTTCTACCGTTACATTACACCGTAACATTCTACCATTACATTACACAAAATCATTACACCATTACATTACACAGTCACATTCTACCATTACATTACACAGTCACATTCTACCATTACATTACACCGTTACATTCTACCATTATATTACACCGTTACATTATACTATTAATTTAATAACCATTACATTACGCATTACACCGTAATATTATACCATTATATTACACCGTTACATTCTACCATTACATTACACCGTTACATTACACCGTTAATTTAATAACCATTACGTTACACATTACACCGTAATATTATACCATTATATTACACTCCTACATTAATACTCTATCATTACATTATCTTACGTTGGGTTTAAGGTTAGGGTTGACTTTTACATTACACAATCACATACCACCATTACATTACTACGTGGACATTCTTCCATTACATTACACTGTAACTTTCTACCATTGCATTACACCTTCACTTTCTACCACTGTATTACACCGTTATATTCCACTTTTATATTAAACTGACACATTCATGACTACTACATTCCACCGTTATACTACACCTTCACATTCTATCATTACATTACACCGTTACATTCCACTGTTATATTACACCGTCATATTCCACTACTACATTCCACCGTTATACTACACCATAACTTCTACCGTTACATTACACCGTAACATTCTACCATTACATTACACCATTACATTACACAGTCACTTTGTACCATTACATTACAACGTTATACTACACCATAACTTCTACCGTTACATTACACACTCACATTCTACCATTACATTACATCGTTACATTCTACCATTACATTACACCGTTAATTTAATAACCATTACATTACACATTATACCATTATATTATACCATTATATTACACTCCTACATTGATACTCTATCATTACATTACATTGGGTTTAAGATTAGGGTTCATTGTTACATTACACCATCACATACCACCATTACATTACAATGTGAAGATTTTGACCATTACATTACACAGCAACTTCCTACCATTGCATTACACCTTCATTTTCTACCATTACATTACACCCTTACATTCCACTGTTATATTGCACTGTCACATTGTACCATTACATTACACTATCATATTCTACCATTACATTACAGCGTTACATTACATCGTTAAATTCCACATGTAACTTCTATCATTACATTACACGATTACATTTTGTCATTACCTTTTGTCGAGATTAGTATCCTTTTGGCGGGTAACTTTTCGTTGAAAATCTTTGGTTGAATATTCTTGGCGCGAATATTTTTGGAGGGAATCAAATGGCTGGATTTTTTTGTTGCCAAAATCCAACAAATTCGATCTATTTATACAACTGCAACCCTCACCATTTACATCTACTCAATTTGTAATGGTAGGATTAAAAATAATTTTCCTTTTCTTAATTCATAACGATGAACTACTGTGGATGTGGCGAACATGCAATTATCCGAACATCTTGTGTCCCGTAACCAAATTTCTCTTTTCTAAATGTTGTTTTAAATTAATTTATCTTCATTAAAAAGGAAAAAAAATGAATTGGATCAATGCCGACGACATGTCGTCGGTAAGTTGGGCGGGAATTATTTTCCTGGTAAGCACCAAAACATAAAAAGGAAAAATAAAAAATGGTTGGCATTCCCGACGACATGTCGTCTGGAATGGTTGGCGGGAATTTTTTTTTATGTTTGCCGCCAAGACATAAAAGTGAAAAAGAAATCGGTATATTAATAGCGAAGACTTTCCGACGACATGTCATCGGGATAGGTCGCTCAACAAAAAACTACGAAAAGTCTGACAAAGAATTGAATTTTTTATCATTTTGCGGTATTAATCCCGACGACACATGTCGTCGCGAAAAGTGTCGTCGGGAATGTTCACTTTTCTTGTAGTGAAACTACGAACATGATGACTATCCTTGAACACCACCAACATGAACTTCAACCGCAAGATACTATAGATGATGTTCAAAGCCTGATTCGTGTCCTTCGCCTCGCCTCTAAACAATCTCATGTTGCGTTCTTGCCATTGAAAGTAAACTGCCACAGCTAATAAGGTTTTTAAAACAATACTCCTGGCTACCTTCCGATGCGTGACTGGAACCAACATTAACAATATCCTTCCATTTATAACCTATTCCTGGGATCGCCACACATTGTAAACATTTCTACCATACTTGTTTCGCAAAATTACATTTGCAAAACATGTGAGCATGCGGATCCCGTTGAAGCTTACATAAAGAACATAACAACGGTCCGTTATAACCATTATCCGCATCCCATGGTCTCATCTTGTCTTGTGTCTTGAGTTTTTCACCTACATGGAGCCACATAATCAAAGCATGTCAAGGAATGCTCCCCGAGAACCACACAACCTGATGCCAAGCTACATGAGGACTACACATACGAAGTGATTCCCATGCTACTTTTGTCGAGAAATCAACCAAAATACCATCAAAACTCTTCCAAAAACCTTATCACTTTGAGTTCTAACAGGTATCTGTATGTGCGATAACATGGGGTATTTGTTAATCCAAGTTTCAGGTCATTTCCACCCAGTGTTGCACATTCGGTCTGCCACATTAGTAGTATCATTGAAATCAGCTCTATGAATCTCCCTTCTTGTAACTAGGGATGGCAAAAAGACCCTTACCCGATGGGTAAACCCGAAACTCGACACTTTTGGGTCGGTTCGGATTCGGGTATTCGGGTCGTGGGCCGGGTATGGAGTTTATTTTTTATAAAAATTCGAGATACGGGCTGGGTCCAGGATTGCATATAAACCCGTTAACCCGCCCCGTATACCCGACCCGATAGTAATAATAATACCCGATGGTGATAATAATAATAATAATAAAAATAAGAAATGAAATATTTGCTTGCTACAATCTGTTTTTACTTTTCTTTTTGATTGTTGTTCGATATAGAAAAGAGCATTTTTCACTATGTTTTACAAACATGTATGAATAATATTTGGATGTGTAATGTGTTTTACTATCAATTTGTTCTTTGCTTATATTTTTTTAATATAAAATTTATATTCTTTTCATTTGGATTACAAATGCACTTGCAACATTTTAAAGTAAAATGGTGATTATGAAAGTGCATGTAAGATTGTAAGGTATTCGATGAATTGTCTAAGAGAAAATGAACAGAGAAAGTGATGTTTAATAGAGCTCCGAAACCCGTGGGGAAACCCATTAACCCGACAGTAAGTATTTAATGGAGCTCCGACGGGTAATGGGGCGGGTTTAGAGGTAGGTTTTCTTAACGGGTCCGGGTCCGGGATCACCTCAACCCAGCCCAAACCCGACCCGATGTCATCCCTACTTGTAACGACCTCAGCTAGTGGCCCGAAATCAGACCACGCGTTGTGCCACGCATAAGTATCTCGAGCATCCTCGATAGAGTCAATAATCAATTGTCTAATGTTACTTCGGTTACCCAGGATTCTACGCCAACCCCAACTCACAGACGAAACAATATCCACCACCAAAAAGTGTCTTTGATACAAGCGATATGAATGGATCCATTTAACCTATAAAGATTATTTACACGTCATAATATTCCAAATATGATACGCCATTAGAGCTATATTCCACATTTTCATGCTTTTATTCCCAGGACCTCCTTCCTCTTTCGGAGGCATATGGTAGACCACTTCACTTTGGCTATTTCCCATTTCTCTCGCTTGGCCACCATAAACTTTCCCAGTCTTCATCTACCAGGCCGCCAGCCTTATTCAAGTAAAACAAAAGTCAATGTAAAGTCAACCGCAAAAGAATAATTCCCGCGCAATAATCGATATGGCGATCAAGATCATCTGTACGGCGATCATGTTAAATAAGGAAAATATTCTGATTTAATGAAGAAAATTCCAGAAGCAGCTCAAGACGGTGGCCGAGAAGTCGAAGTCGTCGGGTTTATTTAAGGAAAAGATTAACGCGTCTCAGTAAAAAATAAAATAATTCCTCAGTACGACGGACTCACAAGTCAAGCCGTCAGCTGAGCGTGCCAGTTGTGATACAGAAGAAAATTTCCATAAATGAAGACAGCGGAAATCAAGTTCAAGATTGCGGCCTCAGCCACAATGCCTTACTAGGCCGGCGGCTAGATTTTTCCTATAAAAGGAGATGTTTGTGTAAGTAACTAGGGGGGTGAATAGTTACTTAGTCAATTTTTCAAAATTTTCTTTGCATTTTGTTGAACTTGAACTTGATATAGTGTGATTTGAAATGTTTGTTCTCTAATAATGCTAACAATACAAATATATGACAAATCGTAATAAAAAGATAAGGGAAGAGAGAACAAACACAACGATTTATAGTGGTTCGGGAAGATGTTAACTAATCTTCCTTAATCCACTCCTCAATTCTACGAATTGAGATTTTTCTTCACTATGATACTCCAAACTCGGTGGAGTGTCCGGATACAACACTAGTACTTCGATAAGCCACACCTTGTGAACTCTTACGTCCCTTTGAAGACTTCACAAACACCTATAGCTCTTACCACAAGATCCTAATGAACTATCCTAGTGAAAACACAACTATCCTCTAGATCTCTTTAAGAAGATAGTTTACAAGTAAACTTACAACTTTAAGCTTACAAGTACTCTTTCTAGAATCACTCTAAAATATTACCAATTAACTATAAGAATGATATAAGTAAGTATGAGAAAATATGAGTGCAAGAGGTGAGTCTTCAAATGCTTCAAAGCTTGGCTTTTATAGGAGAGAGAAATCTGCCTGGAAGCTATACGGCTCACGTCACGGTTGACCGTGGTTCAACGGTGTACCTCTGACATCTGATTCTTATGGCCGTTTTTGTCCTTTGAAAATTGTCATTTTCCCTTGTTGAATAGCTGCAACTAAAGGCCAATTACTTCTGAAATTATCCTCATTACCTTTTATGTTTTGGACTTAAGCTTGGAAGTTGACATGTTCATTAAAGAAGAAAGTTTTTAATCTTTGACCATTTTTCTTCGATTACCAAAAGAGGTAATTGCAGATTTTTGTCTCTTGACAAACCATTATCTTCCAAAAGCTTCATCAACCTTTCTTAATAACATGTCATTTAGCTTATGGGAGTTTCTTGCCTTTTAGAACATTGTTACAACTTAAATGAACTAGTTTGAGTCTAGTTTGAACATAATGATTCTTGTTACAACTTGACTGGACTTGAACTAATTACATTTTCATACAAATAATGATACATAAAATCAATGGGAGAGCAACTCTTTAATTGGGACTTTAATGACCATTATTAGTATGTTTAAATGACACTATGCATTAGGATAAAGAGATATGACACTCGAGTGTTTTAGTCTAAATCAAGCTTAAGGTGTCATTAAGATGTCATTAGGTGTGATTAGTAAAAATTAACATCTTTTGGTTCAAAACTCTTTTGAGATCAAAAAGGGCAACTATTATAAGTGTGGTTAAAAAGGTTTCATAAATTATAGATGGCTCAAAGTGGTTTATCTTAAAGTGGATGAATTTGGTAACAGAGAAAACTGCGGTCGGGCTGCGGTCGTCCGTGAAGTCAGCTGTAGATTTACAGTTTTAGAAAAACTTGAACTCGTTGATTCAGGACACACACGGTTGGTTTCACGGTCGACCGTAGTACAGCCGTGTAGCATTTTTACCAAGATAATTACTTATGTGTTGGTCTTTTGCTAGAGATAGTTTAGGCTTATGAACTCATGTCGTCCTACATATGATTAACTACTAGGTTCTTGTGTGTCATCATCAAAACAATGTGATTAACATTTGAATATTATGAGTTGAATCTTAACCAACGTTCTCCCACTTTTTAATGATGACAAACACATGAGTAAGTGTTAACTATGTAGGTCGACATAAGTGTTAACATCACTTACCATACACTTTCTCCCCCTTTTGTCAAAGCAAAAAGGTTAGTCCCACATGGAACTAAGCGCGCCCTAGAGTAATGCTCCCCCTTAAATCGTACACACTTATCAATTGTTCATGTTAATAAAATGGCTCTCCCTCGAACCAATAGTAGTCATAAAAAGTAACAAACATGATAAGCATAGCAAGTGCATTACAATAATCAATACATAACAAGTTTTAATCCTAGGAGAAATGTTGTATTTACCCGCCCTTATAAATAATTCTTAACCAACATTAATTATTTTTAAGGATAAATGCCGTTGGTGCTACACGCATCGGAGATTGTTGAGCTTTCATTGTCGGAAGAGAAAATAATCACCGAATGAGCTACCCAATAGGTTAGCGGAATAGTGGTCACGGGTTGAGGAATTTGAGAGGAGTTGATGGCACCAACAAATTGGAAAAGTCGATTAAGATGGTTTGAGTACGGAAGTGGACGAGTTCCTAGTTCTCGAAGATAACCCATTCTTTGAGTAGTGAGATAGGCGATATTTATGGGTTCATGAGTAAGAAGTGACCACATGACAAAGACTTCGTTTCTGGAGATGTGAATAGCGGTGGGTTCCCGACAATAAACATTGTTCCGAACCACATTAAGAATAAGTTGAAGATCATGGCGGATTTTGTTATCTTGAATGCGAAGCCGTCGGTTGAAGTTTCGTTATACTCCCGGAGTAGTGATAAGATCTAAGATGGGTTGCATCGGAAATGTAGGATTGAGTGATCTTAGATCGGTTGAAGGAGTATAGAAGGAATGCCCATTTGAAGGAATGGCCATGACGGTTGCGAATTGTTCAAAAGACCAAGTGTAAGGTGTATCGAAAAGTCAAAATGCAACTTGGTTGGGATTTGAAACATCAAGATTAGCATAGAATTCCCTAATTAACGTTGGATAAATGGTTTTATCAAGCTCAAGAAACGAGAAGCAATTATTATGGGTGAAAAGTTGAGTTAATTAGGAAAATTCGGTATGATGAACAACACGTTCCTCATGAAGTGTTCTAGTCTCCATGTGTTGCCTATTATCCGTGATACGTTGATTTCTCGTATTGGTCATTTCCTAGAAAAACCATAAATTTAGAAAAATAATCAAGTTGTTAAGTTTGAAAATCTATATGCTAAACATGTGTAGATTAGTCCTTGTCTAGACTCATTTTGAAAACTATGAATTTGAAATTAAATTGTACTATTTTTCTTTTGAAAATTTAGACAAGTTTCATCATTTTGCTCTATGTTTGTCAAGAGTAGATACCAGTCATGAGATTGACAAGTATCATAATGATTTGTTCAAACATATGTGTGTGTGCATGAGTGAGTTCAAAACTTTAAAGCATATATGAGTTTTTATACAAGAAACCACTATTATGACTCATTAAAAAAACTTTTTAGAAAAATTTTACCCATATATTTTAATAAAAACATGCAATCAACAAGTGTTCCTATTAGTTTGGAAAGATCACAAATATAATTAATTTAGTAAAATTGAAAGTAAGATTTTGGATGCTTACCTTAAAGAGAATTGAAAGAGTATGGACCACTTTTTGAAAAGTACTTGAAGGTAGGACAAAAGTAAATCTGAGAATTTAGTGGTTGGAGTTTAAAGAGGAGATGTGGTTGGTGGAAAGGTTGTTTGGATATTAAAAGAAAAGCAGAAAGGACAAAGAATTTTGTCAGACATCAGGCGGCTCTCCACACAGTCGACCATGATTCGACCGTGCGTGATCAGGATAGAATTTTACGGAGTGTGTTCCATCATTCCCAACCCATTCCTAAGCAAGTTAAAGGTTTCCTTTTTAAGGGGCTTAGTGAATATGTTAGCTATATTTTCCACAGATTCTACCTTATCTATCACAATATTACCATTTTGGATGTGATCACGAAGGAAATGGTGCCTAATGTCTATGTGTTTAGTCCTAGAGTGCAATATTTGATTTTTCGATAGGTCTATAGGACTTTTGTTATCACAACATATAGGTATTTCAGATGAGATGATACCGTAATCGAGGAAGGTTTGCTTCATCCATAACACTTGTGCGCATGCTCTTCCCATGGCTATGTATTCGGCTTCGATGGTAGACAATGCAACGGACGTTTGCTTCTTTGAGAACCATGACGTTAAGCAAAGCCCCACGAACGCGCATACTCCACTTGTGCTCTTTCTATCAATCATTAATCCACCATGATCAGAATCCGTAAAACACATAATATCAACCCGGTAAACTTTGGATATCATAACCCAAGATGCATTGTTCCCTTTAAGTATCTAAAGATCCTTTTAACGGCTTCTACGTGCGACGTCTTTGGATTTTCTTGAAATCTTGCACATAAGCACACGCTAAACATGATGTCGGGATGACTTGCCGTTAAATAATGAAGGGATCCAATCATTCCCCTATACTTAGTACTATCGAATGGTTCTCCTTCTCCTTCCAAGGTAAGTTTCACATTTGTTGCCATTGGAGTCGCCATTGGTTTTGAGTTCTCCATTCCGAATTTCTTGATCATTTCATGAACGTATTTTTGTTGATTGATGAATGTTCCATCTTCTAGTTGCTTGATTTGTAGTCCGAGAAAGAGCTTAAGTTCACCCATCATGCTCATTTCAAACTCATCATGCATTATGTGATGCCCCGTACAAAACCATCGTGTATGAATCATCAACAACAGGATCATTACAAGGTCAAATACTATATGTTGTTTCAAAAGAAGTTTGCATTCATACGAAAAGGTGATGTCTTAACCAACATCAAATGTTTTACAACCAAAAGTATGCTTCTATGAATGGAAGCAAGTAATAATAGTACGTGACCCAATGGTCATTACAAATCATTGTTCAAAAGTAATAAAGTTTGAATGCAAGATAAAATGTTTCATACGGTGACATCTCTAGTAAGCACAGCGGAAGTCTACAAGGCATGACTAGTACAACAGAAGCAAGCAAACCTTAAGCACCTGAGAAAAACATGCTTAGAAACATCAATACAAAGGTTGGTGAGCTATAGTTTAAGTATAACAGTAATATAAGGTAGGCCATGAGATTTCAGTGCTTCAAACAGCGTTTCAAAACAGTATGAAAAGTATATGTTTAACCGTGGGCACTTGGTAACTAACTTAACGTTTATCACCCCCTAAAAGTACACTTGGTGAGTGCGTATGTTTACGAAGTATTAAACACCCGTTAAATGCTAGCGCTACTAGCCCGAGTGGGGATGTCAAACCCTATGGATCCATATCTAAGATTCGCGTTCACCGGTTCCAAAGACCGATGACTAAACGTTACCGAGCTAAGGGGAAAGTTTATGCCATTGTATAACCCACACATATATAAAGTTTAAGTACTCGTGCCTAGTATGTAAAACATAAAATGCGCATGTATTCTCAGTTCCCAAAATAGTTAAAGTAAAAAGGGATGCTATAACTCACAGTGGAAAGTAGTAAAAGTCGATACGCGGGAATAGTAAGCAAGTAGTTTGGCCCGGAAGGTCCTCAACCTAAGTCAAAAGTTACTAAGTCAGTAAATCGTTCCCAAAGGTTTAAATGTATGTAAATTAGGTCTTAAGTATCATCATCATTCATCATTAAACAAAAAGTGTAAAGTAAGTTTTAAGTCAAGACTAGGGTTTGAAACAAAGGCTGACTTCGTTCAGTCACCACGGCCTTTATCCAAACTGAAATGAGGTGAGACCAGTGGCCATGGCTCCGTATATGAGTCCCCTAGGTACTGACCAATTTCCAGAACCAAACTCGTCTTTGTTTGACCGTGGTGATGGTTTAAGTGCGAGTAGGTCAGAAATTTCAGCACAACGTTAATTGGGTGTAGTGACTTTAGGGAGGCCATAGATCCTAAACCGTAACTCGGATTAAGACGAGGTCTAAACGGAAAATCATCTACTAGAACCGAAATAACTGAAAATAAACTTTACAGTAGCCCAAGTAATCTGATCAGTTCCAGAAACAGTAGCTAAAAGTGTTCCGGTGGGTTCTTGGTGCTTGATGCTCATCACGGTTCTCATCCTTGATTCGTATAGCTTCAAGTGTACAACTCGTTGATGGGTTTGCATCATTTTAACCAAGGTTTGACCATCATAACACTTGTGTAAGTCTAAGATATGTAGCACAGCTCACTTAAGAGTTGTATGTAGTTTAATGAACCAAGGTTACATCAAGATCTTAGATCCGACACATACATGAGTTACAAAAGTAATATTAAGCTACAAACTCGAAAGTAAACTAAATAATCAAGATCTTAAGTTGTAGAACTTAGATATTAGCTAGATCTTAAAGATCCTAGACTAGAAAGTCTAGATCTAGTGTTCTTAAGTTAGATCCTAAGTTATAGAACTTGGATCTTCACTTTAATGAAATCATAAGTTATGAAACTTAGATTTTCAACTTGTAAAATGTATGTATGCTTGTAAGCTCTTGTTTACAACAAAATTAGAAGACCATAAGCTATAGAAACTTAGATCTCTCATAAGTATATGAAGTTATAACTAGAAAGTTATACTTCCATGTTCTTGAACTTATAAAGTTAACTTTAGTTTCAAGAAGTATGAGATCAAGATTAACTAGTAATACTTGACCAAATTAACAACATCACAACTTTAAAGTACTTACAAAAGAAAGAATTAAACTAAAGTACAAGTATTATGTTCATGTTTGTTTCATACTTAGGAAGATTCAAATCAAATTTTGGACCTTAGGATTTAAGTCTACAAAACATGAACACAAGTATGATTATGAAACTTATGAACTTTAAATGTTGAAAACATTTAAGTGTAGAACCATAAACTAGTAAGTTTAGATTCTTGTTCTTGGTTCTTCATCAAACAAAAGATGGAAGTAACCAAGATTACATGAAGATACAAGTTAGAAAACTTGATCTTTAACAACAACTAAGTAAACAACAAACAAAGAACAAGTAATGATGATGATTTGGTTCGGTTTTATGAAGGAAAAAGAAACAACATAAAGCTTATTACTTACAAAGTTTTGAGAGAAACATGAGAGAAAAATGAGAGAAAAAGAGAGAAAATGAAGTGGCGTTTGAATGTGTGTGTAAAAGTGAAGTAATATTAGTGTATAAGTAACAAATAAAAAGAAAATTGAATCTCCCTCCCCTTGCACAATGGTGGACGGTTTTAGCATCAAAGAGGAAGGGTCAAAAGCCAACTTTCATACATGGGGAGATGGTGTGAGCTAGAAGTAGTAATAAAGCTAAATGGCATGGGAAAAAGGGGTGTAAGTATACATGTAACAAGTCTTTCTAACTAATATAATTAATCTAGTTTTATCTTAAAGAAATACTTGCATAAAAGATGGGCTAATTAGTCCGTTAAGGAAGTAGGGTGGGCTTCCAAGTCCATATCAAATAATAAAAGCCCAAGTCCAAGTATGTAACAAATTAAATAAACAAAGCCCAAGTAATTAACTAGTAACATTAGTTAATTAAAAATGATTAATAATAATTAATCATGAATGTAAATAATATTTAAAATATTATTCGTGTAAAGTACGTGTGTCACAAAGATAAATCGGGCCATGAAAAGTTAAATACGGTAACAAGTAACACGTATAAGAACACGTTTATTAAAACACAAGCATTAATAATAAATTATTAATAATTAAACGTTGGAAAATCCAGGGTCGTTACACATTAACTTAGAAAACTCATTGCTAAGAGATTCGTTAGTAGACCCAAATACAATATCATCAACATATATTTGAACTATGACTAAATGCTTTTCATGCCTTTTGATAAAGAGTGTATTATCAATTTTTCCCATTTCAAACTCATTATTTATTAAGAAGGATCTAAGTCTTTCATACCATGCTCTAGGGGCTTGTTTAAGTCCATAGAGAGCCTTTTTAAGTTTGTAAACATGATAAGGTTTTTCGAAATCTTCAAACCCCGGAGGTTGTGATACATTAACTTCTTCATTTATGACACCATTTAAAAAGGCACTTTTGACATCCATTTGATAAAGTTTGAAAATATTGGCACATACATATGCAAGAAGTATTCTTATTGACTCTAGCCTAGCGACGGGAGCAAATATTTCATCATAATCAATTCCCTCTTGTTGGCTATATCCTTGTGCAACTAGTCTAGCTTTATTTCTAATTACTTTGCCATCTTCATCTAATTTATTTCTATAGACCCATTTTGTACCTATGATGTTGCTCTCACTTGGTAAAGGAACCAAATCCCATACATTACTCCTTTGGAATCGATTTAATTCCTCTTGCATAGCTTCTATCCAACTTTCATCTAATAGGGCTTCCTTAATATTTTTGGGTTCTATTTGGGAGATAAAAGCATAGTTGGCAATTAGGTTAAATGCTTATGACCTAGTGGTTCTAGTGTTGATGTCTCCTATAACTTGGTCTATTGGATGATCCTTTATATGTTTAATATCTATTGAGGATGCTAAGTTATCCTTACTTGGTTTCAAATGAGATCCATCCTCATTGGTGTCATTGAACTCGATTTGAGTTGGCATTATTTCTATAGTATCTTGTTCAATCACATCATCATCCTCTAAAGGTTTAGTCTTAGGTGGTGGAGGAGTTTCATCGAATGTGACATCTAGGGATTCTTCTATGACATTCGTATATTTATTTAGAACCCTATATGCCTTACTTTCTAACGAATATCCTAAGAATACTCCTTCGTAAGCTTTAGGTTCAAATTTTGTAAGATATTCCTTTTTATTCAAGATAAAGCATTTGCACCCGAATACTCTAAGATGACTTACGGTTGGTTTTCTACCATTTAAAATTTCATAAGGTGTTTTATCCATTGATGGCCTAATTAGGACTCTATTTTGAATGTAGGTGGAGGTGGCAACGGCTTCACTCCAAAACTTTTGAGATATTGATTGTTCATTTAACATAGTTCGACTCATTTCTTGAAGAGTTCGGTTTTTCCTTTCAATAACCCCATTGGATTGAGGTGTGCGAGGAGCCGAAAAGTTATGAGTGATACCGTTTAAATCACAAAAGACTCCAAATTGAGCATCATTATCAAATTCTCTACCATGATCCATTCTTATTGTTACTATAGTACAACCAAGCAAATTTTGTATCTTAGTAGCAAAAAATATAAATCTTTCACAAGCTTCATTTTTATGCTTTAGAAATAGTGTCCATATGTATCTTGAAAAGTCATCTACTATTACTAAAGTATAAAAATTTTCTCCATAACTTTGAACGGGCGATGGCCCAAATAAATCCATGTGCAAAAGTTCTAGACATCTTTTAGTAGAGATAAAATTCGTAGGTTTATGACTTGCATGAACTTGTTTTCCTACTTTGCATGCATCACAAAAATGGCTTTCATATTTTAATTTAGGCAAGTCTCTAACTATGTTCTTTGAGAATATGTTATGAATTAGTTTCATGTTAGCATGCCCTAGTCTCCTATGCCATAAAGTAGAAGTATCATGTATAGATGTGAGATAAATATAGACATGCTTAAAATCATCCAATTTGCATGTATAAAGACCGTTCTTCCTAATTCCGTTTATGACACTTTTACCATCTTTTATTATGTGTGATGAATTTTTAGTAAATGTCATGTTATATCCTTTGTCACATATTCTTCCTACACTTAGCAAGTTAAAACTTAAGTTTTTAATGTGTAACACATTATCAAGTGTAATCTTTTGATTAGTAATGTTACCTTTACCGATGATTTTTCCTTTCACATCGCCACCAATGATTACATCACCTCCATTGTGATCTGAATACTTTGTGAAGAATTCTTTGTTGCCCGTCATGTGTGTTGTACATCCGCTATCAATTATCCATTCTTCATTTTGTACAACACCATTGAGACAAACCTATATTTGATTAATCAATAACTTTGGTACCCAATGTTTGTTGGGTCCGGGATGATTAGCATTAAAGACTCCTATTCTAACCTATTTCTTAACAATTTTGATTTTGTTGTTCCTTTTAGTTTCGACCCTTTTAGAGTTTTGATTAATCATTTTTCTTGAAGAATTTTTTACAAATGATTTGATTTCTTTTCCTCTTGTCTTAACTTGATTAATTATGGAGCCCTTTGGTTTTGGTGTTTCTACTACTTGAGGTCTAACAAACACTATTGGCTTATGTTTGGATGATTTTGTCTCAAAGGTATTTTCCTTATATCCTAACCCTTGTTTATCACTTCTTGATTTTTGAACACTTAAGATGTTTTCTAACACTTTACTACTTCCTTCATATCCTGAAAACTTAATTTTATTTTCGAGTAGTTTGTTAGTTTTGTTCAAGGCATAGTTTTCATGCTTTAAGTCATCACATGTAAGACATTCTTGTGAGTTAGATATTCTTTCTTTAAGTTGTAAGATTTCTAACATAAGCAAGTTATTTTCTTCCTTTAGACTTGTGTTTTTGTCACTTACTTTACTACTCAAGATACATAATTTAGCAAAGTTGTCAATACTAAACTCAAAGGAATTTCGAAGTACCTCATTGTCGGATTGTCCGACTTGTGATCCTTTGTTGTCATCACTTGGTATGTCAATGGCCATGAGACATGTTTTCTTTCCTTCTTCTTGAGTGTCGTTTTCTTCATCATCCCATGAACCTCCAAGAAAGGCGTTTTCATTCTTTCTTTTAGGACATTCACTTATTAAGTGATTTGGATCACCACACCCAAAGCATTTTCGTACAAACTTTTTCTTGGGATCGAATGACGTTTTCCTTTGTTCCATCGGAGGACGAACATGGTTTTCTGGCCTTCGATAGAATTTCTTAAATGAGCGAACAATGAATGCGAGTTGCTAATCATCATTGAGAATATCATCATCGTCATCGTCGATGTCATATTCATCATGGATCTTAGCCTTTAGAGAGATTGACTTGTTCTTTTCTCTCTTGTCCTTTTCTAACTCATCATCTTTATCTAGGATAACCTCATGTACTTTGAGATTTCCAATGAGTTCATCTAGAGTTAGCTTTTTCGCATTCTTTGATTCGTCAATTGCCGTCACCTTTGGTCTCCATCTTGATGGTAAAGCCCTTAAGAACTTACGAACATATTGCTTATTCGTGTAGATTGTACCTAGAGCTTTCAAACTTGAACAAATATTGTTAAATCTAGTGTAGGCACTATCTATTTTTTCATAATCTTCAATAGCAAATTGTTCATATTTAGTTATAAGCAACTCTACTTTATTTTCTATCACTTGTGGGTTTCCATGATGAGTAACCATGATGCTATCCCAAATTTTCTTAGCACTACCCATCATAAAAACTCTCTCATATTCTTTCCTAAGCAATGCATTAAAGATGGTCATCTTAGCTTCATAGTTTTTGCCTACTTCTATCTTATGTTCCTTAGTCCATTCTTCTTCGGGTATATATATTTTAGTTTTCTTATCATCACTAAACTTAAATGGAACATGGTCTTTAGTAATAATGTTCCAATATCTTTGGAACGGACATACGTTTCAAATCGATGCTTCCAATAGCAAAATCCTTCACTTTTAAGAAGTGGAGGCCTTTGCATGGAACATCCTTCACTATAGTTCAAGTTATCAAATTTTTGTTCCATGATCTTAAACTCTAAGATTTACAAAAATTAGTTTTTATTTCGAATTAGTAATTTTTGACAAAACGTTTAGAGAAACCGCTCTGATACCATTTGTAAGCAACTAGAGGGGGGTGAATAGTTACTTAGTCGATTTTTCAAAATTTTCTTTGTGTTTTGTTGAACTTGAACTTGATATAGTGTGTTTGAAATGTTTGTTCTCTAATAATGCTAACAATACAAATATATGACAAATCGTAATAAAAAGATAAGGGAGGAGAGAACAAACATAACGATTTATAGTGGTTCGGGAAGATGTTAACTAATCTCCCTTAATCCACTACTCAATTCTACGAATTGTGATTTTTCTTCACTATGATACTCCAAACTCGGTGGAGTGTCCGGATACAACACTAGTACTTCGATAAGCCGCACCATGTGAACTCTTACGTCCCTTTGAAGACTTCACCAACACCTATAGCTCTTACCACAAGATCCTAATGAACTATCCTAGTGAAAACACAACTATCCTCTAGATCCCTTTAAGAAGATAGTTTACAAGTAAACTTACAACTTTAAGCTTACAAATACTCTTGCTAGAATCACTCTAAAAGATTACAAATTAACTATAATAATGATATCAGTAAGTATGAAAAAATATGAGTGCAAGAGGTGAGTCTTCAAATGCTTCAAAGCTTGGCTTTTATAGGAGAGAGAAATCTGCCTGGAAGCTATACGACTCACGTAACGGTCTACCGTGTACCTCTGACATCTGATTCTTATGGCCATTTTTGTCCTTTGAAAATTGTCATTTCCCTTGTTGAATAGCTGTAACTAAAGGCCAATTACTTCTGAAATTATCCTCATTACCTTTTATGTTTTGGACATAAGCTTGGAAGTTGTCATATCCACTAAAGAAGAAAGTTTTTAATCTTTGACCATTTGTCATTGATTACCAAAAGAGGTAATTGCAGATTTTTGTCTCTTGACAAACCATTATCTTCCAAAAGCTTCATCAACCTTTCTTAATCACTTGTCATTTAGCTTATGGGAGTTTCTTACCTTTTAGAACATTGTTACAACTTAAATGAACTAGTTTGAGTCTAGTTTGAATATAATGATTCTTGTTACAACTTGACTAGACTTGAACTAATTACATTTTCATACAAATAATGATACATAAAATCAATGGGAGAGCAACTCTTTAATTGGGACTTTAATGACCATTATTAGTATGTTTAAATGACACTATGCATTAGGATAAAGAGATATGACACTTGATTGTTTTAGTCTAAATCATGCTTAAGGTGTCATTAAGATTTCATTAGGTGTGATTAGTAAAAATTAACATCTTTTGGTTCAAAACTCTTTTGAGATCAAAAAGGGCAACTATTATAAGTGTGTTTAAAAAGGTTTCATAAATTATAGATGGCTTAAAGTGGTTTATCTTAAAGTGGATGAATTTGGTAACAGAGAAAACTGCGGTCGGGCTGCGGTCGTCCGTGAAGTCAGCCGTAGATTTACAGTTTTAGAAAAACTTGAACGCGTTGATTCAGGACATACACGATTGGTTTCACGGTCGATCGTAGTACAGCCGTGTAGTATTTTTACCAAGATAATTACTTATGTGTTGGTCTTTTGCTAGAGATAGTTTAGTCTTATGAACTCATGTCGTCCTACATATGATTAACTACTCGGTCCTTGTGTGTCATCATCAAAACAAGGTGATTAACATTTGAATATTATGAGTTGAATCTTAACCAATAGTTTGGTTCCAGTTTTTGTGTACAACTCTTATATTCATTGGTTAGGTTTAACATTCGGTCGAATTCCTATTTCTGTTTTAGTCAATTTACATTATCAAATTTCTTTTCAAGTATTATTATTTCAATTATTCAACTTAATTTGGAAGTTGAAATCAAATATTGTACTTTTTATTCAAGTTATTGAAGATTTCTGCAATTTACATACCCACTCTTCATCTTTCATTTAAGGTATAATCCCGCTTTTGTTATTATTGTTTCTAATTAATATTATGTTTATCTCTTTTATCTGCTTTGTTACTGTAATTATGAGTAACTAAAAACCCTTAAGGTGTTGGTTTGGGTAAAGGGGGATAAAACTGTAAATCGGATTTAAAACTTGTCGAGTAGGGCCGGTGGCCTGAGTGGCGAGGCTAGTGGCCCAGGACGTTTAAAATCAGTAAATTGTT
This sequence comes from Rutidosis leptorrhynchoides, assembly GCF_046630445.1. Classification (NCBI taxonomy): domain Eukaryota; kingdom Viridiplantae; phylum Streptophyta; class Magnoliopsida; order Asterales; family Asteraceae; genus Rutidosis; species Rutidosis leptorrhynchoides. The sequence continues at coordinate 191,679,443 of NC_092334.1, forward strand.
TTGAAGACTTTTTATGGTAATTAGATTTAATTTATGTCTGTTAACATTCAAATCTGTGACTATCTATGGTTAGCCGGCGGCGGGACTAAAGAACAATAGGTTGAAATTTTTTTGTGAAAGTTTGGTCAAGCCGGCGGCTGTTGCCAGCCCGCGGCCTCGCTTGTTCAACATATCAGCCATTGGCTGGATAACAACAGTCGGTGGCGTGGTTTGGACGGTAGACTTATTACTCTATTTTTGAATGCTTTTTATTGAGAACTCTTACGGGCTTAGTTATATAGACCCACTGTTCTAATTGATCCCTTAGGTTGACTTACAATTGTGATATAGGTACATTAAAGAATTAGACCTTTTAATGTATTAGGTATGCGTGGGTGATGTGGCCAAAACAGATGATTTAATTTTGTAGCAATGTTGTTAGGTCGCCACCCATCTATCAAGGTTCGTCACAGAGGGACCGGGTTTTAAATTTATAGTATGCAAGGCCTAAATCTACTACTCCTACCCAAGGATGAGTTAGGGAAGTATGACCTAGGTTCGTTCGTTTAAGAAGATAACAGAACCGAACCTATAGTAGTAAACACTTTTAGACCTATAATTCTAAGGAGTAGTGTTGGGTGTATTTTGGGTTTTTCTATTTTCTAAGGCAGATAAATAAAGGAAAGCGATAAAGATAAAATTTGTAATTCAGATAAGGTTAAATGCAAGTGTATGTTATGATTTTGTTAGTTACACACAGCTGAAAATGTATAGCGTCGGCTCATGAATAGGTGATAACCCTAAACCCATTATACTGGTTCTACCGCCCCTATCAGAACACTAACATGTCACTGGGTAAATACATTAGGCTTGAAGATTCTGAATAGACAACAATGTCCCATACCCCCGACACCCGAGAAACATGAACTACATGGAAACACTGACGGCTCATCAATATGAACCACCCGGTGAGGTGACATATTAACGATCCTTAAGGTCTAAACTTTCTTAAGTATAAGAAAAGATATAAGGTATCCTTGATCCGAGAGACATGATGTGTTTCCGATGTTTTCATTAATGATTGGACTTATTAAATCAGTTAGGCCCTTAATTAAAAGAGAACCATAAGGAACACCATGGCCAAGTTACAAAGTAACCTCCATGGACACGTTCGGTTATCCTAATGGTCCTTTATTGGTTTTAAACAACCAGTTCCTTAATTAACCAAGAATCCCTCAAGCGGGGTGCAATGCTTAAGACAGCGTTATGGTGTAATGTACTATCTCCGCACTGAATATTAGCTTCCATGGCCGTACACTGCAGAGGCATAGAGTACTACAACTGTTGTCCCTCTTCATATACTTACAATGTTTAAATGCTAGTGACTACACAGGCATAGCTCAGGGCCAACCATGTACTACGTATCTCAGTCAGTGTTTCCATTATGAAATATCGGCTGTCGGAATCCATAGCGTAGGTTTCCTTACTACAACCGTTGTGCCTCTGACAAACGCTCTATGTATCCGGCAACGTTTATTACCAAGGGGTGACATAGATAGTGTACTCTTATTTAGGGTTCACGTCTTCCTAATAAGAGAGCCAATAACCACGTTCTATTATTTGGAAAAGTCATTGAGTTTAAATAATAATCAGAAAGCATCTCAATAAAATCACGCTTATATAGTTATTATTTCAGCATCGTAATTAACTACATCATAACAAGCACTTAAAGTAACCACTCGCTAATCATGGCAACAATATCGTCTATCATCATAAGAATAGAAAACATTATAACAGAATGAGTAAAGGGATAAAAGTACCTGTAGATTGAGTGAGTTCCGAAAGTACAAAAGTGACAACTTCGACTTCTAAACAGCTCCTACCATGATCTTCGGCGTTCGCCTCCTACTGAATTTCCCGCTCAGAGGTGAGAAGGCCTCGAAAGTGTCTAAGGTGAAATATTTAGTAAGAAGTGTGAAATGGGAAATGTGTGTTGAAATGGATTACAAATGACCTATTTATAGCCAAAATTTCCTGATGGGCAAGCCTTGTACACGGTTGTGCACACTGGGTAGGCCGTGTGAGCAGGCCGTGTGGGTGCCATGCCCGGGTGAGGTAACCGTGTGCACACCACTTTGGGTAAGCCGTGTAAAATCTGGGCAATCCATGTGGGCAGGCCGTGTGGCCAGTCTTCCTTGGTCGTTTTTGCTGATTTCTTGGATCGTAACTTGATTTTCGGGTTGTAACTTGAGTTTCATCATTTTTGCTCTAGATTCTTGGTTATAAGCCCGTTTCGTCGATTCTTCTTGCATCGTCTTTGTAATCACTTTATCTATCAAATAAAGCAAATAAACGCTTAATCCGGAGATAAATTTTATATCTTTAATGTTTTAGCACTAAATATCGGGGGGTAACATTTTAGCCGATATCAGCGGGTAGAACCGGAGGATTAAGTCCCGTAGTGTAACCATACGTTTAACCTTAGTGGCACCTAAGTGATAGTGAGGTACACTTCGCAAATAGAAGGATTAACAACCCTGATGTTCATGTTCAAACACTTAAAGTCATTTGAGAAGACGCTCTTAAAATAAGATCCGTTTACATATAAAATTCATGACCGAACCAGCATCCTTCCTTTCCTTTATTTAAATTTATTCCAAAATATCCATGGCTACTGCAATACAAAACCCTGAATATATTTAATTTTATATAATATAAAACGCGCACGAATAGATAAAACAAATTCACCGACTACAACTGTTGCCTACCTCTCTTGTCTCGATCATGTGCTTACACACACTGCTCTACACTAACCAGGACTCTGCCCGTTAGTGCTAAAGTCGTAGTAGTATAGGTTCATAAATTTAAATTTGTTGATTTACACATGCACAAGACTGCATGCACGTCAACAAGCCTCCCTCAAGCAAGATTGACGTTAAAAGAACAGGAAAAAACAAGATCGGACAATGAAAAAGTTCAAACTTATTAACTTAATAAGTCCATCATATATATTTAAGTTAGTTTTGGTAGTTGATGGGATTTTGATTCCATCACTTGATATCAAGAGCTTGATTTGTAGGAGAGGGCTAATGTAATCATGTCGAATTAAAAGATAGCAAGTTGCAAGAGCAAGGTGATCACCATAGTGATTAGAAGAAAGTAGCAAGTAGAGATCACAATTTATGATCAAAGAAAGAAGAAAGTTAGAAAGTGAGCAAGTTATCAAAGCAAGTTATCGCATAGAAAGTAGCAAGAATTTTGAGAAAGCAAGCAAGTAGAAAGATTGGCAATAATGTCAGAAGGAACAATAAGTTTATAGGGGCAACCTTGTGTGCAATGTTGCACCCCACGAGAGTCGAACTCCTGAGCTCTCGCTAAGAGATGCAGGCCACTACCACATGAACTACAACACGCGATTTTATAGCAATCTAGTAGCACAAGACATCTACCAAAATCAAATAGATACAAATGATCTTGACAAAATGATCTTTAATTATGGGAAGGCTGTAGCACTTCAAATTGAACTGGATCGACAAAAAGTACTTAACCGCATTTAGTTTGAAGAGATTGTTAGTCATGAGAGTGACGTTGCCAACAGAGTGTCTGCTACTGATTTTATGAAACATTTTGACCTTCTATTTAACTGGTTCAATGGCATTCTCATTATAACAAAGAAGTTGAGTAAGTCTACAACAACTCCATTCATATGTGGTTAACCGGGTTGGTAGAGAAGCATCTTGGTACTGACTCTGGCAGAATTTCCAACCGTGCTCATGCTGAATTCTATACATATTGGTTAGTCCCATCGGATGATGAAGAGCATGATCCCTCAGTTCCTGTTGTTGGTACTTCTTCGACCCTTGTCGATGGTGCTAAAATGAGGGATAAAATGATACCACGTGAAAAGAAAAAGAAAGATAAGAAGGGGAAGACAACTGAGGGGGAACATGAACATGAGAATACTCTAAAGTAGCCTTGAAGAGATGGTAATGATGATGCTGATGAATGGCCACAAACAAGTTCAAGTTATCTTTGAAAAAATTGCTCAAGCTATGAAGAGAAAAACATAAAAGCATGAGAAGAATCAAAGAGAAAAAGATGTTGAGTTCACAAGAAAGTGCAGAAATATGAATTGAAGAGATTTAAGTTGAGATGACCAAAGGAGGTTGAAAGTAATATTCTTTAAATGGTAAGAAGCCATCATGATAATCGAAGAAAGAGTGCAGCTAAACATTTACAAATAATCACTAAATTTGAAAAGCAAATGTATGAAGAGAGAACATAAAGGCTAAGCAAAATGTCTGATGATCAAGTTCATGATAATCTGAGTTCTAACAAATTGTTTCAAGAGAAATCAGCTTGCATTCAGAGTATACATGTCTAAATTTTCTCATTCGTCCATGTCATCATAACCAGAACCAGGACCAGTAGAGACAAATCTATCATATGCTGAGGTAGAGCATTTGTATCTAACCATCCACTCAGGAACACAAGAATTGGTGGCAACATAAGAACCAACACATGAACCCGAACAAATTTCCTTATCTGAGGCGGGTGTTGAGGCTGATGAACTTGAGAAATTTATATCTGACTCCAATGATTCTTCTCCACAAAGAATCTAAACAAGAGAAATCATTCCAAAGAAGAGAATGGAAGAGTATGAGGATGAAATTGTGAATATGATGCAAATTGAAGTTGAAGATCCAATCAGAAGTGTGCTACAGAGTGCACAAATTGAAGAAGAACCAACAAGAAGTAGGTTGCTGGAAGAACATGTTGATCGAATGATAGAAGACCCATCAAGCTATTATGTATTGGATGAGTAAGTTGAAGAAATTCCACTCTCTTAGGATTTTTATGAATACTCAATCACTAAACATGATGGATCAAACCACAAGCATAACTAAACCAGAAATCAATGTCCCTGAGGTATCTTGATGCCATCTTCCCCAAAACACAATTATGAAAACATCATAAGAGAAAATGACGGAGCAGCTACAAGCCAAACATCTATCATTCATTCTACCACTAAGTCTTTTGATAAAATTCAAGCCGGAAAACTTGGTATTACAATATAACAGTGGCGTAAAAATATGAGCCCAAGATCGAAGAGCAAGTTAAGGTGATTCGAGCTACATATCATCTACTAGATCAGGAGCACTATATTAATGCTAATATTGGAGTTGAACATTGAAGAATATCTTTCTGCTACTGATGCCAGACTAAATACAAAAGATGAACGTTAGATAGCTGACTCAGAACAAAGTTTAAAAATGAGCATTGATGATTATCTGGCCTCCCAGTGAGCACATAAAAATGGGAGAAGTTAGTTGAAATGGCTCAAAACGTAAGTGTACTCAACCAATAAGAGAAGCTTGAGTGTCAAGATGATAAAGAAGAACTAGCAGTAAAGAAACATGTGCCTAAAATTTATCTTACCAATCCCCCAGAGCTTTCACCTGTTGCTCGAGCTATATGGGATAACTGTGAGAGAAAGAAGTTTGTAAATCTGTCTGCCAGAAAGTTTAGTCCATCCTGAATTATAAAATGTCAACGATTCACTGACACGGATTTCAACATTACTAGAAAAAATAATGAAGTTGACGAAGTTGAGCTAGTGTCTCTTTCAAGTTATAGATTCACTGAACGGATGTAGTCGCTTGAAATATACCGACCAAGGATTGGAGCGTTAAGGTATAAAGTAATGAGCACTTTAAGAAAACTCTTCAAAATAGCTCATAAGTATGCTGGTACTCGTGAACTGGATGTTGATGCTTCTAAGCCTGGAAATGAAAAGGACAAGCAATAGAATAAGAGTTTTGATACTGGTTTAACCTTTATCATAAGAGACCCAATCATACTTCTTCCTACTCTTCCAAAGCTCAGCATTAATGATCTTATGAAATCAACACCGAAGTTCTTCATTGCCAAATTGAAGTTTCCAAAGATAAATTACCATCTGCGAAGGTGATTTTTCAATACTTCCAGGCAGAAGATGAGGATTCCATGGAGCGTTGATTACCGATACTGAACACACAATTTACTTTAATGATGGGAGTGCCCTTCGTTTTCAAAGGATAAATCAACTTTATCATGAACCCATTGAATACTTAGCCAATTCTGAGAAGTGTGGGGATGTTTTTTGAATTTGCCCATGGAGTCTATGATATTGTTATACAAGAAACTAGAAGTAGAGGCCTGATACGAGATTGATACTGCCTTTAAAGGAAGAAGGATATTGGAACTAATATTGTGTACAAGAAAAATCTTATCACTAATCTTCATTTTGTTGTACTCTAAACTCTTAGAATTTTCTAGTGTTTAACAATTCTAAATAATTGATGTGCAAAAGTGTGCAATGCTTAATTTGCCTTTTCAAACTTTTAAATTTATATAATCTTTTAATTCACTTTTGACACCCTAACGAGCAACAAGAGCCGATCAGATATAGTACTTTAGGTTATCGTCCCAAGAGAGCGTAAATGCGTTTTAAGTTGGTTTATTATATAGTCTAGCTCTTATTAAAGAACTACAAGTATAGTTTTTTTTTAGGTTTTTGGTTGTTATTTAAATTTGGAATATTATCTCTTAGGAAAGAGAAATTAAAGGTACATTATTAATGAATTGAATAATAAAATATAAAGAAAGAAATAAAGATTAAAATAAACAATTATAAATAAAAGCAGTTACATGAACGAATAACTTCTAAGGCAATCATATTAGACAAGTTTCATAACTTATATTAACACAAATCAATATAATAATCATAGACCAACTATTATCCCTAAACAGGTTAAGACATGTGTTGCATATCATTCAATAGGTAGGACTTAAAGCATATGCTAGAAACGTGATGTGAATGGCTAACATCTCAATTCTTAGTATTCAATTCAATTACATGATACATATCAATCTTATGATGAGGATTAACATGAAAATAGATTGACAAATTATATAAACTATTAAATGGCAAGTAGATCAACTCAAGTTACTAGCTAAAAGTTAATTATTACTTGGTTCTCATGCAATCATTAATCAATCACATCCAAACAGAGGTTCTTCGACTAAGCCTAACAATATTAAATTCTATTATATAAGTGTAACTCAAATTCAACACATTTATCACTAACCATGTTGTTTAACTTAATTGCATGCAATCCAATTTAACAAGTTTGATTAACTAGATCTAAACAAGTAGCATGAATCGAATAATAGATTGTTGGATTAAGTGCTAATCAAGCCTAAAATCAAGTTATCTAATCATTAAGCATGGCAAACAAGCATATTAATACATAGCAGATTCAAAACAGTTTAAATAATCATCACAGAAACTCAATCCATACAGATCTGGAAAAAATCCAGAAACTGCACAGAATGAAGCACAAAGTCGACGGCTTCAATTGATTCCCAGACAAAGTTAGTTTTCATCCACGTAACCACTATGAACATTTAGTTCATAGTGGTAGACGAACAGATAAGAAAAACATTAAATAAAACATGATAAAAAGAGTAAATAGATAAAGACATGTACCTTTAAAAGGTAAATGAAAAGAAAACTTATATTGATAGCTTGATTACAACTTGAAATTGAAACCCTAAACTAAGAGTTTTCGTTTTTTTAGTGAAAACCCTAAGAGAAAATGAAAAGTACATCTAAAAACTGATACAAATGCCGCTATTTATTGATTTCAAAATCGGTGGCCTAAGCCGACAGCTTCAGTAAGAAGCCAGTGGCTTCACTTGGTCAGTTACTCCTTCTGCAAGTTTAACGTAATCAGCAAGTTGGAAAATGTTTATCTTCCTTAGGCCAAGCCGGCGGATTCATGGTCAAGCCAGCGGCTTTGTTGATCTGCAATCTTTTTTATTTTGTTTCCTTTTTAGCTTTTTCTTTGGCTTTAAGTACGCGAAACTGACTTAAACCGGTGGCTTCAGTTGCAAGTTGGTGGTTTCACTGATATTTCTTGAATTTTGATGCTTTCTACAATGTTCTGGACCTTTCTGAGCTTTAAACATTAAGCCGGTGGCATCATCTCAAACTCTGCATTTTTTAACTGTTTTTGATCATGTTTAATACATAACTTAAACAAAAAACATTAGAAGTACCTTTTTCCCATTTTACCCATTTTAGTGTGTTTTATTATCAAAATAACTTTAAAATACCAAGATAACTCCTTAAAATGTTATCAAAATTCTGTATAATTTAGGAGTTATCAAATTCCCCACACTTAAGCTTTTACTTGTCCTCAAGTAAACTTTTAAATTATATCAATATTCCAACATTACTTTTCTTTTTAGAACATAATAACTGGGTATCATAATACGGAGTTGGTTTATTTATTAGATAAAATTGGTATAAAGGCGGAAGTAAAATGCAAAATGCAAAGTCAAAAAGATGTCTAATCATTAAAGTTTATTTATTATTATAAGAACTAGTCTGAACCAGATCAAGGAGTACCAATAGACCTAATGTTCATTAATCCAGATTTATACAAGTTGGTCATCATTGGACTCTTTTATTTTCTAACTAGAGTTTTTTTTTAAATGTGTGGTTCTCATTGGAACTCTTTTCTCTCACTTTCACCACTCTTATTGGCCTTCATCGGGCTCTTTCAGTTTTCATTTCTTGCTTTCATGCTTAGCATTAGTGTAAGACCCGAATATTTTATTGTACATATGTGTGTATAAGTTATTCAAGTTGTGGGGTTTAGGTTGTATTTAATTAAAAGGTAAAAGAAGCTGAACTGGGCATTTGGCGCGCCGCGCCATTACGGGCTGAGAGCTCACTTTGTTTTTAATCAAGATATTTTGAGGTCATTTTGGTAAAACCACTTAAGGTCCGACTTTAAGGCTTGGATCAGTTGTTTGGAGTGTCATTTACTCCATATTCACCTTCCTTATCATCTTCCAATCAATTCTAGAGAGAGAGTTAGATTCTAGAGTGAGAGAGCTCAAATTAAGGAAGAAGAAGCTCGAATAGGGTCAAAGTGCAAGCACTAAAGTTGTTCATCTCCTCATTTGCTACGTTTTGATAGTTATGGTAAGCCCTAAACCTAACTTCCTTGTTTTAATTGTTAAAGAGTTAGGGTTTGTGTGAGTGATGAACAATAAGACCCATTTGTTAGTGAATTGTGTGTTTTGGGTGAATTTGGGTTATGTTGACTCAAAGATGACTAACTAGGGTTTTTCAAGTATTAATTATTGTTAATAAACCTTAATTAGTTAGTAATTTGCTAGAACACCAATATTTATGTAAATGGGTGTTAAGTGGGTTAGTGGATGACCCGAAATGGGGGTGTTGACCTTAAATTGGTCAAATGGGTCAAAATGGACCTAAGTTAGTTAATGATTGAGATTAATGCTTAAACCTAATGTTAAAAGGTGTTTTAAGACCTAACTTGGCTAATGCTAGGGTTTTTGGTGTGAGTTGACCCAATTTTAGGGTTAGGTGTCCAAATGGGTCGAAATAACCTAGTAATGGTGAGTGTTGTGAGTTTGACCAACTTGAACGGAAAATTGATTATATATACACTTTGTAATAGGTGCGTTACCTTGAAGTTTCAAGCTTGGTTTATTGATTCACCGAAGATGCAAGGTGAGTGGAATAAACCTTAATTAGTTAGTAATTTGCTAGAACACCAATATTTATGTATCTATTTGTTGTAGCATGAAATGTGTAGTGTCGAGGTGCTAAGACAGCACGTTTCACGTGATAAGTGAAGCATTGAGGTGTTAAGATGCCACTCGGGGTGAAGCATCGAGGTGTTAAGATGCCACCTAGGGGTATAGTGTCGAGGTGTTAAGACACCACTCCGTAAAATAATGAGTGAAGCATCGAGGTGTTAAGATGCCACTCGGGGTGAAGTGCCGAGGTGTTAAGGAGCCACCCTAGGGGTTAGTGATACGAGGTGTTAAGTACCCTAACGAATGTTATGAACACCGATGGCGTTTTCGCGAGCGCCATTCCCTTGTACGATTAGTTAACCATGGTTATTTATGTTGTAAGTGTAAGCATAATATATTATTCGAATTATATTATATGCGTTGCTATGCTAGCTTGTGGTATTGGAGATTTCTAGCTTGTATTCGAGATTATAAGCAAATTGTGTTGCTAGCATGTATGCGGAGTTTGTGTAAGTGATTTGCAAGTAGGTATATTATATATGTAGGTGTATAATTATTGTATTCACTAAGCTTTGCTTACCCTCTCGTTGTTTACCTTTTTATAGGTTCGGTTGTGGACAAGGGTAAGGGCATCATCTTGGATTAAGGATCTCGTCGTTGTTAGAGAATGCTTTTGGGATATTTAGCTTTTGGAGTTTGACCGAGACTTGGGTAGTTTAATCCCAAACACCATGCTCATAGTGTAGTTTGGTACTTAAACTTTTTGATGGTCGAAACTCATATTTTGTATTAAACTCGTAAAATGGCCGATGTAGGCCCCGCTTCGTAAAACTCAGTTTTATTAATGGATTGTGTTAGTTTTACATGTTTGAATATGTTGTTAAAAGAGTTTTGTCTAATTTTGTCGGGAAGTGGCCGATCTTTTTCGCGTTTCATGACTTTTGTGACAGACCAGTTTGGCGCGCCGCGCGGCCATATGGCGCGCCGCGCCATATGCTGTTCCAGCAATTTTTTTTTATTTGTTATTTTTACTCGGGTTGTTCGTGGTTTGGTTTGGGTTGTTACAAGTGGTATCAGAGCATCGTCTAAGGGATTTAGGTGACTTGAGATAGGCGCCTAGACTTAGACTTTTGTGTGCGCATTATGCGGGACTTGTAGGACTTTGGGTCGGATCAGGTTTTGGTTAGTGCATAGGTTTATGTGAACTAATCATGCGCTATTGTTTTGTGTGGTATTGAAATCGTCAAGCGAGATAGACGTGGTACTAGTGAGTTAATGCGATGTGCTCGCGTAACAATGATTAGCTACCATTGTTACGGGTTCAAATCGTGTCAAACAAGCGATGTACGATGATTGTTGAGCAAGACGGGGTAGTGTGGTGTATATGTATATACATATGGATTAAGTCCTTTCATTTTGTTACTTAATTTACTTCGTTTTATAGAATGAAGATGAGAAATGGACACGGCACCAATGACGGAGGTACGAATGATGACGTTGAACTCACGGCCAAGGTTGAGGCCATCTTTAAAAGGCTAAAGAGGGATTTTCTTGATGATGTTCGAAAGGTCTTCCAAGAGTCGGTCGATGGACAAGTGACCGAAATGATCAATGATTGAATGAAAGCCGCAATAGAGGAGGCTTTAGAGGCTAGAAATATTTATCCTCGAGGCGAAGGGGGTGAAGGTTATGGTGGGGGTGGAAGGCGGGACTTCCACTACAAAAATTTCAAGGATACTCAACCTCCGATGTTTAATGGGGTGCGAGATCCGTTGAAAAGCACGTGTTGGATTTCCGATATCGAGGGGGCTTTCCGTACCGCGGAGTGTCCTCCCGAAAGGAAGGCGAGGTATGGTTCTAGTATGTTGAGGGAAGAAGCCAAGTTGTGGTGGGACGACAAAATCAACTTATATGGTGAAGAGCAATGCATGAACTTGACATGAGAGGAGTTTAAGAAGGAATTCTTCAAAGAATACCGAACTTCTTCCGATCTTGATAGAATCCGGGACGAGTTGCACCATTTGCAACAAGCTTCAATGGACTTGGTCACACTCAAGTCTACCTTTTTGCCAAAAACTCGTTTTTGTCCGGAATATGTGGGTGACGATCACAAGCTAATGAAAGATTTCTACCGTACTGTGAATTATGAGTTCAAGGGCAAGATTAGTCGGGGTATGGCTAAGTCTTTTGATGAGTTATTTGAATTGGCCCGCGGTTTTGAGCCGGATGTTCCAAGAAAAAGCGATTTCACGTTTTTCAAAAGAAAGTTTGAAGGTTCTAGTCATTCTAACTTTTCAAACAAGAAGAACAAGAACAAGAAGGGTTCCGAGAGTGTTAATAGCATAAAGAAGGGCGCTTCCGGGGTTTTTCTTATACGTGCTACAATTGTGGGCAACCGGGTCATATGGCTCGTGAATGTCCTAAACTGTCTTTCGAAAATAAGGTCACTTGTTTTAATTGCGGAAAAGAAGGGCATAAGAAGCTGGAGTGTCCCGATTTGCGAAACAATAATGTGAAGCGATTAGAGAAGGCGGCGGGTACGGCTAGGGGTCATAACTATTTGATGACCAATGATGAAGCCAAACAATCGAACGAAGTTGTCTCAGGTACTTTCATGGTTAATTCTAATCCGGCAAGGATTCTCTTCGATAGTGGTGCAAATTTGTCGTTTGTGTCTCCTAAATTTGTGCCTAAACTAAATAGACCGTTAGCTAAGTTAAGTCGTCCGGTAGAAGTCGAAATAGCGGACGGCAAGATGGTGCTAGTGATCGATGTGTGTAAAAATTGTGATGTTGTGTTTGGTGCTGAAAACTTTAAGATAGATCTCATTCCGATGACTTTGGGCGACTTTGATATTGTTGTGGGTATAGATTGGCTCGATCGTAATAGAGCCGATATTGCATGTCATGAAAAATTTATTCGTGTGAAGACCCCAAGTGGGGGAGAGTTAATTATTCACGGTGATAAGCGTAGAAGACTTGTGCCGATATGTACTTTTACACGGGCACGTCGTTTCCTTGTTAGTGGTGGCATGGCCTTTCTTGCCCATGTTGTTGATACTCGTGATGAGCCACCACCCATTCGTGAAATTCCGGTGGTTAGTGAATTCGAAGACGTTTTTCTGGACGAGTTATCGGGTGTTCCGGCGGAAAGACAAGTTGAATTTCGCATTGAGTTGGTTCCGGGGGCTACCCCCATTGCTAAAACTCCTTATCGTTTAGCGCCGACGGAAATGCAAGAGTTGTTAAATCAAACCCAAGAATTACTTGAGAAGGGTTTTATTTGACCGAGTGCTTCTCCATGGGGCGCTCCGGTTTTATTTGTGAACAAGAAGGATGGTAGTATGCTGATGTGAATCGATTACCGGGAGTTGAATAAAGTGACGATCAAGAATCGTTATCCATTGCCTCGGATTGACGATTTGTTTGACCAACTCCAAGGTGCAACATATTTCTCTAAAATCGACCTACGATCCGGCTATCACCAAATGCGGGTCCGTGAGGAAGATATCGAGAAAACGGCTTTTCGAACGCGTTATGGGCATTTTGAGTTTGTGGTAATGCCTTTTGGTCTCACGAATGCACCGGCGGAATTCATGGATCTTATGAACCGAGTGTGCCAACCTATGTTGGACAAGTCGGTGATTGTGTTCATTAATGACATACTAGTCTACTCGAAAAGTATGAACGAACATGAACGTCATTTGCGCGAAGTATTGAAGACATTACGAAAGGAGAAGTTGTATGCTAAGTTCTCCAAATGTGAAATTTGGCTAAGGGAGGTTCAATTCCTTGGTCACATTGTGAACAAAGACGGCATTCAAGTAGATCCGGGGAAGATAGACACGGTGAAGAGTTGGAGACAACCGATTATGCCTATGGAAGTCCGAAGTTTTCTCGGATTGGCCGGTTATTATCGACGGTTTATCCAAGAGTTTTCTAAGATCGCTTCTTCACTGACGAAATTGACGAGGAAGAACGCGAGATTTACTTGGGAGAACGAGCAAGAAATTGCTTTTCAATTGCTAAAAGAGAAGTTGTGTCAAGCTCCGGTGTTAGTTTTGCCGGAAGGAGTGGAAGACATGACGGTTTATTGTGATGCTTCGCTAAATGGGCTCGGGTGTGTTCTTATGCAAAGGGGTAAAGTCATCGCTTATGCCTCTCGACAATTAAAAGAACATGAGACGAGATATCCGACTCATGATCTTGAGTTAGCGGCGGTTGTGCATGCGTTGAAAATTTGGCGCCACTACTTGTATGGTGTCAAGAGTACGATTTATTCAGATCATAAGAGTTTGAAACATCTCTTTAACCAACGTGATTTGAATTATCGTCAACGTAGGTAGATGGATGTGGTAAAAGATTATGATTGTGACATACTTTATCATCCGACCAAGGCGAATGTGGTCGCGGATGCGTTAAGTCGAAAGAGTCATCACCCGGCGTTACGATTGGGATTGTTACGTATGATTATTACTAACGATTTTCTTGAAAAACTTGGTGTGATTCAAATAGAGGCGTACGTTCACAACAAGCATGCGGAGCGAATTGTGGGGCAATCGAAATTCATTACTATGGGTTCGCGTGGTTTGTTGTCCTTTCAAGGAAGAGTGTGGGTGCCTAAGATGGGTGAGTATCGACAAGTGGTACTTGATGAAGCACATAAGTCAAAGTATTCCATTCATCCGGGTGCAACGAAGATGTATCTTGATTTGAGGAAGGATTATTGGTGGCCGGGCATGAAACGTGATGTTGTGAAGTATGTTGAATAATGCGTCACGTGTTTGCAAGTTAAGGCCGAGCACCAAAAGCCGTATGGTAAGTTACAACCATTGGAAATCCCGAAATGGAAATGGGAGCACATTACCATGGATTTCATCACAAAGTTACCTAAAACGGCGAGAACCCAATTTGATTCGATTTGGGTTATAGTTGATCGATTGACGAAAAGTGCTTTGTTTCTTCCCATTCGGGAAGCGATATTGTCGGAGACATTGGCTAAGTTGTTTATCAAGGAAATCATCTCGCGACACGGAGTTCCTATATCGATTATTTTGGATCGAGATACTCGTTTTACATCTCGGTTTTGGGAAAAGTTTTGTGATGCCCCGTACAAAACCATCGTGTACGATTCATCTACAACAGGATCTTTACACGGTTGAATACTACATGCTGTTTGAAAACCAGTTTGCATTCATAAAAACATAGTGTTTACAAAAGATAACGTGACACAGAGGTCATTACAAAGCCATTATTCAAATAACATAAGTTGCGAATGCAAAATAAAAGTTTCATGATTGAGACATCTCTAAGTTATGCAGCGGATATCTAACACAGCAGGTCCTTAACAGCAATTCAATAACAGCATGACAGCAAATCTAACAGCGGAAGCAAGAAACCTCTAGGCACCTGAGAAATACATGCTTAAAAGTCAACACGAATGTTGGTGAGCTATAGTTTAATTTGTAACAGTAACGTAAGGTAGGCCACGAGATTTCAGTGTAACAAAACAGTATGAAAAGTATATGTATAACCGTGGGCACCCGGTAACTAGACTTAACGTTTATAACCCCCGGAAAGTACACTTGGAGAGTGCGTATGTTCACGAAGTATTAAACACTCGTTAAATGCTAGCGCGACTAGCCTGAGTGGGGATGTCAAACCCTATGGATCCATATCTAAGATTCGCGTTCACCGGTTCAAAGACCAATGACTAAACGTTACCGTACTAAAGGGAATGTTTATGCCGTTATATAACTCACACACATATAGAGTTTAAGTACTCGTGCCTAGTATGTAAAATGTAAAAGCGCATGTATTCTCAGTCCCAAAATAGTTAAAGTAAAAAGGGATGCTATAACTCACAGTGATAAAAGCGGTAAAGTCGGTAATGAAAGTACGCAAGTAGTAAGTCGGTCCGAAAGGTCGTCAACCTAAATCAAATTTTACTAGGTCAGTAGGTCGTCTTTATAAATTTTAATAGTACATAAAATAAGTTTAAGTGTCATCATCATCATCATTCATCATCATAAAAGCTAAGTAAGTTTGACAAGAATAGAGATCGAAACAATAGGCTGAATTCGGTCAGCTTCTACGACCTCTACGTAAATCGAAAAGACACATAGTCAGTGGCTATGGCTCCGTATATGAGTCCCCTAACAGCTGACCAATTTTTAGAACCTAAATCATCTTCGTTTGACCTTGGCGACGGTTTAAGTGCGAGTAGGTCAGAAATTTCAGCACAACGTTAATAGAGTGTAGTGACTCTCGGAGGGCCATAAATCCTAAACCGTAACTCGGATTAAGATGAGGCCTAAACGGAAAATCATCTACTCAAACCGAACTAACTGAAAATCAACTTTCCAGTTGCCCAGGTGGTATGATCAGATACTAAAATCAGTGTACAAGTGCTCCGGTGGGGTTCTTGGTGCTTGATGCTTATCACGGTTCTCATCCTTGATGCTTGTAGCTTCAAGTGTACAACTCGTTGATGGTTTAGCATCACTTTTGACAAAGATTCACCATCAATACATAATATGTTAAGACCAAGTAAGAACACAACTCATTCATGAGTCTTAGATGGATGATGAACCAAGGTTACATCATATCCTCAGTCTTAACACAATTTCAATTCACAATAACAACTAAAGCTACAAACTTTACATCAATTCAACAAGTATAAGCACAATCCAAGTCAAATGTGGTGATGGAACCCTAAGCTAGAGAGCTTGGATCCATTTCACACAAGTTACAAGGTTACAAAGCTAGAAAGCTTGAACCTTTAAGTGTTCTTGAAGATCTTGAAGCATAAAGCTTGGATCTTGAAGATACATGAAGATTACAAACAAAAGTTTGAATCTTTATCATAAAATAACATGATCAAAGCAAAAAGAACTTAGATCTAACAAAAAGATATGAAGATTCAAGCTATAAAGCTTGCATCTTAATTGTTCTTGAAGATCTTGAAGCATAAAGCTTGGATCTTGAAGATGCATGAAGAATACAAACAAAAGTGTGAATCTTTATAACAAAATAATAAGATTAAAGTAAAAGAAAGATGAATCTACAAAGTTGGTGAAGATTCAAAGCTAGAAATCTTGAATCTTCAATGTTCTTGAAGGATTCATGCTTGAATCAACAAGATATAAGAAAGATCAAAGCTAAAAGGAACTTTGATCTTCATAATATGATGATGATGATCACAAATTTGAAAAAAAGAAGGAAGAAGAAAGAAAACTTACAAGTAAGGAAAGAAAGAAAGAACAAGTGTGTGAAAAACCAAAATGATCAAGTGTAAAATGGGAGGTAAATGGCTAGTATTTATAGGCAAATGAAATGACAAGGATTGATGACATGGACAAGGCCATGGTGGCCTTGGTGGCCATGGGTTTTGGGTAGGGGACAGGGAGACAAAATGTTGCTTTTTGGCTAATGGTGTCTAAAGTGTGTCCTTTTGCTAGAATCCCATGTGACAATTAGATAAACCTTATCCATTATACTAGTATGACTCATTAATTAATTTATTTATTATTATGGGCCACTAGTAATAATACTTAGGCTAGTTAATTGGGTCACTAGCTAGAGTAGGGTGGGCTTGAGCCCAACAAGGTAGAAAGTCCAACAATTTAGCAATTAAATAAATAAAATTAAGCATCCAAAGGCCCAAGTAATTATTATTATAAAATAATAATTAATATTTCGCAGTCCAAAAGTTCCGGTTCCGACAAAAGTCAAACGTGCGCGCAGTCCGCGGTTTATTCGTAACGGCAAGTAACACTAACGGTTATAAAGCATCCAATGGACAAGTTAAGCATTCCACATACACCAAGGCATGTTTTAGGGTGAATATGAATATAAAACACGAGTGCCAAGGTTTCATAGTAATAAAGTAACACAGTACGCACAAATACGTAGTTTCGCTAAAATACAAGGCACAAAAGCAAGTCGAAAAAGTCGGGTCGTTACATTACCCACCTGTTATTGGAAATTTCGTCCCAAAATTTAAGCTGAGGTAGGTGTTGGAGTTGGGAAAAGGTGAGGATACTTCCGCATCATTTGATCCTCTCGTTCCCAGGTAAACTCAGGCCCACGATTGGCATTCCATCGAACTCGGACAATTGGAATCTTATTGCGTTTCAAGGTTTTGACCTCACGGTCCATAATTCTCGACAGGTTCTTCCACGAAGTGGAGTTGGTCATCAATGGTAAGTTCTTCCAATGGTATGATAAGTTCCGGTGGAGCAAGACACTTTTTCAAATTTGATACATGGAAGGTAGGATGAACAGCACTCAACTGAGTCGGAAGATCCAAACGGTAAGCAACCGGTCCAACACGTTCCATAATTTCAAAAGGACCAATATATCGCGGGTTTAACTTTTCGTGCTTTCCAAAACGAATTACACCTTTCCAAGGTGCGACCTTCAACATTACTCGGTCACCCACGTTGAATTCGAAGTCTTTATGTTTAAGATCAGCATAACTCTTTTGGCGATCGCGGGCCATCTTAAGTCTCGCCTGAATCTGAGAAATCTTCTGCGTCGTTTCATGGACTATCTCGGGTCCGGTGATTTGTACTTCGCCTAACTCATCCCAACAAATAGGAGAACGGCACTTGCGGCCATACAACGCTTCAAAAGGCGCGGCTTTAATACTTGAATGATAACTGTTGTTGTAAGATAATTCGAATTGCGGCAGATGCCTTTCTCAAGACTTTTCGAAGTCAATAACACAGGCACGCCACATGTCCTCCAATGTCTGAATCGTTCGTTCACTCTGACCATCGGTCTGTGGGTGATAAGCGGTGCTCATGTCGAGACGAGTTCCCAAGGCTTCTTGCAAGGAACGCCAGAATCTGGAAGCAAAACGGGGATCGCGATCTGAGATGATTGATAAGGGCACACCATGTCGAGATACAACCTCTTTGATGTACAGTTGAGCAAGTCTCTTCATTGTATCTGTTTCTTTCATCGCTAGAAAATGAGCAGATTTGGTAAGATGGTCAACGATAACCCAGATTGTATCGTATCCGCCCACCGTCTTTGGTAGCTTCATGATGAAATCCATTGTAATTGCTTCCCATTTTCATTGCGGGATTTCTGGTTGTTGAAGTAATCCAGATGGCCTCTGATGTTCAGCCTTAACCTTCGAACAAGTCAAACACCTTCCAACATAAGTTGCAACATCCTTCTTAAGATTTGGCCACCAATACCGTCCCTTAAGATCGTGGTACATTTTTTCGGCTCCTGGATGAATCGAATATCTCGACTTGTGGGCTTCATCAAGTAAAAGGCTTCGTAAATCTCCATAACGGGGTACCCAAATTCTTCCGGCATAACATCGGAGTCCAGACTCCTTAACCTCGAATTTAGAGACGAGAATGTTCAGGTATTCGCGAGATATGTTCTCCTCCCTGAGAGCCTCTTCTTGGGGCGCTCGGATCTGGTTGTGAAGATTCGAATGGATGGTGATGTTCAGAGCCCGAATACGAAGAGGTACCATTCTCTCCTTTCGACTCAGAGTGTCGGCTACAACATTGGCCTTACCAGGATGGTAACGAAGTTCACAATTATAGTCGTTCAGCGTCTCAATCCATCGTCGTTGTCTCATGTTCAGCTGCTTCTGATCAAAGATGTGCTGGAGGCTTTTGTGATCGGTGAATATGGTACTCTTTGTCCCATAAAGATAGTGTCTCCATAGCTTCAATGCGAAGACAACGGCTCCAAGTTCGAGATCGTGAGTAGTGTAGTTTCGCTCAAGAATCTTCAGCAGACGAGATGCATAAGCAATGACCTTCATCCTTTACATCAATACACAATAAAAACCATTCTTCGAAGCATCGCAGTACACAACGAAGTCGTCACTGCCTTCGGGAAGAGATAAGATAGGTGCGGTGGTTAACTTCTGTTTCAGGGTTTGAAATGCTGCTTCTTGTTCGGTTTCCCAAACGAACTTCTTTCCTTTATGAGTTAGTGCGGTCAAAGGACTCGAAATCAATGAAAAACCTTCAATAAACCTTCTGTAGTAACCGGCAAGACCTAGAAATTGGCGGATGTGAGTCGGAGTAGTGGGTGTCTCCCACTTGCTGATAGCTTCAATCTTGGCGGGGTCAACTTTGATACCTTGATCACTCACAATATGACCCAGAAATTGGACTTCCTTCAGCCAAAATTCACACTTGGAGAATTTGGCATAAAGCTGCTCTCGTCTCAAGAGTTCAAGCACTAACTGAAGATGTTGCTCATGTTCTTATTCGCTCTTGGAGTAGATGAGGATATCATCTATGAAGACGATAACGAATTTATCTAGATAAGGCTTGCAGACTCGATTCATGAGGTCCATGAACACGGCTGGTGCGTTGGTTAATCTGAACGGCATCACGAGAAACTCATAATGACCATAGCGGGTTCTAAACGCAGTCTTCATCACATCACTCTCCTTCACCCTCAATTGGTGATAACCTGATCGCAAATTGATCTTAGAATAAACGCTTGATCCTTGCAGCTGATCAAAAAGATCGTCAATTCGGGGAAGAGGATATCGGTTCTTAATCGTCAACTTGTTCAGCTCACGATAATCGATACACATGCGGAAGGATCCATCCTTATTTTTCACGAATAAAACAGGTACGCCCCAAGGCGACGAGCTCGGTTGGATAAACTCTCGGTCGAGCAATTCCTGCAGTTGACTCTGCAACTCTTGCAGTTGTGAAGGTGCCAGACGATAAGGCGCACGAGCTACGGGTGCAGCTCCCGGCACTAGATCGATCTGGAACTCCACGGTTCTCAGTGGTGGTAATCTAGGCAGTTCTTCCGGAAAGACGTCGGGGAATTCATTCACGATTCGCACATCATTTACACTCTTCTCTTCCGTTTCTAAAGCCTTCACGTGTGCTAAAACAGCAAGAGGTCCTTTCTTCATGATCTTCTGCGCTTTCATACAACTAATGAGGTTCAGTTTCGAACTACATCTCTCTCCGTATATAACCAGTGGCTCACCATCTCCTTGTGGCATACGAAGAGCTTTATCTCCACAGATAACATCGGCCCTTACTTTAGTCAACCACTCCATGCCGACAATCACGTCAAAGCTTCCCAATTTGATGGGTATCAAGTCAATTTCGAAATCCATGCCAGCTATGTTAATAATAGCTCCTCGGCCAATTTGGTCAACTTTCTCAAGTTTCCCATTGGCTACCTCGACTAGCATACTTTCTTTTAAAGGAACTAATGACCAATTTATCTTATCGCAAAAGTGTCTACATACATAACTTCTATCGGCACCGGTATCAAATAGGACAGAATCTAAAAGATTGTTGATAGTGAATATACCTGTTACCAAGTCGAGGTTCCCGCGCGCATCCCTTGCATTAACATTAAAAGCTCTACCTCGCGGTGGTCCACCGTCTTTTCGCTTGTCGGGACACTCATTCCTGAAGTGGCCCGTCTTTCCGCATCCGTAGCACTTCTTCGGCCCGGTGAGGTTTGCCCTTACATTTAAAGTAGTGACCATGCAATCCTTACCTATATACCCAGACCGTTGGCACTTTTCACAAACAACATTACAATACCTAGTGTGATGTTTGTAACACCTCTTGCATTGCGGTAGGGTACCTTTGTAGTTGGGGTTGGAGCTTGTGCCGGGGTTGGGGTTTCCACCGTTGTTATGTCTCTTAGCGGGGGTTTGATCATAGGTCCTCCCCTTACTGTTATCCCACTTTCGCTTGTCACTACTACTCGCTTCAGACTTAGACTTCTCCGGTTCATCGATGAGAATCTGATTCATGAGTGTATGCGCCATGCGCATTGCTTCGGGAACATTCAGTGGCTTGGACGAGGTGACATTACCCTTGATGGACTTAGGGAGTCCCCAAAAGTATCTCTCCATATGCTTGAATTCCGGGGTGACCATGGTAGGACACATAAGAGCTAACTCAAGAAACCTCCGATTGTAACCATCGAGATCGTTGCCAACAGCTTTCAATTGCATAAACTCCATTTCCATCTTTTGTATCTCGGTTCTCGGACAATACTCATCAATCATAGCCGCTTTGAACTCCTCCCATGACGTAGCATATGCCTCATCAATACCTTGTGCCTAATCCATGGTGTTCCACCACGTGAGGGTGCCATCAGATAGCGTGCAGGAAGCAAATTTGGTTTTGTTAGACTCGGAACAGTTGCTGACTCGGAATACTGATTCAAGCTTTTCAAACCATCTAGTGAGACCAACAGGCCCCTCAGTTCCGCTGAAGTTATGTGGTTTACAGCTCTGGAATTCCTTGTAGGTGCACCCGTTTCGAACGGGTTGGATAACCGGCGGTGGTTCAGCTTGAGGGTTCATTTCCGCCAAGGCTGCGGCGACTCGTTCATTAATCATCTCTTCGATTTGAGCTGCTGTGGGTGTTGTTCGTGTGTTTGCCATTGCCCTTCGAAACAAAAGTTTTGACTTAAGTCAAAATCCAGCATACAACATACAATAATACAGTATATAGTAAACAGGGAAACAACACAACGCATGCCAATATAGTAACGCAACTAGGTACAAATACAACAAAACCAACATACAGTAACGTAAATAGAACACTATGCAAGGATTAAACAACGCAAAGTTCCATTAATTAATAAAGAGTTGCATACATTCGCACATTACATAAGAAAATCATGGAACTACAAACGAGATTACAAAATGAAACCTACTACAAAGCTCTATGGTGATGGTGGGTAAAGGATGTCCAGCACATGGGACATCTGCTCCTCGAGCTCAGTTACCCGAGCACGGAGGATCTCCTCCTCCCTCGTCAGTTCCTCGATAGAGGGAGGGGCTGGCAGAGCAGGCGGTGCTGCTGGTGCATGTAAGACCCGAATATTTATCTTGTATACTTGTGTACTTATGACATTCGAGAACGGGCTTCGTTGAATATTGTTATGTAATTGAAAAGGTAAAAGAATCTGAAACTGGCTACTTGCGCGCCACGCGGGTCTGGGGCGCGCCGCGCCAAATCGCGCAGACAGCCCTCTTCTTCTTTTTAATTGTTTTAAATGAAGGGCAATTGGGTAATTTCACTTGGGGCCGGATTTGTGAGCCATATTAGCTGGTTTGGATCAGTTTTGGATGATATTCACATCCATCCATCACTCCCAACTATCTAGAGAGAGAGAGATTCTAGAGAGAGATTTGGGGTTTTGGAGAAGAGGGAGGCCGTTTGGATCAAAAGCTCGAGTTCTAAAGTTGTTCCTTTCGTTCCTAGCTACGTTGTGGTAGTATTGGTAAGCTCAAACTCCGAATTTCATCTATTTGATTTGATATTCAAGTTAGGGTTTGAGTTAGTTTGATGAAAAACCCTTTTAGATGATGAAATGGGTTTAGTGATGCTAGTAATTGAGTTTATTGTTAATTGTTGGTGGATTTTGGGTTGGTGAACTAATTGGCCATGTTTAGGACTTGAAATTGTGTTTAATCACTTAAGTTAGTGATTATGAAAGTATTGAAACCCATTTAAGGTTATTTTGTTGACTAACTTTGACTTTGGGTCAAATTAGGGTTTGGTGGTGATTATGACCCAACTGGTGATTTAATGCGGTTTATAAACTTGAAATGGATTAAGTTGAAGTATAAAACCAAGTTAAATGTGTTTTGGTGTTAAAACTTGTAAATGGTGAGATTTTGACTTAATGGGTCAAAACTAGGGTTTTAGTGTCAAAATGGGTATGACGCGTGTTTAACACTTAAGTTCGGGTTTAATTGGCGTATTAGGACCATTCTCACTTGTGTTAGTGATTATTGGTTAGTTTTGGGCACGGTTTGTGCTTGGAAGTGCATTTGGGTCGAAATTGCACTAAGTGACGAATTGGGTTGATTTGTAAATCCACTCTAAGCGTATTGTTGTAATTGTGATAATGGAATAGGTACTTTCCATTGGCGAGTTGCGGATTACTTGGAAGCATTCTTCAAGACTTCAAGGTGAGTGATAATATCCTATGTGCATATGTATGTGTAGGATGGGTGCGGGTCGGGTGAAGTGGTTCTCGGTTATATCACATATAGGTGGATTTGATAGACTTGCGTTTAGATCCAATTGGCACGGTTGTGCGTTTTGGTTGACCATATTTGGCGAGGTACACGTTTTGTGTGTACACTATCACACGTGATTGTGATGTGGATGATATAAACCCAATGGCGAAGGGTTTTGAGTTGGAGAAGTGAATCGCGTGTAGTTCGGATTCACGATGACGCGTGTAGTTCGGTCATCTTATCAAAATGAATCTCGTGTAGTTCAGATTCATGGTGACTCGTGTAGTTCGGTCATCTTATCAAAATGAATCTCGTGTAGTTCGGATTCATGATGACTCGTGTAGTTCGGTCATCTTATTGAGGTAGCAATCTCGTGTGGTTTCGGATTACTAAGGCTCGTGTAGTTCGGCCAACCTCGATGTTGTGAAGATAGTAATCTCGTGTGGTTTCGGATTACTAAGGCTCGTGTAGTTCGGCCAATCTTCATTGTGGTACTTGGTTCTCGGTATTGGGTTAAGGTGTTAACCTTGTTCGTTTATATTGTTATATATTAATGTATTGTTGTGTTGTAGCTAACCCTCCGGGTGTAGCTATTTGGCGTTGTTCACATCGTCGTTGGTGAACTTATATTGTTGTTGTATCTTTAGCTCGTTGCTTAGAGATCGTACGGTATGCTTAGTGTAGTGCTTTATATATGGATGCCTCGGTATGCGGTAATTGTTATTTTGTGGCGTGTCCATTTTATACATATATATGTATGTAGTATATTATCATTCACTAAGCGTTAGCTTACCCTCTCGTTGTTGACTCTTTTTATAGATTGCATGCGGATGGTGGCTCGGGTAAGCGCGAGGATTAGAGGACTTGCATAATTTGCGTAGAAGGCTTGCTTTTGGATTTATTAGGATTGGGTAGCGTATCCCCAATCGCCATGCTCGGCTTTGTTTTGTATTAAAAGTCTTATGGTCGAAAATTGTATTTTGATACTTAAAGGGTAATTTGGGTCGATATGGGCCCCGCTTCGTAAACATAATTTTATTAATAGAACGTGCTAGTTTTTATATATGGAACATGGGGTTAAAAGCGTTACGCCTAAATATGTCGGGAACTAGTCAAACATTTTCGCATTTAAAGACTTTCCGGACAGTCAGGTTTGGCGCGCCGCGCAGCCTATATGGCGCGCCGCGCCAGGTGGCAGTTCAGCAAATTTTTTTTTTTTTATTTTGTATTTTCACGTGGTTTGTTCGCGGGTTGGTTTGGGTTGTTACAAGTGGTATCAGAGCATGGTCTAAGGGATTTAGGTGACTTGAGATAGGTGCCTAGACTTAGACTTGTGTGTGCTTAAATTGTTGCGGGACTTGTAGGATTACGGGTCGGAATGGGTTTGGTTAGTGCCTTGGCTATAGGTTGACTAACGTTTATATTAGTAATGCGGATATTATTAATATGTTGTTGTGTTGTGATAATAATTCTCGCGTGTGTTTGTACTGCGTAGAATTTTGGTTGTGTTTGTGTATATCATCGAGCGAGACGGTCGTTGTACTAACGAGTCGATGCGGCATGTGTGCGTAATAAGAACTTGCAAACCTTATTACGGGTGCAAATCGTGTCTAACAAGTGATGTACGATGAGTGTTTAGCAAGATGGGGTTGTGTCGTGCGTACGGTTTTACACGTTCGTGGACTAATCGTTTTGCATTCTTTAGAATGACGACGCGAAACGAGACCGAGGCGAATGACGTGGAGTTTAACGCTAGGGTTGCGGCTGCCGTTGCGGAGCAAATGGGTGCGTTAGAAGAAAGAATGGAAAGGAGGTATTCCAAACTTCAAAGTAGTGGTGAAATGGAGCGTTATCTTAAGAGCTTCATGAGGACTAAACCCTCGATGTATGACGGAAAGCCGGATCCTTTGATAAGCACAAATTGGATTTCGGACGTCGAAGGGTGTTTCCGTACTATTGATTGCCCTCCTGAGAGAAAGACGAGACTCTCTACGAGTTTGTTGCGGGGTAGGGCAAGGGATTGGTTGGATGGTAAGATTGATCTTGTCGGTGGCGAGACGTTTATGGCTTTATCGTGGGACGACTTTAAGGAGGAATTCTTCGAGGAGTTCCGGACTTCGGCCGATTTTTGGGAATTGCGTAATGAGTTGCGAAATCTGCGACAAGGATCTATGGATTTGAGTACTCTCAAGACGACCTTTATGGCGAAGGCTCGTTTTTGTCCGGAGTATTTGGGGAATGATCGTTTGTTGATGGGAGATTTCTATCGGACCTTGAATGATGACTTGAAAAGTAAAATTAGCCGGGGTCAAGCGAAATCGTTTTCGGAATTATTCGACTTGGCTAGAGGTTTCGAGTCGTATTCACGATCGAAAAAGGGTGAACCTTCAAGTGAGCGAAGGGTCGTTTCTTACGGTG
The DNA here is from genome assembly GCF_046630445.1 of Rutidosis leptorrhynchoides. Taxonomy (NCBI): domain Eukaryota; kingdom Viridiplantae; phylum Streptophyta; class Magnoliopsida; order Asterales; family Asteraceae; genus Rutidosis; species Rutidosis leptorrhynchoides. The sequence continues at coordinate 191,705,471 of NC_092334.1, forward strand.
CTCCGAGTAAGAGGGCTAAGGGTCCGAGTGTGAGCACGGGTGGTACGCAAACGGGTATGTCGGATTCTAGTACGGCTAGATGTTACAATTGAGGCATGAGGGGTCACAAGTCTTGGGAATGTTCGGTACCAAAGGGTGATGGTATGGTGTGCTTCAATTGCCAAAAAGAAGGACATCGTAAGTAGGGATGTCCCAAGTTAGCGGGGACGGGTGCGGCCAGGAGACGTTAAGGTACGTTTAATTTTGATAAATATGTCTTCTGATTATTTATCAAATGCCGTTTGAGTTTGAGTTGCGTGCCTTTGTTGTGCATGTTATGCTATGGGTGACGTTCCTAATGGAAGTACCCTATGTTGATGATTGATTGACGGGCGAAGGGCGTAAGACTTGGTGCAACCAAGCATTCCTTAGTATTTGGAAAACATTTCTACCAAGCCACGGAAATGGTTTTGGTGTTTGGTTGTTAAGCGCGTGTTCGCTTTTATGTTGAAGTGACGAATCATGAGGTTCGTCGGTTGGTTGGAACCCTTGAGATCGAGTGTTTTAAATCTCGATGTGTGTTGGTAATGGAGTCTTTATGACGCGACATTAGGTGCCTCTTTTATACCTACTAGCGTGGTGTTCGACTCCGATTGTGTTGCGGTACACTTTTCGTACAAAGTGTTTAAGGGTTGGTTAAAATCCTTCGTGTGCTCAAGGTTGGAGCAAGATGTGGTAATGGGTCGTGTGAGCCCAATTGTTGGTAAAGTCTACCTGTGGTAGCATTGTGTGGTTGTACGAGTGGTGGATATGGAAAGTGGTTCTAAGTGGGGGAGTTACACTCCCGCACGAGGAAGTTTTAGTGTGAGATTTCGGATGATGCTATTGGTAGATCCGAAAAATGTTGTCGAGACCTGGTTGGGTCGATTTGTGGTAGAGTACAATTTCGGATAAATTGTACTTATGGTTTGGATTTGAATCATCACTGAGGTGGTAACGTGGTAAATCTCGTAGAGAGATAATGGACGTGTTTGGCGAGCAAGGTGAAATCCTCCGGTTAAGGGAGGTGTGTGTCGGGTTCTCTTGTGGAGAATTATTGTTTGGTACCTATGTTTGGTATAGGTGGTTCTTGCTCGATTATGGTATGGTTGTTTGATGAAGCATGATCTTTAGGGTCCGCTGACTTCATCATGGGAATACGTGATTGGTGGAGCATGACTTTCGGGGTCCGCTGACTTCATCATGAGCGTGGTGTTATATCGGTGAAGCATGATCTTCGGGTCCGCTGACTTCATCCGGTGTTGTGATCGGTGAAGCATGATCTTCGGGTCCGCTGACTTCATCCGGTGTTGTGATTGGTGGAGCATGACCTTCGGGGTCCGCTGACTTCATCAAGGGAGTAGTGTTATGTCGGTATGGTGTAACACTACCGGGAAATGCGAGTACCGGTGGGAAATGCGAGTACCATTCCTATGTTGAGATAGTGAATCGCGTGTGGTTTCGGATTCACGATGACGCGTGTAGTTCGGTCATCTTATTGGAATGAATCTCGTGTAGTTCGGATTCATGGTGACTCGTGTAGTTCGGTCATCTTATTGAGGTAGTAATCTCGTGTGGTTTCGGATTACTAAGGCTCGTGTAGTTCGGCCAACCTCGATGTTGTGGAAGTGAATCTCGTGTAGTTCGGATTCACGAATGACTCGTGTGGTTTCGGTCATTGTATTGAGGAGTGAATCTCGTGTAGTTCGGATTCACAATTGACTCGTGTAGTTCGGTCATTCCTCCGGGATAGTGACTCTCGTGTAGTTCGGATTCACTATGGCGCGTGTAGTTCGGCCATTCCCGATTGTTGTTGTGGTGAAGGTAGTGAGTCGCGTGTAGTTCGGATTCACTAGGGCACGTGTGTTTTCGGCCAGCCTTCGTGTGGTGTGATCTATTGGTTGTTTGATACACCAATGGTAGGGTCGTAAGGACCATGTTGCGGGAACTATCGGTCGTTTTATACGTCGATGGTGGGGTCGTGAGGACCATGTTGTGGGAGTAGTGAGGCGATAGCCGTGTTTCGCTCACATGTTTGTTACGGGTGTGACGATGGTTGATTTCGTACACCTTGGGTTTTGCGTTTTCATAGTCGTTTTGGGCGCTATCGGTTCTAGCCGTTGGATTATGATGTTACGGTAGTTGCGTATTGGTCGTATTGCGCACTACAATGGATGTTTAGTGATTGGTGTAATCCGTAAGGGTTCGTTTGGTTCGGTCTTCATCGTTTCGGATTGTTGACTTTAGGATTTAAACTTGGTTGCTTTTAGCATTGTACTTGGTAATGATACGCTAGAGGGTTGATATCTCGGTTCGAGATTGGTTGAGTTTCCCGATGTGAGGGATTGAGCATGGTTTTAGTGCTCGGATTGTGATTTGTTAAATCGCGTGTGACGATTTTGGTTGTTAGAGGTGATTCATTGGGAAGAGTTGCCTAGGAAAGTCGGATTGGGACGTATGTTTGAGGACCATGGTGTGTGGTCCGTTTGGTTAAGTGACGAGGATCACGAGGACGTGATCGAGTTTAAGTGGGGGAGAGTTGTAAGACCCGAATATTTATCTTGTATACTTGTGTACTTATGACATTCGAGAACGGGCTTCGTTGAATATTGTTATGTAATTGAAAAGGTAAAAGAATCTGAAACTGGCTACTTGCGCGCCGCGCGGGTCTGGGGCGCGCCGCGCCAAATCGCGCAGACAGCCCTCTTCTTCTTTTTAATTGTTTTAAATGAAGGGCAATTGGGTAATTTCACTTAGGGCCGGATTTGTGAGCCATATTAGCTGGTTTGGATCAGTTTTGGATGATATTCACATCCATCCATCACTCCCAACTATCTAGAGAGAGAGAGAGAGATTCTAGAGAGAGATTTGGGGTTTTGGAGAAGAAGGAGGCCGTTTGGATCAAAAGCTCGAGTTCTAAAGTTGTTCCTTCCGTTCCTAGCTACGTTGTGGTAGTATTGGTAAGCTCAAACTCCGAATTTCATCTATTTGATTTGATATTCAAGTTAGGGTTTGAGTTACTTTGATGAAAAACCCTTTTAGATGATGAAATGGGTTTAGTGATGCTAGTAATTGGGTTTATTGTTAATTGTTGGTGGATTTTGGGTTGGTGAACTAATTGGCCATGTTTAGGACTTGAAATTGAGTTTAATCACTTAAGTTAGTGATTATGAAAGTATTGAAACCCATTTAAGGTTATTTTGTTGACTAACTTTGACTTTGGGTCAAATTAGGGTTTGGTAGTGATTATGACCCAATTGGCGATTTAATGCGGTTTATAAACTTAAAATGGATTAAGTTGAAGTATAAAACCAAGTTAAATGTGTTTTGGTGTTAAAACTTGTAAATGGTGAGATTTTGACTTAATGGGTCAAAACTAGGGTTTTAGTGTCAAAATGGGTATGACGCGTGTTTAACACTTGAGTTCAGGTTTAATTGGCGTATTAGGACCATTCTCACTTGTGTTAGTGATTATTGGTTAGTTTTGGGCACGGTTTGTGCTTGGAAGTGCATTTGGGTCGAAATTGCACTAAGTGACGAATTGGGTTGATTTGTAAATCCACTCTAAGCGTATTGTTGTAATTGTGATAATGGAATAGGTACTTTCCATTGGCGAGTTGCGGATTACTTGGAAGCATTCTTCAAGACTTCAAGGTGAGTGATAATATCCTATGTGCATATGTATGTGTAGGATGGGTGCGGGTCGGATGAAGTGGTTCTCGGTTATAGAGCCCCCTTCACATATAGGTGGATTTGATAGACTTGCGTTTAGATCCAATTGGCACGGTTGTGCGTTTTGGTTGACCATATTTGGCGAGGTACACGTTTTGTGTGTACACTATCACACGTGATTGTGATGTGGATGATATAACCCCAATGGCGAAGGGTTTTGAGTTGGAGAAGTGAATCGCGTGTAGTTCGGATTCACGATGACGCGTGTAGTTCGGTCATCTTATCAAAATGAATCTCGTGTAGTTCGGATTCATGGTGACTCTTGTAGTTCGGTCATCTTATCAAAATGAATCTCGTGTAGTTCGGATTCATGGTGACTCGTGTAGTTCGGTCATCTTATTGAGGTAGTAATCTCGTGTGGTTTCGGATTACTAAGGCTCGTGTAGTTCGGCCAACCTCGATGTTGTGAAGATAGTAATCTCGTGTGGTTTCGGATTACTAAGGCTCGTGTAGTTCGGCCAATCTTCATTGTGGTACTTGGTTCTCGGTATTGGGTTAAGGTGTTAACCTTGTTCGTTTATATTGTTATATATTAATGTATTGTTGTGTTGTAGCTAACCCTCCGGGTGTAGCTATTTGGCGTTGTTCACATCGTCGTTGGTGAACTTATATTGTTGTTGTATCTTTAGCTCGTTGCTTAGAGATCGTACGGTATGCTTAGTGTAGTGCTTTATATATGGATGCCTCGGTATGCGGTAATTGTTATTTTGTGGCGTGTCCATTTTATACATATATATGTATGTAGTATATTATCATTCACTAAGCGTTAGCTTACCCTCTCGTTGTTGACTCTTTTTATAGATTGCATGCGGATGGTGGCTCGGGTAAGCGCGAGGATTAGAGGACTTGCATAATTTGCGTAGAAGGCTTGCTTTTGGATTTATTAGGATTGGGTAGCGTATCCCCAATCGCCATGCTCGGCTTTGTTTTGTATTAAAAGTCTTATGGTCGAAAATTGTATTTTGATACTTAAAGGGTAATTTGGGTCGATGTGGGCCCCGCTTCGTAAACATAATTTTATTAATAGAACGTGCTAGTTTTTATATATGGAACATGGGGTTAAAAGCGTTACGCCTAAATATGTCGGGAACTAGTCAAACATTTTCGCATTTAAAGACTTTCCGGACAGTCAGGTTTGGCGCGCCGCGCAGCCTATATGGCGCGCCGCGCCAGGTGGCAGTTCAGCAAATTTTTTTTTTTTTATTTTGTATTTTCACGTGGTTTGTTCGCGGGTTGGTTTGGGTTGTTACAGTGCAGGTGGTGCTGGTGGTGCAGATGGTCCGGCTCTAGAGGTAGATGCTGCATGGCGGTAAGGCTTACGCATGAACGGATCAGCCGGGTAAGGCACGACCCGCTTATGGGCGGTAACCCTACAACGCTGGCCATTTGCGTCAGTGAATGCTCGTCCTCCGTTGATCCCCGGAATAACGGTGCCATCGAAACGGTACCGCTTCTTCGGCGGGGTGGAGGGTGGCTGTACAGGTGCATCATCAAGGTCCTCCTCGTCGGAGTTATCATCACTAGATTCGTCTGTGGATGAGCCGTCGAATGATGAATCAGCTGGGAGTGGCTGCACAGGTGGCTGTACTGGCTGTCCTCGAGCGCCCATCATCTGTCGGTATCTGCCGGGCGGAATCGGCACAAGACGTCCATCAGGAGCGCGTCGGCACCACATGCGTAAATGATTACGGAATGGACCTTCCCCGAATTCCGCGGGAATCACAACACCACCGGGGCGGGGCTGTGGCTCCTGAGGTACCGGGGCAACTGGAGCTGGAATCTCCGGAGGGTCCTGGGCTCCGACTGCGGTAACCACTGGTACAGGTGTATGGTTGCTGGTTCCGGAGGATGAAGCGCCGAGGTCACTGGTTAACGGGATCTGTGGGTCGGTAGCATCAGTAGGTGAGGTGGCTGACGAGTCTGAATCGCTATCCAAAATGATGACAGGTGGAATATCCGACATCTGAACAAGGAAAATAACTTTTCCATATCAGTAAGTCATAAGCAAGCATGTATTGGGCACTATAGCAACCTAGCATGGCAATAACAACAGTGCTAAATACAAATAACATGTGAAAGCAGATTGTAATCATGCAATAGCGAAAATAAGCATACAACAGGTTCGCATGGCAGTGAAGATAAGCAATAGTATGCAGTAAGATCACATAGCAGTAAAAGTAAGCAGTAGCATGCAGTAAGTCTCGTAGAAACAAGTAAACTAGCAAGTTGTAGATTAGTCCTATTAGTGAGTCCTACTCGGGTTGGTCTAGACTCACTAATGCAACCTAATTCCCTACAACCAATGCTCTGATACCAAATATGACGCCCCGTACAAAACCATCGTGTACGATTCGTCTACAACAGGATCTTTACACGGTTGAATACTACATGTTGTTTGAAAACCAGTTTGCATTCATAAAAACATAGTGTTTACAAAAGATAACGTGACACAGAGGTCATTACAAAGCCATTATTCAAATAACATAAGTTGTGAATGCAAAATAAAAGTTTCATGATTGAGACATCTCTAAGTTATACAGCGGATATCTAACACAGCAGGTCCTTAACAGCAATTCAATAACAGCATGACAGCAAATCTAACAGCGGAAGCAAGAAACCTCTAGGCACCTGAGAAATACACGCTTAAAAGTCAACACGAATGTTGGTGAGCTATAGTTTAAGTTGTAACAGTAACGTAAGGTAGGCCACGAGATTTCAGTGTAACAAAACAGTATGAAAAGTATATGTATAACCGTGGGCACCCGGTAACTAGACTTAACGTTTATAATCCCCTGAAAGTAAACTTGGCGAGTGCGTATGTTCACGAAGTATTAAACACTCATTAAATGCTAGCGCGACTAGCCTGAGTGGGGATGTCAAACCCTATGGATCCATATCTAAGATTCGCGTTCACCGGTTCAAAGACCAATGACTAAACGTTACCGTGCTAAAGGGAATGTTTATGCCGTTATATAACCCACACACATATAGAGTTTAAGTACTCGTGCCTAGTATGTAAAACATAAAAGCGCATGTATTCTCAGTCCCAAAATAGTTAAAGTAAAAAGGGATGCTATAACTCACAGTGATAAAAGCGGTAAAGTCGGTAATGAAAGTACGCAAGTAGTAAGTCGGTCCGAAAGGTCGTCAAACTAAATCAAAGGTTACTAGGTTAGTAGGTTGTCTTTATAAATTTTAATAGTGCATAAAATAAGTTTAAGTGTCATCATCATCATCATCATTCATCATCATAAAAGCTAAGTAAGTTTGACAAGAATAGAGATCGAAACAATAGGATGACTTCGGTCAGCTGCTACGACCCCTTCGTAAATCGAAAAGATGCATAGTCAGTGGCTATGGCTCCGTATATGAGTCCCCTAACAGCTGACCAATTTTCAGAACCTAACTCGTCTTCATTTGACCGTGGCGATGGTTTAAGTGCGAGTAGGTCAGAAATTTCAGCACAACGTTAATAGGGTGTAGTGACTCTCGGAGGGCCATAAATCCTAAACCGTAACTTGGATTAAGACGAGGCCTAAACGGAAAATCATCTACTCGAACCGAAATAACTGAAAATCAACATTCCAGTACCCAGGTGGTCAGATCAGATACGAAAATCAGTGGACAAGTGCTCCGGTGGGGTTCTTGGTGCTTGATGCTCATCACGGTTCTCATCCTTGATGCTTGTAGCTTCAAGTGTACAACTCGTTGATGGTTTAGCATCACTTTTGATCAAGATTCACCATCAATACACAATATGTTAAGATCAAGTAAGAACACAACTCATTCATGAGTCTTAGATGGATGATGAACCATGGTTACATCATATCCTTAGTCTTAACACAATTTCAATTCACAATAACAACTAAAGCTACAAACTTTACATCAATTCAACAAGTATAAGCACAATCCAAGTCAAATGTGGTGATGGAACCCTAATCTAGAGAGCTTGGATCCATTTCACACAAGTTACAAGGTTACAAAGCTATAAAGCTTGAACCTTTAAGTGTTCTTGAAGATCTTGAAGCATAAAGCTTGGATCTTGAAGATACATGAAGATTACAAACAAAAGTTTGAATCTTTATCATAAAATAACATGATCAAAGCAAAAAGAACTTAGATCTAACAAAAAGATATGAAGATTCAAGCTATAAAGCTTGCATCTTAATTGTTCTTGAAGATCTTGAAGCATAAAGCTTGGATCTTGAAGATGCATGAAGATTACAAACAAAAGTTTGAATCTTTATAACAAAATAATAAGATTAAAGTAAAAGAAAGATGAATCTACAAAGTTGGTGAAGATTCAAAGCTAGAAAGCTTGAATCTTCAATGTTCTTGAAGGATTCATGCTTGAATCAACAAGATATAAGAAAGATCAAAGCTAAAAGGAACTTTGATCTTCATAATATGATGATGATGATCACGAATTTGAAAAAAAGAAGGAAGAAGAAAGAAAACTTACAAGTAAGGAAAGAAAGAAAGAACAAGTGTGTGAAAAACTAAAATGATCAAGTGTAAAATGGGAGGTAAATGGCTAGTATTTATAGGCAAATGAAATGACAAGGATTGATGACATGGACAAGGCCATGGTGGCCTTGGTGGCTATGGGTTTTGGGTAGGGGGGAGGGAGACAAAATGTTGCTTTTTGGCTAATGGTGTCTAAAGTGTGTCCTTTTGCTAGAATCCCATGTGACAATTAGATAAACCTTATCCATTATGCTAGTATGACTCATTAATTAATTAATTTATTTATTATTTATTTATTATTATGGGCCACTAGTAATAATACTTGGGCTAGTTAATTGGGTCACTAGCTAGAGTAGGGTGGGCTTGAGCCCAACAAGGTAGAAAGTCCAACAAGACTAACTATTGGGATTTAGCAATTAAATAAATAAAATTAAGCATCCAAAGGCCCAAGTAATTATTATTATAAAATAATAATTAATATTTCGCAGTCCAAAAGTTCCGGTTTAGACAAAAGTCAAACGTGCGCGCAGTCCGCGGTTTATTCGTAACGGCATGTAACACTAACGGTTATAAAGCATCCAATGGACAAGTTAAGCATTCCACATACACCAAGGCATGTTTTAGGGTGAATATGAATATAAAACACGTGTACCAAGGTTCCGGAGTAATAAAGTAACACAGTACGCACAAATACGCAGTTTCGCTAAAATACAAGGCACAAAAGCAAGTCAAAAAAGTCGGGTCGTTACAAGTTTCATGAAGATATGGGTACACAATTAAAATTGAGCACGGCGTATCATCCTCAAAATGACGGTCAAACCGAATGTACGAATCAAACTTTGGTGGCTATGTTACGAGCGTGTATTATTGATTTTGGTGGTAGTTGGGATGAGCACTTACCTTTGGTGGAATTCTCGTACAATAATAGTTATCACACTAGTATCGGGATGCCACCTTATAAGATGCTATATGGACAAAGGTGTCGAACTCCAATTTGTTGGGGTGAAGTGGGTCAAAGGGAAATCAGGAGTACCGATTTGGTTTTGGAGACGAATAACAAGATTGATATTATTCTGGGTCATTTGAAGAAGGCTCAAGATAGACAAAATTCGTATGCCGATAAACGTAGACGAATGATCGAATTTCAAGAAGGCGACATGGTAATGCTTAAGGTTTCGCCATGGAAGGGTATTATTCGATTTCGAAAACGGGGAAAGTTAGCTCCTCGATTTATTGGACCATTCAAAGTTTTAGCTCGTGTTGGTGAAGTTGCATATCGATTGGAATTACCCAAAGAACTTGCGGGGATCCATAACACATTTCATGTTTCCCACCTCCGTAAGTGTCTTGCGGATGATTCTTCATGGATGCCATTAGACGAAAATGGGCTAAACAATAAGTTGGAATATGTTGAAGAGCTGATTGCTATACTTGATGAGAAGGTGAAAATGTTGCGTAACAAGGAGGTGAGAACTTTAAGGTTCAATGGCGTCGGAGTAAAGGTTCCGAGTTTACATGGGAACCCGAAGAATTCGTGTTGGTTTATCTTCCTTCCTGTCATGCGGCTTGGATCGCGAGGACGCGCTCCGAATTAAGTGGGGGAGAGTTGTAAGACCCGAATATTTTATTGTACATATGTGTGTATAAGTTATTCAAGTTGTGGGGTTTAGGTTGTATTTAATTAAAAGGCAAAAGAAGCTGAATTGGGCATTTGGCGCGCCGCGCGGCCTTATGGCGCGTCGCGCCATTACGGGCTGACAGCTCACTTTGTTTTTAATCAAGATATTTTGAGGGCATTTTGGTAAAACCACTTAAGGTCCGACTTTAAGGCTTGGATCAGTTGTTTGGAGTGTCATTTACTCCATATTCACCTTCCTTATCATCTTCCAATCAATTCTAGAGAGAGAGTTAGATTCTAGAGTGAGAGAGCTCAAATTAAGGAAGAAGAAGCCCGAATCGGGTCAAAGTGCAAGCACTAAAGTTGTTCATCTCCTCATTTGCTAGGTTTTGATAGTTGTGGTAAGCCCTAAATCTAACTTCCTTGTTTTAATTGTTAAAGAGTTAGGGTTTGGGTGAGTGATGAACAATAAGACCCATTTGTTAGTGAATTGGTGTTTTGGGTGAATTTGGGTTATGTTGACTCAAAGATGACTAACTAGGGTTTTTCAAGTATTAATTGTTGTTAATAAACCTTAATTAGTTAGTAATTTGCTAGAACGCCAATATTTATGTAAATGGGTGTTAAGTGGGTTAGTGGATGACCCGAAATGGGGGTGTTTACCTTAAATTGGTCAAATGGGTCAAAATGGACCTAAGTTAGTTAATGATTGAGATTAATGCTTAAACCTAATGTTAAAAGGTGTTTTAAGACCTAACTTGGCTAATGCTAGGGTTTTTGGTGTGAGTTGACCCAATTTTAGGGTTAGGTGTCCAAATGGGTCGAAATGACCTAGTAATGGTGAGTGTTGTGAGTTTGATCAACTTGAACGAAAAATTGATTATATACACACTTTGTAATAGGTGCGTTACCTTGAAGTTTCAAGCTTGGGTTATTGATTCACCGAAGACGTAAGGTGAGTGGAATAATTATACGTGTAGGTATATAATGTATCTATTTGTTGTAGCATGAAATGTGTAGTGTCGAGGTGCTAAGACACCACGTTTCACGTGATGAGTGAAGCATCGAGGTGTTAAGATGCCACTCGGGGTGAAGCATCGAGGTGTTAAGATGCCACCTAGGGGTGTAGTGTCGAGGTGTTAAGACACCACTTCGTAAAATAATGAGTGAAGCATCGAGGTGTTAAGATGCCACTCGGGGTGAAGTGCCGAGGTGTTAAGGAGCCACCCTAGGGGTTAGTGATACGAGGTGTTAAGTACCCTAACAGATGTTATGAACACCGATGGCGTTTTCGCGAGCGTCATTCCCTTGTACGATTGGTTAACCATGGTTATTTGTGTTGTAAGTGTAAGCATAATATATTATTCGAATTATATTATATGCGTTGCTATGCTAGCTTGTGGTATTGGAGATTTCTAGCTTGTATTCGAGATTATAAGCTAATTATGTTGCTAGCATGTATGCGGAGTTTGTGTAAGTGATTTGCAAGTAGGTATATTATATATGTATGTGTATAATTATTGCATTCACTAAGCTTTGCTTACCCTCTCGTTGTTTACCTTTTTATAGGTTCGGTTGGGGACAAGGGTAAGGGCATCATCTTGGATTAAGGATCCCGTCGTTGTTAGATAATGCTTTTGGGATATTTAGCTTTTGGAGTTTGACCGAGACTTGGGTAGTTTAATCCCAAACACCATGCTCGTAGTGTAGTTTGGTACTTAAATTTTTTGATGGTCGAAACTCATATTTTGTATTAAACTGGTAAAACGGCCGATGTGGGCCCCGCTTCGTAAAACTCAGTTTTATTAATGGATTGTGTTAGTTTTACATGTTTGAATATGTTGTTAAAAGTGTTTTGTCTAATTATGTCGGGAAGTGGCCGATCTTTTTCGCGTTTCATGACTTTTGGGACAGACCAGTTTGGCGCGCCGCGCCATATGCTGTTCCAGCAAAAAAAAAATTATTTGTTATTTTTACGCGGGTTGTTCGTGGTTTGGTTTGGGTTGTTACAATTTGGCAATTTTGTTTTTAAGTTGGCCCTTATTGGGACTCTTTTGCTGCCTCAGTGGCCCATGCTTATTATGTCATATGGTAGTGGCTATAACTTTGCAATTGTTTCACCATTTTTGGCATTTTACTTCTTATCTTAAACAAGTAGTTCGATCTCGAAGTTGAGAGTAGTTCTATTATTATTTTAAGATTAAGTTAATGAAAAGACATAAGTTTGACTAAGAATTTATACTTCTTAAAAAAAATTAATTCGTACCCCCTTTTTGCATTTATTTTAAAATGTTGGTAAGTTTTTAAGTGATTAATCACTTCTCTCCACACACTTAGATTGTAGCGACCTGACAAAATCTTCATTGACGATCGCCGTCTACTTAGGTCCCGTTACGTGGTCATAAGTCTTTAAAACAACGTTTGACCAAAATATGTCGCATTCATTTCAATTATAAAGATGTTTCAAAATTTACAAAGTAGTTCAACGTCTAAACATGTTACAACATTTTAAGTACAATTGAAACCTATGCGACACAAATTAAGTTAAGTCAAAAGACGCTCCACGTATGCGTGTATACTCGACATCCAAGCAAGTATCAAAAATAATGTGCGGAAGCATGTAACACCTAGCGTTCAAGGACCTGAGAAAACATATAGAAAAATGTCAACGAAAAACGTTGGTGATATCATAGGTGTAATAGTAACGTTGTTTTTGAACCACAAGATTTAATATAGTTGATTATCCATATCGTTTGTATTCCAAAAGTATGTTCGCGAGCACCCAATTATCAAGACTTAACTGTTTTGTACCCTGTTATGTAGTGTTAAAACATACACTATACTCGAAAATATATTTCATCCGTTAACGGTAGCGAACCGTCCGAATGAGGGCTCGTCAAGCCCAATGTGATCACATAACATAAGTTCACGTTTACACCCTGCAAGTGTAACTAATGATAATTGAATTGAGGATTTTTGTTCTAACTCGCTGTGGAATGTTTGTTTTCATACTTGTGTTCAAAGCATAAAAGTATGATACGTATATGTTTCTCATCCCATAGTTTAAAAGTAAAAGTTGTTGAAAAGGTGGGACTGTGATCTCACCTTGGTTGCACGGATAGTAAAATGTACTTCACAAAGTAACGTGTGCAAGCACGAATGCTAGTCTTGACCTAAACAAATAGGTTGTATCAATATCGGTAACCATGGTCGGTCAAAGTGTTCAATTAGTCCTATGGCTCATTATGACTAGATTATTTTAGCATGTGAGTCAAATTGTCAAGTTTCATGCAAGATACAAAGATAAAAGCACGTTGGAACGATTGCATAAGTATTTGGTTAAGTTTGGATAAAGGTCAACTTTGGTCAAATAAAAGTCAACGAAAAAGTCAACACGTTCGGGTCGGGTCCCGAACTATTTTTCTGAGGTTTTTAACCATATATAAGCATGTTAAAACAAGTTACATGTGAATCGGATGTGCGTAGCATAGTTAGAATTAAATGGTAAACGGCCAACCAAATCAGAACCTGGTAGTTCATCTGGACGGCGTCTAGATTGGCTGGACGGCGTTCAGATGTGAAGGCCTGGACGGTGTCCAAGATTTTGGACGGCGTCCAGATCATTGCACAGGTCCTGCTTGCTGAAATTACACAAGTGCACGAACCAAACTTCAAACAATCACAATTTATGATCCGTAAACAATCAAAACATGTATCTTATATCATCGGAAAGGTATTTTGACAAGGAAAACAACTAAACACATTTTATCAATCAATTTAACATTTACAACAAACAAAATTGCATTAAATGCTCACCATTTATTACATTCAAGTCCATTAAATGCGTTTCATGATTCGGGCAATCAATTTACATGTATGATATGCCGTTTCGAAGGTAATTAAACAAACATTGCAACTAAACACTTATCAATAACATTTCATAGCATTTAATGCATCAAAGTTCATAATCAAGCCTATCAAACCCTAACCCAAATCACCAAAGCAATAATCATGTTAATGAAGTTTTCTTAATCAACCTACACATCAAAATGAAGCTAGTGATGCTAGTAACACATTTAATACATGAACTTTTAACATCTAACAACATTTAAGTAACAAAATCACAAGATCAAACACATCAAATTTCAAGTTCATGCTAGTTAAACTAAAATAACAAGATCGAGCATACAAATCATATATTCATGTTAGACTTGAGCCATAGACACTAATTAACACTTTTATAAGTCAAAATTATCAAGAATACAAAATCTAGTGTTTTTAGAAAGTTACCCAAACTTGATGAAATCGGTATGAAATTGAAGAGGAAGATGCAAGGATTTCAAATATGTAATTTGTTTTGATGTTTGATTGCTAACTTGAAAATGGATGATGAATATTTGAATTGGTGTTTGAGAGAAAAGTTGAAGTATTGAAAGAGAGAAGGAGGTGAATGAATGGATGAGAGTTCATGGTTGACTAGTTGACCTAGTCAAGAGTTTGGTCTCTTGGCAAGTTTAGTCCCTCGACTTTAAAAGCGGGTGCGTGAATTACCTAAACGAGATATTTTAAAACGCGTTTTAACGGAAGATGTTATAATCATATAACGGACTTTAAATAAATAAACGGAAAGTAAACGGAAAAAGGTGGGATGTTACATTACCTACTCCTTAAAAGAAATTTCGTCCCGAAATTTAAGTAGGCGTAGTAGTCGTTGTTTCTTCCTCGAGATCTTGCGTTTCCGAATCCACGAATAAATGAGGGTATTTCCTTTTCATTTGATCTTGCCTTTCCCAAGTAAACTCGGGTCCCCTTTTGGCATTCCAACGGACCTTAACGATAGGGATTCTACTTTATTTTAGCGTCTTGACGGATGTGTCCACGATTTCAACCGGTTCCTCCACAAAATGAAGTTTGTCATCAATAGTAAGCTCTTCGAGAGGAATGACGAGTTCAGGTTCGGCAAAACACTTCTTTAAATTTGACACATGGAAAGTAGGATGAACGGAGCTTAGTTGAGACGGAAGATCTAAACGATAGGCAATGGTTCCAACACACTCCAAGATTTCGAAAGGACCAATATACCGCGGATTTAGTTTCTTGCATTTCCCGAAACGGATTACACCTTTTCAAGGTGTGACTTTTAACATTACGCGGTCACCGACTTGAAATTCGAGGTCGTTGTGTCTTTTGTCGGTATAGCTCTTTTGACGACTACGGGCCATCCTGAGCCTCTCTCGGATTTGAATGATCTTCTCGGTGGTTTCATGAATGAGTTCGGGTTCGGTGATTTGTGTGTCACCTACTTCGGCCCAACAAAGAGGAGAACGACATTTTCGGCCATACAAAGCTTCGAAAGGTGCGGCCTTGATACTCGTGTGGTAACTATTGTTGTAAGAGAACTCGGCTAGTGGCAAATGCTTGTCCCAAGCTTTTCCTAAATCGACAACGCAAGCTCGTAACATGTATTCCAAAGTTTGAATTGTGCGTTCGCTTTGTCCATCGGTTTGTGGATGATATGCGGTGCTCATGTCTAAACGCGTCCCCAATGCTTATTGTAAGGTATGCCAAAATCTAGAAGCAAAACGGCCATCTCGGTCGGAAATAACCGATAAAGGCACACCGTGACGGGCTACGATCTCTTTAATGTAAAGTTGTGCAAGTCTTTCCATGTTGTCGGTTTCCTTCATGGCTAGGAAGTGCACGAATTTGGTGAGACGGTCAACAATAACCCAAATAGTATCGTAACCGTCCACCATCTTTGGTAGTTTGGTGATAAAATCCATCGTTATCCTTTCCCACTTCCATTGCGGGATTTCGGGTTGTTGAAGTAGTCCGGACGGTCTTTGATGTTCGGCTTTGACTTTGGAGCAAGTTAGGCATTTTATAACATAAGTAGCGACGTCCCTTTTAATGTTCGGCCACCAATATTGTTCCTTGAGGTCGTGGTACATCTTATTGGTACCGGGGTGAATCGAATACCTTGACTTATGGGCTTCGTCTAGAATAAGGCTTCACAAGTCCCCATAACTAGGCACCCAAATTCTTCCAGCGAAATATCGAAGTCCGGTCTCCTTAACTTCGAATCGAGAGGTGAGGACATTCAAGTGTTCGAGAGAGATGTTTTCATCCTTGAGAGCCTCATCTTGGGCTACCCGAATTTGGTTATTGAGATTTGTGTGGATGGTGATGTTTAAAGCTCGGACACGAAGAGGCACCGCTCTTTTCTTTTGACTTAAGGCATCGGCTTCTATGTTTGCCTTCTCGGGATGGTAACGAAGATCACAATCATAATCGTTTAAAGTTTCAATCCACCGGCGTTGTCTCATGTTTAGTTGCTTTTGGTCGAAGATGTGTTGGAGGCTTTTGTGATCGGTGAAGATAGTACTCTTGGTTCCATAAAGATAGTGTCTCCACATTTTAAGTGCAAAGACAACGGCTTCAAGTTCGAGATCTTGTGTCATGTAGTTCCGTTCATGAATTTTTAGTTGTCGAGAGGCATAAGCAATGACTTTCTTTCGTTGCATCAATACACACCCAAAACCATGTTTCGAGGCATTGCAATATACAACAAAATCATCATTGCCTTCGGGAAGTGACAAGATAGGAGTGGTGGTTAGCTTTGTCTTCAAGATTTGAAACGTGGATTCTTGCTCGGTCGCCCAAATGAATCTCTTTCCCTTGTGAGTTAACGCGGTTAGAGGACATGCAACCAAAGAGAAATTTTCGATGAACCTACGATAGTACCCGGCGAAACCCAAGAATTGACGAATGTGGGTAGGAGTAGTAGGGGTCTCCCATTTGCTAATGGCTTCGATTTTTGCGGGATCGACTTTAATACCTTGATCACTTACAACATGACCAAGAAATTGAACTTCCTTCAACCAAAATTCGCACTTGAAGAATTTGGCATAGAGTCGTTCTTGTCTCAAGAGTTCAAGCACAAGTCGGAGATGTTGTTCGTGTTCTTCTTCGCTTTTAGAATAGACCAAAATATCATCGATGAACATGATAACGAATTTGTCGAGGTATGGTTTGCACACGGTGTTCATAAGATCCATGAACATCGCCGGTGCATTATTGAGACCAAATGGCATTACAAGAAATTCATAACTACCATAACGAGTCCGGAAAGCGGTTTTAGAGACATCTTCCCCCTTAACCCTTAATTGATGATAACCCGAGCGGAGATCGATTTTCAAATATACACGAGATCCTTGTAGTTGATCAAAGAGGTCATCGATGCACGGAAGAGGATATCGGTTCTTAACCATCAATTTATTTAGTTCACGATAATCAACGCACATTCGTAGGGATCCATCTTTCTTCTTAACGAAAAAAATCGGAGCGCCCTATGGTGAATGACTAGGTTGGATACAACCACGGTCAAGTAGTTCTTGGATTTGACTTTGCAATTATTGCATTTCGAATGGAGCAAGTCTATACGGTGCACATGCTACGGGTGCGGCTCCCGGAATAAGATCGATTTGGAATTCTACCGGTCGATGACTTGGAAGACTCGGCAATTCGTCGGGAAATACATCGAAAAAGTCACTAACAATTGGTACATCATTGATATGCTTCTCATCGATCTCGACTTTCTTAACATGGGCTAGAATCGCGAAGCAACCTTTACGAAGGTATTTTTCAACTTTAAGGCACGAGACGAGGTCGAGTCCGGTGTAACTCTTATCGCCATAGA
The DNA here is from genome assembly GCF_046630445.1 of Rutidosis leptorrhynchoides. Lineage (NCBI taxonomy): Eukaryota > Viridiplantae > Streptophyta > Magnoliopsida > Asterales > Asteraceae > Rutidosis > Rutidosis leptorrhynchoides. The sequence goes on from NC_092334.1 coordinate 191,723,005, forward strand.
CAATCAAGGTTTCACCATTCTTGATAGGAATTTGAATCGCTTTAAGATCGCAAAGAATGTGAGATTTCATTTTGGTTAACCAATCCATACCAGTTATTACATCGAAGCTCCCTAGTTCCATAGGTATCAAGTCAATTTCAAACTCTTTACCCATTAAGTTTAACGTACACCCCCGATAAAATTTGTCGGCACTCAATAGTTTTCCGTTGGCCACCTCAATGGTGTAAGTAGTATCTAGTGGGAGTGGTGGAGTGCTAAAATAATAAGTCAAAGTCTTGGATACAAAACTCTTGTCGGCACCCGAATCGAATAAACAAGAGACATAAGAATTGTTGAGAAGAAACGTACCCGTGACTAGTTCATTGTCATCTCGAGCTTCCTCGGTGTTGATGTTGAAAGCTCGGCCGCGTGCATTGGGGTTAGCTTTCTTCTTTGGGCACGCATTCCTATAATGACCCGGTTGACCACATTCAAAACAAACACCCGGTCTTGGTGCATTGGATCCCTTTTGAGCAACGAGAGCGGTGTTTCCACAATCGTTGGCCACATGGCCACTCCTTTGACATTTGTTGCAAAATGGCTTGCCACATTCACCATAATGATGTTTGTGGCACTTGTTGCAAAATGGTTTATTCCCAACATAACCTTTCTTGTCGTCGGAGGTGAAAGGCTTCTTGGCAAAGTTGTTGTTGCTTGATTGGGGGGCTTCCCATTTTCTTTTGTTGCTACCCGACTTATCCTCGGCTTTAGGTGCCGGTACTACGATTTAATCCACCTTTTCTATCAATTTGCAGGCCATATTCAAAGCTTCTTGATGATTAGTGGGTTTGGATGACATTACTCCATGTTTGATGCTCTTTGGAAGACCATCCATGTAAAGTTCAACCCTTAAAGACTCGAGGTTCACAAGGTTTTGGCAAATCAAGGCTAGTTCAGAAAATCGTTGATTATAGGCCTTGAGATCGTTTCCGACCGCTTTTAAAGTTCTTAGCTCTTGTTCGAGCCTTCGAGTTTCTTCACGAGGAAAATATTCGATGATCATCTTTTCCCTTAATTCGGCCCAAGAGAGGGCGTGGGCTTCATCGGTACCCACCGATTGCAAATAGGTGTTCCACCAAGTGAGAGCGACGCCGGCGAATGTGTGAGTGGAGTACTTGACCTTGTCTTAGTCCAGACAACCGCTTATGCTAAAGACGTCTTTCGTTTGCTCAAACCATCGGGTGAGCACAACCGGTCCCCCGGTTCCATCGAAAGTGTGAGGTTTGCACCCCATGAAAGCTTTATAGGAGCATCCCTCGTTTGAATTACCTACTCCATTGTTGTTGTTGTTGTGGTTGTTGTTATTGTTGTTGTTGTTGGATGAGTGACCGGCCATGGCCGCATCTACGGTGGTGGCTATCATCCGTTGTAGAGCTTGTTTGGGTGTTTCATGGCATGGTACACGGTGAGGAGGCATTGTTCCTTCAAAACACAAGAATATCGTTGATTAATATTCTCAATAATACTAACCGTGATATGGAATGAGGATAAAGAGAAAATTTTCCTTGACTCGCCTTAAATTGTTTATGTCATAATGTCGGAACGTTCATATGAGTCACCGTAATATAATCCCGGAAATTATATTACCCTAATTCATATGTGCATTCGACATTATTTCACTAAGTCAAGGTGGCGTGTCAATCAAATTAAACAACATGAGATTAAGATGGAATAAAAGTTAGATATGAATAGAAAAGTTTGAGTATAAATGCACAAGTAGTCAAGTAATTCCTACTTCAAGTCTATATGCCGGTTGTAGTCTAGACTCACTAATGTACCCCATGACTCGGGGTTGACACCAATGAACTCTAAATCCATACAACCAACGCTCTGATACCATCTGTAGCTACCCGAAAAAATAGTCATTGACGGCGTCATCTACTTAGGTCCCATTACGTGGTCATAAGTCTTTAAAACAACGTTTGACCAAAATATGTCGCGTTCATTTCAATTATAAAGATGTTTCAAAATTTACAAAGTTGTTCAACGTCTAAACATGTTACAACGTTTTAAGTACAGTTGAAACCTATGCGACACAAATTAAGTTAAGTCAAAAGACACTCCACGTATGCATGTATACTCGACATCCAAGCAAGTATCAAAAATAATGTGCGGAAGCATGTAACACCTAGCGTTCAAGGACCTGAGAAAACATATAGAAAACTGTTAACGAAAAGCGTTGGTGAAATCATAGGTGTAATAGTAACGTTGTTTTTGAACCACAAGATTTAATATAGTTGATTATCCAAATCGTTTGTATTCCAAAGTATGTTCAGGAGCACCCAATTATCAAGACTTAACTGTTTTGTACCCTGTTACGTAGTGTTAGAACATACACTATACTCGAAAATATATTTCATCCGCTAACGGTAGCGAACCGTCCGAATGAGGGCTTGTCAAGCCCAATGTGATCACATAACACAAGTTCACATTTACACCCTGCAAGTGTAACTAATGATAATTGAATTGAGGCTTTTTGTTCTAACTCGCTGTTGAATGTTTGTTTTCGTACTTGTGTTCAAAGCATAAAAGTATGATACGTATATGTTTCTCATCCCATAGTTTAAAAGTAAAAGTTGTTGAAAAGGTGGGACTATGATCTCACCTTGGTTGCATGGATAGTAAAATGTACTTCACAAAGTAACGTGTGCAAGCACGAATGCTAGTCTTGACCTTAACAATTAGGTTGTATCAATATCGGTAACCGCGGTCGGTCAAAGTGTTCAATTAGTCCTATGGCTCGTTATGACTCAATTATTTTAGCATGTGAGTCAAATTGTCAAGTTTCATGCAAGATACAAAGATAAAAGCACGTTGGAACGATTGCATAAGTATTTGGTTAAGTATGGATAAAGGTCAACTTTGGTCAAGTCAAAGTCAACAAAAAATTCAACACGTTCGGGTCGGGTCCCGAACTATTTTTCTGAGGTTTTTAATCATATATAAGCATGTTAGAACAAGTTACATGTGAATCGGAGGTGCGTAGCATAGTTAGAATTAAATGGTAAACGGCCAACCAAATCAGAACCTGGTAGTTCATCTGGACGGCGTTCAGATTGGATGGACGGTGTCTAGATGTGAAGGCCTGGATGGTGTCCAAGATTTTGGACGGCGTCCAAATCAGTGCACAGGTCCTGCTTGCTGAAATTACACAAGTGCACGAACCAAACTTCAAACAATCACAATTTATGATCCGCAAACAATCAAAACATGTATCTTATATCATCGAAAAGGTATTTTGACAAGGAAAACAACTAAACACATTTTATCAATCAATTTAACATTTACAACAACCAAAATCACATTAAATGCTCACCTTTATTACATTCAAGTCCATTAAATGCGTTTCATGATTCGGGCAACCAATTTACATGTATGATATGCCGTTTCGAAGGTAATTAAACACACATTGCAACTAAACACTTATCAATAACATTTCATAGTATTTAATGCATCAAAGTTCATAATCAAGCCTATCAAACCCTAATCCAAATCACCAAAGAAATAATCATGTTAATGAAGTTTCCTTAATCAACCTACACATCAAAATGAAGCTAGTGATTCTAGTAACACATTTAATACATGAACTTTTAACATCTAACAACATTTAAGCAACCAAATCACAAGATCAAACACACCAAATTTCAAGTTCATGGTAGTTAAACTAAAACAACAAGATCGAGCATACAAATCATATATTCATGTTAGACTTGAGCCATAGATACTAATTAACACTTTTATAAGTCAAAATTATCAAGAACAAAAAATCTAGTGTTTTTAGAAAGTTACCTAAACTTGATGAAATCGGTATGGAATTGAAGAGGAAGATGCAAGGATTCCAAATATGTAATTTGTTTTGATGTTTGATTGCTAACTTGAAAATGGATGATGAATCTTTGAATTGGTGTTTGAGAGAAAAGTTGAAGTATTGAAAGAGAGAAGGAGGTGAATGAATGGATGAGAGTTCATGGTTGACTAGTTGACCTAGTCAAGAGTTTGGTCTCTTGGCAAGTTTAGTCCCTCGACTTTAAAAGCGGGTACGTGAATTACCTAAACGAGATATATTAAAATGCGTTTTAACGAAAGAAGTTATAATCATATAACGGACTTTAAATAAATAAACGGAAAGTAAACGGAAAAAGGCAGGATGTTACATAGATTATGCAATGTCCTCATTTGTACTTATAATTCAAATTAGTAATAAATGAAAGACATAATTGAAAATAAGGGAAAGAGTGATGTTACTTGATTGTAGGATCGCAGAATAATCGTAGAATTGATATCTTTGAATTCAAGACAGACAACTTAACAGAAATTGTTGAACAATACAATATATAACACAAACATAATATTTTAGTAATAACTTGATCACTTTAACACTTTAACACTTTAACACTTATGAGCTATATTACTCTTACATTCATAATTAGAAATTAATTTTTAACGAAACGTATATAAAACAGAATCCTAATAAAAATAAAGGGATATGTAGTTTTGATTATAGAGTCGGTTGCGTGACTCATTCTTCCATCGGAATTACTCCTTAGGCTTATTCTCCCCACACTTGTTTTTCTCTATTTCATTTAACATTTTAGTTTGTTCTAAGAAACTGAATGTGGTGTCAAGACCCCTATGAAAAGATATTTGAAATTTAGCATTTAAATCATGGATTTTCCTCAATTTTTCACTAATCTTATATTACTCCTTCAAGAATTCCATCACTATATGTATCAACAGTAAGCTCATCATCATCCTCGTTATCAATTTTAACCATTTTCAGATTTGATCTTAGAACCCTAGATGTAGGCACTAATGGAATAGATTCAACAAGGGCACCATAACGAATAACCAGAGTATTATTTTCATAGTTAATGGTTGCTCAAGCGGTAGCTAGAAACGAAGATTCCAAAATTAAAGGAGTGATAGGATCTTCTTCCATGTCCATGACCACGAAATTAACTTTGTAAAAAGCATAACCAACTATGACTTTAACTTCTTTAATGATCCCCAACGATTTTTGCAAATGGTTATCACAAAACAAACAATTCCTTGGATAAGCTCTACAGATGGTAATCCTAAGCGATTGTAGACAGGAAATGGCATAACATTAACGCTAGAACCAGTATCGGCTAATCGCACGTTAGGAATGGGACCGCGAATTAAGCAAGGAACTTGAAACTCCTTTGGATCAGAACAAACAACAGGAAACTTGGGATTTTTAATTGGAATCACTTCATCAATTTTGAACGAATAAAGAGGGCGAAAACCTTCCTTTTCTCGTTCCTTCAACTTTTCCATGAGTTCAGGTAACCAATCCTCATCGAAAATACACTCGAATTTTTCACTAGAAACATCATCATCGAAAAATGTCATCATCATGATCAAGTCCTTAAACCTTAGCATCTTTTGACTTATCTTCTTCATCAATAGTTAATTTCTTGATCATACTCCTCTTTTACCATATCAAATTCCCATAAATACCTCAAATCGGGTTCATAAATATCAATCCTATTCACTTCTCTCACAACGTTCACCTTCTCAAAACAAACCTCCTTCAATTTTTCAGATTCAGCTGGAACTTTTCCTTCGACAAGTTGAAACAACTTAGTAACATTGCGTTCTAAGTTTTGAATGGACGCTTGATGATTATTTTGCACTTGAGAAATTTGAGCTTTTATGTTATCATTAGCTTCATTTTGATTCTTGATGAAAGTTAAGATGCTTTCTTCAAGATTGGATTTCTTTTCGGATTGAGCATTAGAAGATGAATTTGGAATGAAGGGCGCTCTAACGGGATAAAAACCAGGTGGATTTTTATTATTATTAGGATAGGCTTTATTATAGTTATTATGATAATTTGGATTTCCTCCTTGATATTGATTCATATAAGAGACATTCTCGACCTGCTCCATAGTAAGACTAGCAGGACAATCTTTCGTAGCATGAGGACCTTGGCATTTTTCACAACCTACCTTAATTACATGCATTTCTTTGGTAAGCTTTTCTTTTTACCTTTCTAAATTACCCAACTGCGCATTCATAGCCTTAATAACATCCTCAGAATCATAACTAATAGATTTGACAGAACGGGAAATGTCTAAGTCTTGATGCCATTCATAAGAATGAGCACCTAACTTATTAATCAATGATTCAGCTTCTTCGGTAGTTTTACTCATGATATTACCTCCAGCAGACGTATCAATCTCTCTTCTTATAGCTATTTCACAACCTTTATAGAAAGTAGTTACTTTTTTAAATGTAGTCAAAACATGTTGTGGACATCCCCTAAGCAATTGACCAAATCTAACCCACGCAGAGTAAAGTGTCTCATTAGATTTCTGAGAAAAATTAGCAATTTCAGTTTGAAGGTTGACGGTTTTAAATGCGGGAAAGAAACGAGTTAGAAAATTTTCAACCATAGTATCCCAACTAGTGATATCTCCTTCGGGCAACGAATTTAACCACTCTTTAGCTTCATCTTTTAACGACCACGAAAACAAACGAAGATAGATTTTATCACTTTCAACATTAGAGATATTAAACAGATTGCAAATATCCTTGAAGTTTCGAATGTGCGCATTAGCATCTTCTTTTTCAGTACCCATAAATTAGTTATCCTTAAGCAAGTGAAAGATAGGACCCTTAATATCAAAATTTTCAGCTATAGTCGGCTGAGTAATGGCGTGACCTAATCCTTCCGAACCCTCTTTCATTAACGCTTCCATTGAATTTTTAGTAGTCATTTCAATGTCTGAATCAAAAAGAGATCTCAAATAATTAGAATCAAGACTAGAAGGTGTTCTAGACAATGGACTATCTTTAGTTTGGGAAGTAGTTCCCTCATCAAAGTTTAATTTCCTAACAATGTTCGATTCTTTAGAATGTTTAAATAGTATATCGGGATCGGGTAACATGTCTTCTAAGACGGGATTCTTGGATCGAGTATTCATGTGATCTAAAATCATAAAAAGAAATATTTTAGGAGAAAACTTTTTAGATTTTATGGTATGGAGACAATTTAAATTTAAATGTTAATATAATCCTTGTACTTATTATTGATCTTATATTTATGAGAATATAGTGGACATATTTTAATTCATTAATAGAATTTAAATTAATAAATATAATAATAAATATTAATGACATAACTATAAATATTGAATACCAACTTTTATCGCATAACAACGAACAATCAAACATGAATCAGCCTATTGAATCTTTCAATACTTAAGTGACCGTCAACGTCTAGGTTCGAGCAGGAGCCTTTAAATTGGAACCCGAACAACCCTCCCCTAAAGGAAGACCGTCATCACTTGTTTTTAAGAATATCAATAACCAAAATATATCCAATTTTCGTATTTACCGCGCTCCCCGGCAGCGGCGCCAAAAAGTTGATGTGCAAAAGTGTGCAGTGCTTAATTTTCCTTTTCAAACTTTTAAATTTATATAATCTTTTAATTCACTTTTAACACCTTAATGAGCAACAAGACCCGATCAGATGTAGTATTTTAGGTTATCGTCCTAAGAGAGTGTAGATGCGTTTTTAGTTGGTTTATCATGTAGTCTAGCTCTTATTAAAGAACTAGAAGTACAGTTTTTTTTAGATTTTTGGTTGTTATTTAAATTTGGAATATTATCTCTTAGGAAAGAGATAATTAAAGGTACGTTATTAATGAATTGAATAATAAAATATAAAGAAAGAAATAAAGAATAAAATAAACAATTATAAATAAAAGCAGTTACATGAACGAATAACTTCTAAGGGAATCATATTAGGCAAGTTTCATAACTTATATTAACACAAATCAAGATAATAATCATAGACCAACTATTAGCCCTAAACAGGTTAGGAAAAGTATTGCATATCATTTAATAGGTAGAACTTAAAGCATATGCTAGACGCGTGATGTGCAAGGCTAACATCTCAATTCTTAGTGTTTAATTCAATTACATGATACATATCAATCTTATGATGAGGATTAACATGCAAATAGATTGACAAATTATATAAACTATTAAACGGCAAGTAGATCAACTCAAGTTACTAGCTGAAAGTTAATTATTATTTGGTTCTCATGCAATCATTAATCAAACACATCCAAACAGAGGTTCTTCAACTAAGCCTAACAATATTAATTTCTATTATATAAGTGTAACTCAAATTCAGCACATTTATCACTAACCATGTTGCTTAACTTAATGGCATGCAATTCAATTTAACAAGTTTGATTGACTAGATCTAAACAAGTATCATGAATCGAATAATAGATCGTTGGATTAAGTGCTAATCAATCCCAAAATCAAGTTATCTAATTATTAAGCATGGCAAACAAGCATATTAAAACATAGCGGATTTAAAACAGTTTAAATAATCATCATAGAAACTCAATCCATAAAGATCTGAAAAAACCAGAAAATGCACAGAATGAAGCACGAAGCCGGTGGTTTGGTCTCAGTCAAGCTGTGTCTTGGACTGAGGAAGCCGGTGGCTTCACCTGATTCTCAGACAAAGTTAGTTTTTGTCCACGTAACCACTATGAATGTTTAGTTCATAGTGGTAGACGAACAAATAAGAAAAATAGTAAATGGAATGTGATAAAAAGAGTAAATAGATAAAGACGTGTACCTTTAAAAGGTAATGAAAAGATAACTTTTATTGATAGCTTGATTACAACTTGAAATTGAAACCCTAAACTAAGAGTTTTCATTTTTTTAGTAAAAAAGCTAAGAGAAAACGAAAAGTATATCTAAAAACTGATACAAGAGGCCAATGTTTATATTTTTCAAAATTGGTGGCCGAAGCCGGCAGCTTCACTGGGTCGGTTACTCCTTCTGCAAGTTTAACGTAACCAGCAAGTTGGAAAACGCGTATCTACCTTAGGCCAAGCCAGCGTCTTGCTGATCTGCAATCTTTTTAATTTCGTTCCCTTTTTTAGCTTTTTCTTGGGCTTTAAGTACACAAAACTGACTTAAGCCGGCGGTTTCAGTTGCAAGCTGGCGGTTTGATAATGCTAAAAACGAACATATATTTCATAGCATTATTCCTCAAGAAAGACAAGCTTTTAGTTGCAATTGTTCTATTTACAAGTGATATTCGTTTAAATAATAAAAGGTGAAGACAAAAGACAGATTCGACGAATTGAAGACGCAAACGACCAAAAAGCTCAAAAGTACAAAAGACAATCAAAAAGGTTCCAATTATTGATAAGAAACGTCTCGAAATTACAAGAGTACAAGATTCAAAACGCAAAGTACAAGATATTAAATTGTACGCAAGGACGTTCGAAAATCCGGAATCGGGACCAGAGTCAACTCTTAACGCTCGACGCAACGGACTAAAAATTACAAGTTAACTATGTATATAAATATAATATAATATATAATTAATTATATTAATTATATATATATTATATTTATAAATAAAAACCGTCGGCAGAGAAAGACTCCAAGGGACTGAGCTGTAATTTCATTCTCCGCGACTCGCGGAGTTTGAAGGCCAAAATGGCCGCGAGTCGCGGAGCCCCCAGTTTTGAAACTCCCTATAAAGCAAACCGAATTCTGATCATTTTCATCCATCTTTTTCTTCTTCTCTCATATATACGTAAAATATATATTTATAATTTATATTTTAATTTTAATTATAATTCTAATAATAAGGGTATGTTAGCGAATGTTGTAAAGGTGTAAGTCGAAATTCTGTCCGTGTAACGCTACGCTATTTTTAATCATTGTAAGTTATGTTCAACCTTTTTACATTAATGTCTCGTAGCTAAGTTATTATTATGCTTATTTAAAACGAAGTAATCATGATGTTGGGCTAATTACTAAAATTGGGTAATTGGACTTTGTACCATAATTGGGGTTTGGACAAAAGAACGACACTTGTGGAAATTAGACTATGGGCTAATTAATGGGCTTTATATTTGTTTAACTAAATGATAGTTTGTTAATGTTAATATAAAGATTTACAATTGGGCGTCCCTATAAATTACCATATATACTCAATCGGACACGATGGGCGGAGTATTTATATGTACGAATAATCGTTCATTTAACCGGACACGGGAATAGATTAATAGCCACTAGAATAATTAAAACAGGGGTGAAATTATGTACAAGGACATTTGGTATAATTGATAACAAAATATTAAAACCTTGGGTTACACTCAGTCGACATCCTGGTGTAATTATTAAACAAAGTATTAAAATCTTGTTACAGTTTAAATCCCCAATTAGTTGGAATATTTAACTTCGGGTATAAGGATAATTTGACGAGGACACTCGCACTTTATATTTATGACTGATGGACTGTTATGGACAAAAACCAGACGGACATATTAAATAATCCAGGACAAAGGACAATTAACCCATGGGCATAAAACTAAAATCAACACGTCAAACATCATGATTACGGAAGTTTAAATAAGCATAATTCTTTTATTTCATATTTAATTTCCTTTATTTTATATTTAATTGCACTTCTAATTATCGCATTTTTATTGTTATTGTATTTAATTGCACTTTTAATTATCGTACTTTTTAATTATCGCAAGTTTATTTTATCGCACTTTTATTATTCGCAATTTCATTATCGTTATTTACTTTACGCTTAAAATTAAGTCTTGTATTTATTTATTATTTTACATTTGGTTTTAACTTCGACTAAAGTTTTAAAATCGACAAACCAGTCATTAAACGGTAAAAAACCCCCTTTATAATAATAATATTACTTATATATATGTATTTGTATTTTTATAAAAGTAAACTAATATAGCGTTAAGCTTTGTTTAAAGATTTCCCTGTGGAACGAACCGGACTTACTAAAAACTACACTACTGTACGATTAGGTACACTACCTATAAGTGTTGTAGCAAGGTTTAAGTATATCCATTCTCTAAATAAATAAATATCTTGTGTAAAATTGTATCGTATTTAATAGTGTTTCGTTGTAAACTTCAATAGTATTTTATACCCCTTAGCTTTGACATCAAGTATTTTTGGCGCCGCTGCCGGGGAACTTTCTAAACGCCGGAAGCGCAACGCTAATAAAAAAAAAAAGAGATTTTTTCTATTAAAAGTCGCTTTTGTAAAAATACGTTTTAAATATTCGAAAATATAAAAAGAAAAACAAAAATATAAGTATTTTTAAGATTTTGTTAAATATTTAAGTTGATTAAGTTTCTTTATTTTTATTTTAGTTTATAAAAAATATAAGTTTTATTTAAATATCTTTTATTTATATAAAAACAGAAAAAAAATAAATAAATAAAGAAAAACGCGTTGAAATTAAACCTGTCAGTTGAAATTCTGAACCCCGCGACTTGCGGGGTTTGATGTTTTAAATACCGCAACTCGCGGAGTGACTCTGACACGAGACAGAACCCTAATTCAGCATTAATTACGGGGTATTTAATAATTATTATTATTATTAACCCTAATTATTATTATTATTATAATTAATTTTATTTTAACTTTTACTTTTTATTTAATTTATGTATTTAGTATTAATTAGTTTTATTAAATTGTAAAATTAATAGTTTTAATAAATAAATAATATAAAAATAATATTTTTATAAAAATTGTAATTTTTACAACTTTTTGTATATTTTTATATTTTGTCCCTTTTTAATCGTTGTAGCGTAATATTTGTATTTTTCGCTCATATTTAATTTTAAACTTAGTTTTTGCCATAGTCATTTTTACTCCTAGATTTTTAGGCTTTGCCGTAGAATTCCTTAAGTGCTTTTTCTTTAGACTAAGATTTAGGTACTCTAGAATTTTGCGACGCCTTTTTAAGTTTTAGTTTCTTTTTAAGTTATTTCCATTTGGGATTTAGTTTTTCCTGTAAGCTTTAATATTTTTAGACACTTTTTACTATGTATCAATTATCATTCCAATTAGTAATATCAATTTGCGATTATAATTTTAAGTTAGTTGTAGTAATAAGGTTAGGTTAGTCAAGTATTTTTAATTTTTTATAAGTTTCTTTTATTTTTCCGTCACCTTTTATTTTTTTCAACCATTTTTCTTTTTCAATTTTTTTTTTCCGACGAACTCTTTTTCTTTCTTATTTCTCGCTATTCTAGTTTTAGGACATATATTTTTATTCTACTTCTTATCTAAATTTCTTAAAATTACGAAAATTTATTTTGAGTGGTTAAATTGATAGACATCAAAATTTTCTGGTTCGTAGTAATAGTTGGATTTGTACGTGGACCGGGTTATTGGAGCCAAACAGTCCTCAATTATATTGAGACCAAACGAATCCTGCCCCTCTGCTGCATCTTTTGGCTATTCAAAACGTGGGCAAAATCAGAAAAGTCTATTGGTTGGATAACTTATTATAATTTTTCTTTCCTTTTTAAAACTAATAGGATATTCAGTGAATGCACCGAGCAAGACGTTCATCACCTTTTGTACGTTCACCACCTGTAACTAGATCAAGACATTTAGCAAATATAACAGCCGTTGATTTTTCTTTAAAATCGTCATCCAGTCGACCAAGTACTTCAGTTCAAATTTCCGATAATCCATTTTTTGAACCCGACCTCACAATTGAGAATCCGGAAAATATTCAGGAACGGTTCGTAGATCCTGAACCACTAAACTTTCCTCCGGAACCACCAATCATTCAAACAGAGATTGTTGAGGAACGAACCATTAAATCAGAATCATCTAGTGATACCGATTCAACAAATTCAATTATGGAGAATCTGGAACCTTTAAGTATGGAAGACCGAATGAGAGCTAAACGCACTGGCCAAGGTCACGCAATTACTCATCCAGACATTAATGCGCCAGATTATGAAATCAAAGGACAAATTCTACACATGGTGACTAATCAATGCCAATTTAGTGGTGCGCCGAAGGAAGATCCAAATGAACATCTACGTACCTTTAATAGGATCTGCACACTATTTAAAATCCGAGAAGTGGAGGATGAACAGATATATCTCATGTTATTTCCCTGGACTTTAAAGGGAGAAGCCAAAGATTGGTTGGAATCGTTACCTGAAGGGGCGATTGATACATGGGACGTTTTAGTTGAAAATTTTCTTAAACAATTCTTTCCTGCATCTAAAGCCGTAAGACTTCAAGCAGAAATTGTTACGTTTACACAGAAACCAAATGAAACTCTATATGAGGCGTGGACTAGATATGGAAAGTTGTTAAGAGGATGTCCGCAACATGGTTTAGACACCTGTCAAATAGTACAAATATTCTACCAAGGATGCGACATCACTACAAGAAAAGACATAGATATAGCAGCTGGTGGTTCTATTATGAAGAAAACCGAAACTGATGCTTACAAAATTATTGATAATACTGCTTCCCACTCACATGAGTGGCACCAAGAAAAAGATATCGTTAGATCATCTAAAGCAGCTAGAGCCGATTCTAGCCATGACTTAGATTCCATTTTCGCAAAGATAGATGCTGTGGAGAGACGAATGGAAAAGATGACTAAAGATATTCACTCAATACGAATTAGTTGTGAGCAGTGTGGAGGACCACATTTGACAAAAGATTGTCTCAGTATTGAATTAACAATGGAACAAAGAGAGAATATTTCATACATAAACCAAAGGCCTGGAAATAATTATCAGAATAATTATCAACCGCCAAGACCGATTTACAATCAAAACCAGAATTATAACCGAAATATTCCATACAACAACCAACAAGGTCCTAGCAATCAACAAATATCCAATAATACTTACAACCAGCAAAGACCTAATTTTCAAAACAAACCACCACAACAAACCGATGATAAAAAGCCGAATTTAGAAGATATGATGACGAAGCTAGTTGAAACTCAAATGCAGTTTTTCACATCTCAAAAACAAACCAATGAACAAAATGCTCAAGCATTTAGAAATCAACAAGCTTCTATTCAAAATCTGGAACAAGAATTGAGTAACCTAGCAAGGTTAATAGGTGAAAGAAAACCGGGAAGTCTACCTAGTGATACAAATGCTAACCCCCGGAGTGAAACAGCTAAAGCCATTACCACAAGAAGTGGCACAACACTTAAACCACCTGAAATACCTGTAACTTCTGATGAAACCATTCCTACTCCACAAAAACCACAACCTGATCAAGATAAGGAAAAAGAACCGGTAGTTGAAAAGGTTAATGAAGATAACACAGTTAAGGATAAACCTTATGTTAAACCATACCAACCACCACTTCCTTACCCGAGTAAAATGAAGAAAGAGAAACTTGAAGCCGAGCAATCCAAATTTTTGGATATGTTTAAACAGATAAATGTAAATCTTCCTTTCATTGATGTGATTTCAGGAATGCCTAGATATGCTAAATTCTTGAAAGATCTAATCTCAAATAGAAAGAAAATGGAAGAACTCTCGGCTGTTACTATGAATGCTAATTGTTCAGCAGTGCTGTTGAATAAGATACCAGAAAAACTATCTAATCCAGGAAGTTTCACAATTCCATGTTTTCTGGGTAGTCTTAGTTCAATAGAAGCATTGGCAGACTTAGGTGCTAGTATAAATCTAATGCCGTATTCACTATACGCTAAACTAGACCTTGGAGAATTAAAACCAACCAGAATAAGCATACAACTAGCCGATAGATCAATAAAATATCCTAGAGGGATAATGGAGAACATGCTAGTTAAAGTTGGTACTTTAGTATTTCCAGTAGATTTTGTTGTTCTGGACATGGAAGAAGATTCTCAAGTTCCTCTCATATTAGGAAGACCATTCTTAAACACGGCTAAAGCAATGATAGACGTGTTCGGTAAGAAACTGACCCTAAGTATAGAGGATGAGAGTGTTACCTTTTCAGTTGATAGAGCAATGCAACAACCACAATCTGCAGATGATACATGTTATTATATTCAAACTATAGATGCACATGAAAAATTATTAGAAGAATTTCCAGAATTACAAGGAACAGGAGAATGTTCTTTAGGAGAAGGTAATGAACCAATTGATGAAGCTGAAATGTTAGCTACACTTATAGCTAATGGATATGAACCAACAACAGAAGAAATTCAAATGCTAAAAGAAGAAGACAGATATCGATACAAATCATCGATAGAAGAACCTCCGAAATTAGAATTAAAGCCACTTCCAAACCATTTGGAATACGCTTATTTACATGGTGAATCTGAATTACCTGTAATAATATCGTCTTCTCTTACTGAAAATGAGAAATCACAACTCATTTCTGTGTTGAAAGCTCATAAACCAGCCATTGCATGGAAGATTCATGATATTAAAGGAATAAGTCCTTCGTATTGCACACATAAAATCCTTATGGAAGAAGGTCATAAAACGTATGTGCAACGCCAACGAAGACTAAATCCTAATATGCAAGATGTAGTTAAGAAGGAGATTATTAAACTGCTAGATGCAGGTTTGATATATCCAATTTCAGATAGTCCATGGGTAAGCCCAGTTCAATGCGTACCTAAGAAGGGTGGCATGACTGTCATTACAAATGAAAAAAATGAGCTTATTCCTACTAGGACTGTAACAGGATGGCGTGTATGTATTGATTATAGAAAATTAAATGACGCCACCAGAAAAGATCACTTTCCCTTACCTTTCATAGATCAAATGTTGGAAAGATTAGCCGGAAATAGTTACTATTGTTTTCTAGATGGATTTTCCGGATATTTTCAAATTCCAATAGCACCCGAGGACCAAGAGAAAACCACATTCACGTGCCCTTATGGTACTTTTGCTTACAAACGCATGCCATTTGGACTTTGCAACGCCCCTGCAACCTTTCAAAGGTGTATGATGGCGATTTTTCACGACATGATAGAAGAATGCATGGAAGTATTCATGGATGACTTTTCAGTCTTCGGTGATACATTTAAATCATGTCTAGTTAATCTGGAACGAATGCTAATTAGATGCGAAAAATCAAATCTAGTACTTAATTGGGAGAAATGCCATTTCATGGTTAAAGAAGGCATCGTTCTTGGACATAAAATTTCAAAAGAAGGAATTGAAGTGGATAGAGCTAAAGTAGATGTAATTGCTAAACTTCCACATCCCACCAATGTTAGAGGAGTTAGGAGTTTTCTAGGGCATGCCGGTTTTTACCGACGTTTCATAAAAGATTTTTCTAAAATTGCCACTCCTATGAATAAACTCCTAGAAAAGGATGCTCCATTCATCTTTTCAGATGAGTGTATCAAATCTTTTAATATTCTTAAAGAGAAACTCACTAATGCGCCGATCATGATAACACCAAATTGGAATCTACCATTTGAACTAATGTGCGATGCAAGTGATTTTGCAATGGGAGCCGTTTTAGGACAAAGGATTGAAAAACGATTTCAACCTATATATTATGCTAGTAAGACGTTACAAGGAGCACAAACGAACTATACAACTACTGAAAAAGAACTCCTTCCTATTGTCTTTGCTTTTGACAAATTTCGATCATATCTCGTTCTAGCAAAAACGGTGGTCTATACCGACCATTCTGCTCTTAGATACCTATTTTCAAAACAAGATGCTAAACCAAGATTAATCCGTTGGATCTTACTCTTACAAGAGTTTGATATTGAAATCCGAGATAAAAGAGGAGCAGAAAATCTCGCCGCTGATCATCTTTCTCGTCTTGAAAATCCTGAGTTAGAAGTTCTAAATGAATCGGCCATACAAGACAACTTTCCTGATGAATATCTATTGAAGATAGATTATAAAGAAATACCATGGTTTGCAGACTATGCAAACTACTTAGTTTGTGGATTCCTTGAAAAAGGATTATCGTACCAAAGACGAAAGAAATTCTTCAGTGATATAAAACACTATTTCTGGGAAGATCCACATCTGTTTAAAAGTTGTCCCGATGGAATAATACGCCGATGTGTATTTGGAGATGAAGCTAGTAAAATATTAAATCATTGTCACACAGGACCAACAGGAGGGCATTATGGGCCTCAACTAATAGCAAGAAAAGTTTATGAAGCTGGATTCTATTGGCCAACAATTTACAAAGACGCACACCTTCTTTGCAAATCCTGTGATGCATGTCAAAGGGCCGGAAAAATAAGTCAACGTGATGAAATGCCACAAAATGTCATCCAAGTATGTGAAGTATTTGACATTTGGGGTATTGACTTTATGGGTCCATTTCCAAAATCTCATAATAATCTATATATACTCGTAGCCATTGATTATGTATCTAAATGGGCGGAAGCACAAGCTCTCCCAACTAACGATGCACGAGTTGTAGTCAACTTTTTAAAACGTCTTTTTGCAAGGTTTGGAACACCGAAAGCTTTAATAAGTGATCGGGGTACTCATTTCTGTAATAATCAACTTGAGAAAGTTCTTAAAAGATATGGAGTAACTCATAAAATCTCCACCGCATATCATCCACAAACAAGTGGACAAGTTGAAAATACCAACCGAGCTTTAAAATGTATTTTAGAGAAAACCGTAGGATCAAATCCGAAGGAATGGTCCATTAAATTGGAGGATGCACTCTGGGCTTTTAGAACAGCCTACAAAACTCCAATTGGAACCACACCTTTTAGACTTGTTTATG
Source organism: Rutidosis leptorrhynchoides (assembly GCF_046630445.1). Taxonomy (NCBI): domain Eukaryota; kingdom Viridiplantae; phylum Streptophyta; class Magnoliopsida; order Asterales; family Asteraceae; genus Rutidosis; species Rutidosis leptorrhynchoides. The sequence continues at coordinate 191,740,582 of NC_092334.1, forward strand.
GAAAAGCATGTCATCTTCCAGTAGAAATTGAACACAAAGCATTTTGGGCTTTGAAGACATGTAATCTTGATTTACATGAAGCCGGACGTCTACGATTAAGTCAACTAAACGAATTAGAAGAATTAAGACATGAAGCATACGAAAATTCGTTAATCTATAAAGAAAGAACGAAGAAATGGCATGATAAAAGAATCAGTAGTTCAAAAGAATTTAAAGAAGGAGACAGAGTTCTTCTTTTCAATTCACGATTCAAGCTATTTCTTGGAAAATTGAAATCAAGATGGTCTGGACCATTCATAGTCAAAAGAGTTTTCCCATACGGAACGATAGAATTGATAAATTCAAATGGGATTGAATTTAAAGTTAATGGTCACAGAGTTAAACATTACATACATGGTCCGATGGAAGTCGACAACGAAGTTAATCATAATTTCGACACCACAGCTAACTAAGTGTGGGGAGAATCAAGTCTTTAAAGGATAATATGTATTTCTGTTAGAGTTAGATTGTCTGTTTTCGTGTAAATCTCGAAAATGGAACCCGAATGGTCTTTCCCTAGCAGACCCTAAAGAACTAGTCTTCTCCCCCCATTCTGAATTTTTATTTTTTTTAGGTTTTTACAAAATGAAGACTGCCTGTGAGCTAAACCATGGTCTAATGCTACACGCTTTGATCACTAAACGTAATAATGACATACTACCGAGTGAAATAGTATCAGTAATCAGAGAAAGAATGGACGGAGTTAGAAAAGAATCCAGATGCGAAGATAATAAGTTACAATTTGGTAAAGGAAAATCAAAATCCGCAGCGAAAAGAAGAGCACGACACCTAGAAAGATGTCACAAATGCGGAAAATGGTCACATGGAGGTAAATGTTCAAATAATCAAACCTATTCAAATACCGAATTTGTTACTTTATGCAGAGACGGACCGTTCATATGTTTAGAAGAAAAGACACTGAATGCGCGAGGTTACGCCTATGTAGCCATGGAAAACCAATTAAACCGACTATCTTATGAATGGGATAGATCATATAACTAAGAAATCTATTTCACAGGTATGTCTGTACAGTTTTTATTTTTATTTTTATTTTTAACCTTTTGATAATAAACGCTAATTTGTTCGCTAAAAAGTATTAAATTGGTATTGAATAAAATTAGGTTTGGCGACCGAAATTATTGATATCATTCAAAAATTTATTACATCACTGCGAAATTTAACGTTTATTCTTAAGGTATAAATATCTTTAATCAATCAACACAAAATATTTCAAAAATTCGTCATGAGTTAAATTAGGTCTTGGAACCGAAATTACTTTACCGAAAAGAGGGGCGCATATTTTTGATAATATTTGATTGATTAAAGTGGGATAAAAAGACAAAAAGATTTTTAATTTTATTCTTACCATGTTTTTAATATTAATATTTAAATCTTAAATTAATATTATAAACTTTGTAAAAACAATATATTTAAAATTGTAAATATTTGAAAAATTAATATAAGTTTGGTATGAATTTATAAATTTTTAAATTAAGTTTGGTGTGAATTTTTAATTTTTAAAATATAAATTTTTAATTTTATGCATTTCAATTTTAAGTTTGGTGTGAATTTTTTTTTATATTTAAGTTGTGTGAATTTAAAAATAAAAATTTACTTTATCTCATTAAGTTAAAAATATGATTTTTAAAATTCGTCGTAAGTTGAAGACTAGGTCTTTAAACCGAAATTGCTTTACCCGAGGGAGGGACGAGAACTTTTATTATCATTATTTTTAATCTTATTGAATTAAAGTATGCCAAAAACATTGAAAAAACCCAAAAATCTTAGCTTTTAAAACAATCGCTACAAAAAGACAAATTTTAAAATTTTGTCGAGGGACGGACTAGGACATCGATCCGAAACGACCTCGTCCTAAATAACAAAGGAAACAAAATTTTAAAATTAAGTACTTAATTGTTTCATAAGTTAATGATTATATAAAAAAAATAGCAAACTCCGCGACTCGCGGAGTTTGAAGTGCAATTCGCCGCGACTCGCGGAGGAGTCGGATTACAGAAAAAAAATAAAGAGCTGCAACAGCTCAGTTTCACTCCCCACAACAGAAAATAAACTGCGAAAACCCACGAAAATACCCGAGAAAAAACCCCCAAAATCACAATTTTTAACCGTTAATCACCAAATCTTTTGCTAAAATCATGTTGAGAAGGATGCTATCTAAGAATTACTCAAGAAAAACGGTAAATTTCTACACCTAAACACCATTTAATCCGAAATTTGGTGTTCTTGAGTCATTTTTTTCCCAATTTGATTTTGATGTTTTTTAGTGTAATTAGGCTTAAATTGTTTATGTATTATGCTTGTATAACCTAGATTGATGCTGTTTAACATGATTAGAAGCCTTAAACTTCAAATTTTGAATAATCTAGGGTTTGTGTTCTTGAGCAAATTTGGGGCTTTTTGATATAAACAGGTTATGACCGATTTTTGTCATGAATTGTTGCTAAAATAAGTAATGTAACATGTTTAGGTAGTTAAATGATCCAAACTTTGAGCCTAAATATGATTTTTGAGAATTAAAGTGGACTTTTTCAAGTCTAAAATTCATGAACTTGATTTTTGAAAGATAATGCCATTTGAGACTTGTTTAATTGCTAGTAATGATTGTTTTGACATGTTATTTGAGTTGAATGCTTATGAACTTGGCGAACATTTTTGTATATGCTTATTTGCAAAAGTGTAGATTTGATAAAAATGTGAAAATGAGCTTAAGTTTGATATAAATTGATCATGTCATTGTAATTATTTTGATTGATGATTTTGCTGACACTAATGCATATTTGGATGCACAAAAATTGTGTTTGATGTGTTTTGCAGACTGAAAGGGGTGAATCTTCATCCCAAGCCCGCAATGCTCCTGCTGAGAATATGGAACAACAGGAGGTGGATAACTACTACAAGCAGGATATACCTCATCCAGTCATGACCTTTTCCGATATGCACTTGGAAGAATTGCACCCGAACCTGAGATTTGACAGACTTTGGATAGATTATCCAAAATACCAAAGGGGTTTGCATACTCTTCATTCTAAGGTTGTTGAGGTACCGAGGGTCATAGAATGGGGACCCTTAGAAGCTGTAGAATTGGCCGGGCCAATTAGGGAATTACTTGTACAGAGGTATGGTAATTCTTCTTTTAATGACTGGGTACATTTATTCACCATGCGTAGACCTGTATATAAAGTATGGTGTGAAGAATTGTTATGTAGTATAGAGTTGAATGATCGGGTAGCTAGTTTAACCGATCGTTCTTTTATTAGATTTTTGTTAGGCGGTTCGATGCGCCACATGTCTTTAATGGACATGGCTCAGGCTTTACGTATATATACGCCTGAGGAGTTAGCGTCTGCCGATTGTAGAGGATTGATACTAAACGGTAGAAAGATAGATGAAAATTTTGATACACACGGTGTGTGGAGTCAAATGACAAGCCATCACCGTTTCAAAGGGGGAAATTACTCTTATTTGGATATAGATAGAGCAGAATTAAGAGTGATACATAGGTTTTTAGCTAATTCGATTACACAAAGGGGTAAGAACAAGGAAAAAGTAAATGAACAGGATTTGTTTTACCATATGTGTATTCGAGACCCACAAAGCGCTGTAAGTATACCATATTGTGTGGGTTATTATTTATCAGCTATGGTTCGGGGGATGCGACCGCATAGCATAATAGGAGGTGGTATTTTTATTACTTTGATTGGTGAATATCTCGATGTGGATATAAGTCGGGGGGGATTATTAGTAGAAGAACCAGAACCCCGCGATACTATAGGTTTAAATGTATACCATGGTGCGAAAGTTTTGAAGAGGCGAAATAACGCCGCAGTACGATACCATGGTAGACATCCACAGGTGGAGAGAAACCAACAGCAAGGTAATGTAGGAGGGGGGAATGAGATGCAAGAAATGCAAAGGTTTATAGCTTCTCAGGAATACGAAAATGCTAGACAGAGAGCATTTGAAGATTGGCAAGTTCATCAGAACCAAATCATAGCTCATTGCCAACATATAGGTAGAAACTATATTCCTACACCGAAACCCATCTTCCCTCCCTGGTCTATAGAGATGCAGCCACCGTATCCTATGTATGACCCTGCCGAAGCATTCTATAGCACCTATGGTTATGCCTGGAACCCCTATTGGTACCAGTATCATCCCTAGTATACTTATTATTTTTTTTATTTTGTTATTATTAATGATTGATACGTTTAATACTTTTGTTAATATTGTAATCATTTTTATAATTGTCTAACTTTTATTCTTAGATTTTAATAATTTTTGAATGTGGGGTAATATACCAAACTTCAAAAATATGTATATATATTTGCAGTTTATCTTATGTACACAACAGGGTAAAACAACGCATTTTCAAAGACTGGCATTAAGTTCAGCAAAAGCAACTAATTTTGACGACAAGATGCAAAATATATGTGAAATAACAACAAGACGGAATGAACAAATGATGTGCACCATTTATCATTCAGCAAACAAACGCCAATATATTTGGAAACTTTGGTAAAATTTAATCATTTTCACACAAATCACCCTCAATAATTTAAATTGTTACTGATTTCTTGCAAATGAGGGCATTGCAAGATCTTAAGTGTGGGAAGGGGTTAAATTCTTTCGGATTTTAAAATTTTTTACTTTATACACTTGGTTACCATTAAAAATACTAGTAAAGCAGTAGTTGTATTAGAATCTAGTGCTCTCTGATAATAAAGAACAGCCCTGGTCTTATATACTGACTACCCAATTCTAGTAAAATTTTTCAAAATTTTCAATTAAATGAACTAAAAATCATGTTTATACATATTTATGAACGATAAAACTAGGTTTTAACACCGAAATTATTGTTACCTCAAAAAGGACATAAATTGAGAAACAAACCAAAATGTTAAAATTCATTTAAAATGGAATAGAGGACGATAAAAAGGAAAATAAAAGCCAAGTGTGGGAAAATTTACCAAGTTATCTTAAACATATGTCACATATATCTGTAACAAATAACTGAAAATACTTTTGCTTTGGACTAAACTAAACTGTTTTTACCCGATGAAAGAAAAGAAGAGATGGATCTACACGATGAATCAAGTCCATCATTAAAAGGAAGTAAAGTCTTCCGAAAAAGAAACGCGCTTCTTGATTTAGGTCATGAAGTTGTCGTCCAGACCAGCTGTAGGTTGACGAAAAATCTAGAAAAGTCATCACTAAAATCAGCAGGAAATCCACGGACCTCAGCATTAAACAGGGTCACCAAGTGGTCAGATTTATCCTAACCATGAGAAGGATTTATCTCGTACAATGGGGGGGCACCATGCAAATTAGCTGGATAAGACTAATGAATCAGATCCCCAGAAAGGATAATCTCCTTAAAGATTAAAAATCAGCTTTTAAGACTGATATTACTCAATCCTAGAGATTGACCTTAAAGATTGAGAATTCAAACTCATGGAATTCAATGATATCTAAACTCGAGCTTGAACGAGAAAATATTTTGATCAAAATTATAAACCGATTTGTTTTCTGAAAACCCATTTTCAATGCGTTCATTACCATTGAACGTAAAAACCTAGGAATTCACCTGGAATTCATTAGGTCACCTGAACTAAATCGGGTGTCAACCGTAAGAACGGTGGTTGCATAGCATGGTCAAAGACAGGACCTTGTGCCATACCGAAAAATTATAAGGGTGAGCTTTACTATTGCTCCTACCAAGGATAGTAATTGCATCCGACACGTTACAGACCATAATTAAAAGCATGTCAGGGGACATTGCCTTAACAGTTGCTTGTTCAACGCTTTCCTTTACAACCGGACGGTAGTTTACCGAAAGGTAATATACGGAACAAGTAAACTGGACGTGTTGCTTTCCAAATACAAGGTTAGCAAGTGGGTGACACAAAACCGCAAGTTTTGAGCTAAAATTTTCAAATCTAAAACCCACCAAACCCACAAAAATATTTTGCAAACACCGGTAAAGGGTTATTCCGGAAAACTTATCTAGGGTAAAAACTAGATTTAATTTTCAAAAGATCAAATGTTTTCATAAAGATCCAATTTCCTTAATGGATCTAAATTTTTATAGTCATGTGGGACTTTAAACCATATCGTTACTACCATTGTTTATACCACCGTATAGAAATCACTGATATACAAAGTGTGAAGAATAAAGAAGTGATTCTAGTATTTCAAGACGATATTGCTTGAGGACAAGCAACGCTCAAGTGTGGGAATATTTGATAATGCTAAAAACGAACATATATTTCATAGCATTATTCCTCAAGAAAGACAAGCTTTTAGTTGCAATTGTTCTATTTACAAGTGATATTCGTTTAAATAATAAAAGGTGAAGACAAAAGACAGATTCGACGAATTAAAGACGCAAACGACCAAAAAGCTCAAAAGTACAAAAGACAATCAAAAAGGTTCCAATTATTGATAAGAAACGTCTCGAAATTACAAGAGTACAAGATTCAAAACGCAAAGTACAAGATATTAAATTGTACGCAAGGACGTTCGAAAATCCGGAACCGGGACCAGAGTCAACTCTTAACGCTCGACGCAACGGACTAAAAATTACAAGTTAACTATGTATATAAATATAATATAATATATAATTAATTATATTAATTATATATATATTATATTTATAAATAAAAACCGTCGGCAGAGAAAGACTCCAAGGGACTGAGCTGTAATTTCATTCTCCGCGACTCGCGGAGTTTGAAGGCCAAAATGGCCGCGAGTCGCGGAGCCCCCAGTTTTGAAACTCCCTATAAAGCAAACCGAATTCTGATCATTTTCATCCATCTTTTTCTTCTTCTCTCATATATACGTAAAATATATATTTATAATTTATATTTTAATTTTAATTATAATTCTAATAATAAGGGTATGTTAGCGAATGTTGTAAAGGTGTAAGTCGAAATTCTGTCCGTGTAACGCTACGCTATTTTTAATCATTGTAAGTTATGTTCAACCTTTTTACATTAATGTCTCGTAGCTAAGTTATTATTATGCTTATTTAAAACGAAGTAATCATGATGTTGGGCTAATTACTAAAATTAGGTAATTGGACTTTGTACCATAATTGGGGTTTGGACAAAAGAACGACACTTGTGGAAATTAGACTATGGGCTAATTAATGGGCTTTATATTTGTTTAACTAAATGATAGTTTGTTAATGTTAATATAAAGATTTACAATTGGGCGTCCCTATAAATTACCATATACACTCAATCGGACACGATGGGCGGGGTATTTATATGTACGAATAATCGTTCATTTAACCGGACACGGGAATGGATTAATAGCCACTAGAATAATTAAAACAGGGGTGAAATTATGTACAAGGACATTTGGTATAATTGATAACAAAATATTAAAACCTTGGGTTACACTCAGTCGACATCCTGGTGTAATTATTAAACAAAGTATTAAAATCTTGTTACAGTTTAAATCCCCAATTAGTTGGAATATTTAACTTCGGGTATAAGGATAATTTGACGAGGACACTCGCACTTTATATTTATGACTGATGGACTGTTATGGACAAAAACCAGACGGACATATTAAATAATCCAGGACAAAGGACAATTAACCCATGGGCATAAAACTAAAATCAACACGTCAAACATCATGATTACGGAAGTTTAAATAAGCATAGTTCTTTTATTTCATATTTAATTTCCTTTATTTTATATTTAATTGCACTTCTAATTATCGCATTTTTATTGTTATTGTATTTAATTGCACTTTTAATTATCGTACTTTTTAATTATCGCAAGTTTATTTTATCGCACTTTTATTATTCGCAATTTCATTATCGTTATTTACTTTACGCTTAAAATTAAGTCTTGTATTTATTTATTATTTTACATTTGGTTTTAACTGCGACTAAAGTTTTAAAATCGACAAACCGGTCATTAAACGGTAAAAACCCCCCTTTATAATAATAATATTACTTATATATATATGTATTTGTATTTTTATAAAAGTAAACTAATATAGCGTTAAGCTTTGCTTAAAGATTTCCCTGTGGAACGAACCGGACTTACTAAAAACTACACTACTGTACGATTAGGTACACTGCCTATAAGTGTTGTAGCAAGGTTTAAGTATATCCATTCTCTAAATAAATAAATATCTTGTGTAAAATTGTATCGTATTTAATAGTGTTTCGTTGTAAACTTCAATAGTATTTTATATCCCTTAGCTTTGACATCACGGTTTCACTGCTATTTCTTGAATTCTGGTGCTTTCTACAATGTTCTGGAACTTTGTGAGCTTTAAACATCACGTCGGCGGCTTCAAGACTTCTTGTCGGCGGCTACATCTCAAATTATACAGTTTTTAAGTATTTTTGATCATGTTTAATACATAATTTAAACAAAAACATTAGAAGTACCTTTTTTCCATTTTACCCATTTTAGTGTGTTTTAGTATCAAAATTACTTTAAAATACCAAGATAACTCCTTAAAATGTTATCTAAATTCTTTATAATTTAGGAGTTATCAAATACCCCACACTTAAGCTTTTACTTGTCCTCAAGTAAAATTTTAAATTATATCAATATTCCAACATTACATATCTTCTTAGAACATAAAAATTGGGTATCATAATACGGAGTTGGTTTATTGATTAGACAAAATTGGTATAAAGGCGGAAGTAAAATACAAAATGCAAAGCCAAAAAGATGTCTAATCATTAAAGTTTATTTATTATGATAAGAACTAGCCGGAACCAGACCAATGAGTACCAATAGACCTAATGTTCAGTAATCCAGATTTATACAAGTTGGTTATCATTGGACTCTTTTATTTTCTAACTAGAATTTTTTTTAAAATGTGTGGTTCTCATTGGAACTCTTTTCTCTCGCTTTCACCACTCTTATTGGCCTTCATTGGGCTCTTTTGCTTTTCATTTCTATTACTTTCATGCTTAGCATTAGGCGATTTATTTTTTAAGTTAGCCCTTATTGAGACTTTTTTGCTGTCTCAGTGGTCCATGCTTATTATGCCATATGGTAGTATGGTAGTGGCTATAACATTGCAATCGTTTCACCATTTTTGGCGTTTTACTTCTTATGTTAAACAATTAGTCCGATCTCGAAGTTGAGAGTTGTTATATTATTATTTTAAGATTAAGTTAATGAAAAGACATAAGTTTGACTAAGAATTTATATTTCTTAAAAAAAATTAATTCGGACCCCTTTTTGCATTTATTTTAAAATGTTGGTAAATTTTTGAGTGACTAATCACTTTCCTCCCCACACTTAGATTATGCAATATCCTCATTTGCATTTATATTTCAAATTAGTAATAAATGAAAGACATAATTGAAAATAAGGGAAAGAGTGATGTTACTTGATTGTAGGATCGCAGAATTGATATCTTTGAATTCAAGATAGACAACTTAACAGAAATTGTTGAACAATACAATATATAACACAAACATTAAATTTTATTAATAACTTGATCACTTTAACACTTTAACACTTATGAGCTATATTGCTCTTACATTCATAATTAGAAATTAAATTTTGACGAAACGTATAGAAATCAAAATCCTAAGAAAACAAATACGGATAGGTAGTTTTGATTATAGAGTCGGTTGCGTGACTCATTCTTCTACCGAATCTACTATTATTGTTATGAGTTAATGTATATTATTGTTATGAGTTTATCTTCAATAATATATTATTTTATAAATATAAGTAACTCGGCAATATATTAGTTTATCTTCAGAAAAGATAACCTAAAGGACAACATTCATTGCTTTATTTTTTTAAGTCCCTATTGCTATGCCTAAGTGTTTGTTTTTCATGCGGAATATTTTGTCATCATCAAGTAGGGGGAGATCTTTAAGTCAATAACCCATTTAAATATTTAATTATGACAAAATATAGTTATTAGCACTAACTGTTTATGTGCCGCAAGCATAAGTTCTTAAATTGTTCTAAGTTTGTAAACAACCTTTTCGTACTATTTCTTAGTATTTAGTTGTGTTGTATAAACTATCACTCTATCAGCATAAGATAATGAACAGTTGGTTTATCCCGAAGACTCAGCAAAAGATTGTTGAAGACTCATCAGAAGATTTATAAAAGACCCAACAGAAGACTCAATGACAACAAACACTTAGACAGATTCTGTATGGTCTTCCAGACATAGTTTGTTTCCTGTGTTGTCTAATCAAGTATGGAATTTGACTGACATCGAAGACAAAGTCAAAGAAAAAAGGTTGTACGTCAGCAGTGACAAGTGACCTTACAAGACAACGTGGGATGAATAAGTATATCACATGCGCGGTTCATCGATGTACTTGTCAATGCCTTGGGATCGCAACATTCTAATTGTTTATTTAATTAATGTGTCCGCCCTTTTGGTGTTCCTGCTACAGCTACAGAACAAGAAAGAAAACTACTCGTGCCTACAAAGTACAACAAATTTCTACCAACTTTTCGACTAAAGTACAAATTTTGTTTTAGACCAACGATCAACAAAATGTTTATCGGGTTTATAGATTATATATAAATAGATACGTTCCACTAATGTTTTAATTAACGGTGTGAGTACATACATTAAGTAGAGTCTTTATCTTGTGTATGCTTCAGTTCGTTCTAAGCTAATTAACAAGAATTAATCTATATCAACAGGTTATCGATTCCGTTTTAAATAATCTTGTTTCCTTGAGATTTAGTACCAACAAAAGAATAAGTAAAAAATAACCGTAGACTCATTATTTTTCATACTAATTAAAAAAATTATATTCGCCATCATCTACAATACTTCTTGTTTTTAGTTGGGAGTAACACACACACACACACACACACACACACACACACACATATATATATATATATATATATATATATATATATATATATATATATATATATATATATATATATATATATATATATATATATATATATATATGGTATAATATAATATAATATAATATAATATAATATAATATAATCTACATGTATATATGTATATATATGTGTGTGTAACCTAATAATTAAAAGAGAGATTGATTTAATTATCAACTCTCCATTGGATGATTAAATTATGGGTGTTTAATATTTCGTATTAAACCGATTAACTCGAAATTCAAATTGAAAAAAACTAGAAAAAAGTTGAATTTGAATTTTATTTTTAATTCTATTTCAGTTTAATTTTCAAATTTGAATTTGATTGCTGGTTCAATTTTTATTTATATTTTTGAATTTGGTTTAACCAAAAACGAAATTCAGCTAATAAGATATAAATTATTACTCATACTGGGATGAAAAACCAATTTTAGAATCAAAATTCGAACTTAAAGTCGATTTGTTAGCTTGTTATTATTATTTTGGTTAAATTATTATTTTCTGAATTTTTCTGTTTAACTAAACTGAAATTGAATTTGGTTTTATATTCAGTTTCGATTTTAAGATTAAATTCAATTTCATTTCGGTGTTCGTTTTTGCCACGAAAAATTTCAAAACCAAACAAATTGAATAAACCTAGAAAACTAAAACAATTAACACTTCCATTTTAAACCTTACTCATAAAAATTTTAAAAAAAAATTGAACGGCGATTTTTTGGCATCAGTGAATTTATTTCAACGACCCTCATCATTTGCACGTAACACACACGTTCGGGCGGAAACCCGAACCGATCGGCAGTACCCGGGAACACATCCATTCAGGCAGTATTCCGGATAGAGTTCCGTGAATTAATCCGGTAAAACCTCCTCATCGGGTCAATATTTACCACCATTATTGGTGTTCAATTGATTTAAAAAAAAATCATGTCATCACGAAGAATTAAACTAATAACCTCTCCCTATCCCATAACACAAAATATATAGAGGGAACCGTTAAATCATGTCCACAACTTCCTTATAAAAATTTATTGCAGACAAAAATTAGTGACAAGAGGATGACAGATTCAGTTATGAGTTTACAGTCAAGGATTTTGGTCCAATTGGGATGGTGAATCACACTGACACACCGAGTACCCATTCCATGATGTATCAATGTTTGGGATCATTTATGTAAATACCATAAGCCTCAGGGTCTGTTCAAACTATGTTTCGGGTGCAAATGTCGGCCAAAAATGGTCAAGCAACCTGCTCCGTCCCGCCATCTCGGACGTAATACTAGCTTCAAATATTCCAATCTCATTTGTTCTCATCTTTGCTTCTACCCATTAAAATTTTCAGCTACACTTTGAAACAAATGAGTAAGGATGGCAAAATGACCCGTACCCGATGGGTAAACTCGAAACCTGTTATAATTAGGCCGGGTCTGACCCGAGTCCGTCGGTCATGGGTCGGGTATGAGGATGGTTATAAAAAAATTTCTGGGTTCGGGTTCGGGTATGGTTTTGGATTCAAAACCGTTTACACGACCCGTATACCCGACCCGCATACCCGTATACCCGGCCTGAGGAATTTTAATAATAATTTTTTTGTAAAATTTTAGTATTGGTATTATATTTTTAATGTATGAAAGATTTATTTTATTTGTTTTGAAAACGAGTATAAATTTATCCAATATAATCATATACAACAAGTTTTCGAGATGTGATATTTTATATATCTTGTGTATTTGAGTATTTTAAAAACTTTTAAATCAACTTTTTGTATGTGATATTTTATAATAATTTAAACATGAAGTAGTTAAGTCATTTTTCGATATTTTGATTTGTTAACTTATTGAAAAATAAATACAGAGAAAATACCCGTTTACCCGTGGAGTAACCCGAAACCCGATAGTATGTAAGTAAATGGGAACCGACGGGTTTCAGTCCGGGTTTCGAGCGAGGTTTCTTAATCGGGTTCGGGTCCGGGATTATCTAAACCCGACCCGATGCCACCCCTACAGAAATGAGTAGATTAATTGAAAATAATAACCGACAAATTGGTGACTTTTGCGTAGTCGTGCCCAAAGAAAATAACACACATAGGTGTATGTCAAACTTTTTTCAAATCCTAACGATTAGGACGCATGAATTACAAACAAGTTGCAATTTAGTTGAAGTCCGTATGTACATACAATTAACATAATTTGAAGCTCAGCAGAAATGGTTGAAATTTTCCATTGTTTAAGTTTAGCAATAAATTAATTAATTGGATACGATTTTCTATGTTTAGCCAACACTTTTAAGGACATAGCTAGTAATTTTCAAATTATTGTAAGATATATTTTAATATTTATTTATTTAATACAATCATACAGAAATCATTTCCGACAATTAATAAGAAATTGAATGCACTCGTTAATAAAAATCTTTCGATATCTTGTAACGCATCTAATCAAATAAATCAAATAAACAACATTCATTCCCTTACCTAATTCGCAAGTGCAGTTGCATTTTTTGTTGTAGAGTTACATAGAACGGTCACGTGCACTTAACATAACTTGACATAAAACTTCAAACTTAACGGCGTTACCCAACTCGAAGCTACTTACATCAAAAATCCACCTCAACACTCGTCCGTCACCGTTAAATGTAACGGAGTACAACTAAATATTTATACTACCAAAAATTCGTAATACGGAGTAACTAAATAACGCAACAAAAACCATATTACAAAGCCACAAGAGGATCCGACCCGAATATATCACCGTAGTCGTTAAGGTCATCATCCATTGGCCAATTTAAAGACCCAATGCTAACTTCATTACCCGACCCGCTTAACATCTCTTTCGGGTCGAATATACATACATCAAGTTCTGCAAAGTTAAACAAATTGGATGTTGACAAAAAGTCATCAAATTGCCGAAAATCAAAATACTCGTTTTTTGTTCCATCGCTGGAGGTACCGCACTGAGTCGACTCAGCTGCTGACTCACAAACTGATTCTGAAGTGAAACTAAAAACCGATTTCGGCGATGTCGTTTTGTCACTCTGTGATTCGTAATCTGAAGAAACGGGTGAAGCTTTCTTCTCTGGCAACGGTGGAACAATGAAATTGGTGAGCGCGTGAGGTCCACGTAAACGAATAGCCGCGTGATCATAAACCATAGCAGCTTCTTCCGCCGTATTAAAAGTACCGAGCCACAACCGTACACGTCGGATCGGATCTCTAATCTCCGCCGCGTATTTCCCCCACGGCCGTTTCCGTACACCGCGAAACTTATTATTATTATTATTATTATTATTATTATTATTATTATTATTATTATTACCTCTTGAGCGAACAGTTAACCGTTTCTCAACCGTTTTCTTTTTCTTCTTATGTTTTGTAACTGTCTTATTCAAAATGGCTTCATCAGTATTGGATGAAGTATCAATTTTTACTTCGGTTATTAACTTTCGAACTCTTTTACGGGAAAACGACACCGTTTCGTCTTCATCGCTTGAAGAAGAATCAGTTGCGTACGTGTCAGTTACTGATATTCTAACGGTTCTAGAAGATTCAAGTGAGTGACAATTGTTGATAAGCTTGGTGATACTAGTTTTGTGCACACTATGTTTTACTGGAAACATATTTTGAATATTTATTTATTGGATGAAAAATGAGTGGTTAAAAAGTGAGTTGTAACGGAATAACAGATTCGAATTAAAAATAAGTTAAGTGTTAATTAAAATGTGGAAAGTGGTGAAGAAAAGGATTATTTCTGGAAAATTTTGATAGTGGAACGGTCGGAGGAGGGAGTGAAGAGGGTTTAAGGAGGAAGAAACAAAGGTTTTGGAAGGAAGACCGTCCACATGTTTGCTTGTTTTATACACGTCCACCAACCCAATATTGGTATTTTTAGGTCTAATTTTAATTTTATTATTTAAAACTAATGTATACTTTGATTTCAGAATTACTAATATATATATATATATATATATATATATATATATATATATATATATATATATATATATATATATATATATATATATATATTGCGTTGCACATGTGTGTAAAAAATAGTAAAAAAAATGTAATTTATACTTCATATTGGTATGTAAATAGTGATATTAAAAAAATAAAAAAAGTATAATAATTATTTAATATTCTGTGGTGTTTTTTAAAAATTTTTTTCAGTTTAAGAGCTCGTGGTATTGACAAATTTTAAAAGTTATGTTAGTAACTTAACGTCTACAATTTTTTTTTCTTACCATTAATATTGTTTTAATTATTCTTATGAGTTTAAGAGCCCGTAGTATTGGTATAAGAGCATGTGCGTTGGACAGGGGTAAATATTTTACAATTATTATATACAATTATTTTTTAATAAAAATATCTCGCAAATTTAATTTTAAAAAGGTTGTTAGTCATTTCAGCAATATAAGGTTATTAATATTATAATAGTTATATTTGCATGTTCATATATATTTCAAGGAATTAAACTGTAAATTCAAATTACTTTCAATTATAATATAATAATAATAAATAATAACTAAATATAGTTTCGTAAATAAATATGCAATGAAGTATTTCAGTACCTATAAATTGCACGTAGGTATAGATATGTATATATCAAGATTCAATTAAGAAAGTGTAATTTTAAATATACAGATATTTTGTTTTTTAATATATATATATATATATTTTATATTTATTGTTTTTTATATAATAATTGTAAATACTATATATATAATCTGTACATATAACAATTCATAAATAACTTTCAACCACAATCAACAAAAAATTTTTGGTTTATATATATATATATATATATATATATATATATATATATATATATATATATATATATATATAATCCTACGTGTCAACTTTTCCTTTATTCATGTCACATGTCAGCTTATCAATTATTTCCATCTATTGATTGATTTATTAAATTTCCTACTTTAATTTAATATATGGACATGGATTTTATTATCTAAAATCTAAAATACTCCGTATATATTATATTACTCCCTCCGTCCCATATTAATAGTCCAGTATTCCATTTTGGGACGTCTCAAATTAATAGTCCACTTCATAAATAGAAAACAATAAGAAGATTAAGTTTTATTATACCTTTAAAGTATGTGGATAGGATTAAAGGAGGAAAAAGGGTAAAACTGAAAAGTAAACAGAAAGTACAGTACCTTTATAACATTTTCTTAAACTGTGTGTTTTTTGTCCGTGGACTATTAATATGGAACGAAGAAAGTACCATATAATATTATATATATATATATATATATATATACATATATATATATATATATATATATATATATATATATATATATGTATATATATATATATATATATATATCAATTAAAACTATGAATAATATTAAACGATACATTTTATAATTATATTAATATTATTAAATATTACATTATTATTATTATGAAATTATAAAATAGATATTTCTTTATTAACATTATAATATTATTTATGAATAATATTTTATATAATATTAAAGTAATTTATAGTTTGCGCATAAATTTAAATATTTACGTTAATATAATATTTGTAGAATATTAAATAAACGCATGGACTCATGTTTGTCAATTGAAGTAAAAATTGTTATTTGATAATCTTTATAGATATTTATATGTATGTCTGCTCCGCTTCGTTTTAGATTTTGACATAATGAAAATAGTCTGTACTAAAAACATATACAGTTAAAGATGTACATAAAATATTATTTTTAACGATAGGTTTTAAAACAACTTTTAGGAGCTCATTTTGATGTTTTATTGATTATATGTCAATTGAAGTTGAAATGATTCCAACTGACGGGCTCATAATCAATGCGTTAGTATTCAATAATAATGTTTTCGTTAAATATGTTATCAGTAGTAAAGGATTTTTTTTTTATAATTGTATTATATTTTATAAGTATCAATATTAACATTATCGAATGCTAATTTATACAAATGCCGCGCAACCCACGGGCTCAAAAGTAGTACATTATATAAAGCGTGTGATTATAATCCTACAAGTCAACTCCTGATTAATTCTTGTCATGTGTCAACTTCTCCTTTACTCATGTCACGTGTCAGTCTATCTGTTATTTTCATATACTAATTGAAACTATTTACAATATTTTTTATTGTGATAAAATTCATAAAATAGATATTTCTTTATTAATATTATAATATTATTTATGAATGATATTTTATATAATATAAAATTAATTTACAGTTTGCCCATAAATTAAAAAAATTACGTTAATATAATACTTGTAGAATATTATATAATTGCACGGCTCATACTTTTGAATTTATGCTTCGAGTAAAATTTGGGTGATGTTTATCAAACCATCGACCTAACCAAGCCTTTTGTTGCCAAGGAGGGAGGGATGTTCAATAGCAGGTGTAAGTACCCACATCCTGGTTTGTCACCTCAAATGCTTCAAAGGTTGCTTGATGACCAAAGAGCACACCCAACCGCAACCTCTGACAATGCTAACAGTGTGGGGGAGGGTCCTCAACAAGAACCAGCAACTGAACAAGATGATCCAATATTTGAAAAAGGGACAGCCACAGTCACAAATACTGGTAAGGTACTATTGGTTATAGAATCTAGTGCTCCTCTTGATGAGACATCCGAAGTCTTACATACTGATTCTACTAAACTAGTTATGGAATTTATTACTCAATCATTTCTCGGTACAGGATTATCCAAGGCTTCTGATGCGGGTTCACAGCAAGTCACGGAGGAGACATCATCAGTCTCGAAAGTTGAGTCTAGCAATCTGGCTATGGAATCTAGTGCTCCTCGTGCAGAGACAGCACCAGTCGCAACTGATGGGTCTCCAAAAGATATAGCTATGGAATCTGATGCTCATCTAGACCAAGATGCAAATGTGTCTAAAGTTGTTGAAAAAATCATTTCTAGTATCAAAACTGGTTCTGAAGAAACCAAAGGTACTTTAAATATTTTATATATTACTGGTTTCAAAACAAGTGTAAAGAGGAACAACAACCCATGTTCCTCTAACCCAGCACATCCACACTTTTATAAAACATACTTTGAAAGATATCTACTGCTGACAATATAACAAGCAGATCGAGCCATCTCTTCATCGTGTTGAGCATGCTCCAGCTACTGCATAACCCAGTTGAAACTTAGACCATGTAGATAAGAGTCGCACTAATAAATATAAACTTGAAAAATCTCGTACACAATCTGAGTCAATACATTCTCACAATGAGTCAGAAGAGTCACAACTGCACTTATAGGCACCACAATCTGTCTCAATCGAAGGGTTGACCAAAACACAAGTCATTCCCCAGAGACCAACATCAGATGCTATTCTTGATTCAAATTTATTTGTTTCTACTTTTGCGAACTTAAGCTATTCCAATGTTACAAATGTTTTTCTTACAAATGAAGGTGATACTGTTGCTGTTACTATTGATCCTACTACTCAAAATGAAACTGTTGTTCAAACTGATGCTGCTGATAAAGGTGCTGCTTTTGGAAAAAGCCCAATGTTTTTCAAGTACCAGATCCAAAGGAGGTTGTTCTCAAATTTGTTCACAATGGAGCAACACTGGCTCCTAAGGTAGCTCTACTGCTTGACCACTCACCATTGATCCTCAAAGTGCTCTTGTTGCTACCTATCAGCTTCAAAAATAAGAGTTGCTGGAACTTCTTCAATAACTCGATCAAGCTGGCCATGAAGAGTTTCTGGACCAGTTGACTACAGCTGATAATGTCAATGAACAGCCATTCTATGATTTTGTGATTTCTCCTGCTGCTGTTGCTGCTCCTCCTACTAGGTCATGTGCACCACTCAAATATTAACTTGATAAATATGATGGTAAGGTAATCCAAGGTACTATCCCAGTAACAATATATACTGATGATCTTCCACCAGTACCCTCTTATTCTTCTTCTTCATCTTCATCCGATGATTCTAAGTCATCAGACCATGATATTGATATTGATATTGTTCAGCTGATAAACCAGTGGATCTTGATACTGGTTCTATTTCTGCTGATGAAGATAACATTGGTTCTAAGCTTTCGGACGAAGGTAAATATGATGGTGATCATGGTGACGAGTCTGATGAAGACTTTCCACTTCCACCACCGCATATAGTTAGTCTTCATCGGGCAATTTCTTCTCCACCCAGGTCCACATTAAAAGTGGATGAAGTTGAAGGGTATCTGTAACGACCCGTAAATTTCCGACCAAATTTAAACCTAAATCTTTATATGTTTCCGACACGATAAGCAAAAATCTATAATATTGAGTCTAGAAAGTTTAAAAATCTATATTCAGATAATCAGTTACCCTTTGACCATTCCCGACGATTCACGAACAATTAATTGTAAATAAATGTGTATATATATATATATGTGACTGCTATACATAATTATTATATATATATATACACTATACATTACATAATTGATGAACTATAATATTAATAGAAAATACAAGTTGAATATAGTTATTATGTTAATATTTCTATTATTACCATAACTATTAATATTAATACCCGTATTATGAGTGTTATGATATAAAATGTAAATATAAATTTGATACATTTGAACTATTGATATTATTGTTAATATTATCCGTATTTCATCTCATATTAAAGATATAATGTTAATTACTATGATTGACACTAGCATTATATTTAGACATTATTATTATCAATATTCAGAATAAAAATGTTTAGATCCAGATAAATACGAACTTGTTAAAGAATCATTATCTGATGTGTTTATTTTTTTTTTTTTCTCATTTGTTTTCGATTCTCTATTTTCTGATTTAACCTATTTGTCGATATTGGAACACAGTATTAAAACCCGTGATCAATCAGTTTCTACTTCAATTATTTAACCTCATCCTATATTCCACATACTGCAAATTTGGAGAGAAGGAACACCACCATACCATCTCCTCTATCTTATCTGTTCACACAACTCACCACAAACTCTCACATATTCATATATACGGAGTACTTGTAGTCCTGTAAAACACCACCATAACTTCCCTCTTACTTCCTTCTTTCCTTTCTCTTGTGATACCGTGGCCATCACCACAACTCATCGTCACCATCATATCCATCACCTCTGTCCATTTATCACCACTAACCATCATTTAAATCCTCCTCTCTATCTATATCACCTTTGTTTTCTGTTCCTATTTCGGACAAACCCACCACCATTTTATTTAAATGAAACTCATCACCATGAACCCTCTCACATGAGAACCCACCTGCAATTTCCTTCGGTATCTACTTCTATTTTGTTTTCTGTTCAGTCATGAATCCACAACCAAACCATTACCTTGATAATTGTTATTCCTACTTCCTGCTTTAATTCTACTTTTCGAAATTGTTGCTATCACATTCAAGTGCTTTTGTATTTAAAAACCCAACAATGAAACAAGATTCGCTGTTGGTGATTTCCCTTGCTTTACTGGCCGACATATTCCCACAAGAAACCCCACTTGCTTTTGTGAAAGGATATATAAAAACGGTTGAGTTCAAAGTAGTTGTTGGGTCATTTTTTTAAAGGGCCGAAGATTCCTAGTGGAGAAAAAGAGAACACAGACTGGTGGGCATGTGTATTTCCAGCTGTATGTGATCGATATAAAAAAAAAAAAATAATATAGATATAAATAAGTAAACCGATTTCTGCTTGTGCTAACTATCGGAATCATATAATAAGTAGTGGGCCGAGAGGTCACTTGATAGGGTGGGCCATTGTCTGTTGGGCTCACAAAATTGTAGATGGAATTCTCAAAACAGAAATAAGTTCGCTGTGGGGTTTAACAAAGGAGAAAAACAGAAAAACGGGTATATATTTATCTGTTATATAAACTAAGACAGAAACACAGTGATGGACGATTGGTTTGAGGCCTTTGTTGGTGAGCGAGTGGTCATGGGTTCGATTCTTGTCTGAGACATTTAATTTTTTTGATAGAGCTCTTGAGGTAGTATGATATCTCTTATTATAATTATTGTTATTATTATTATTATGTTTATTATTTTTATTGATTTTATAATTGTATTATTATTATTATAAACATTAGTATTAGTATTAATATTAAGAATTAATATAAGGATTATCAATGTTATTATTAACTTATAAACATTTAATTATTTATTTATTAGTATTATCAATATTATTAGTATTATAAGTATTTTCATTAAGATTATTATTATTTTAATATTATACTTATTATTAAAATTTCATTAATTTTATTATAATTATTGTTATTAAAATTATTATTTTACGTATAGAAAAATAATTTTTATTTAATTTATCAAATAACTATGACAACTATACTCAATACATATAACTTAACGATATTAATATTTTTGTATATAAAATAAATATACTTAATTTATTAAGGAAATCTATAAATTTAAAACTTATATAACTAATTACATATATATAAATTTATTCGATTAAAATTATATGTGTTAATGTATATATAAATGATATAGGTTCGTGAATCTGAGGCCAACCCTACACATATTCAACGATGTTATATGTATTTTTACTACAAAATACAGTATGGTGAGTATATAGTCCCCTTTTAAACTTTAAATATTTTGGGCTGAGAATACATGCGCTATTTTTATAAATGATTTACGTTATGGACACAAGTGACTAAAATTACGTTCTACATGGGTTTGAATCAAAAATCCCCTAGCTTGGTAACTTTAACTATTGGTTTCTGAACTGGTAGGCGCGAATCCTAAAGATAGATCTATCGGGTTTTACACCCCCACCCAGATGTTGTTCTAGTAAACTAGAAGAACGGGTGTTTAGTACTTCGAGGTTAACGGAACGCACTTGATTCGGTGCACATATATTATAACTCAGGGGTACACACTCTTGTTAAGGCTAGTTACCGGGTGCCCACTGCTTGGAATGCTTTTCATACACTTGCGAGTGTATTATGTTTATGAACATGAAATCTTGTGGTCCATAGTTATAACTCTGCTAGCATCAAACCTATATATCTCACCAACTTTATGTTGACTTTTTAAAGCATGTTTATTCTCAGGTACGAATTAAGTCTTCCACTGTGCATTAGCTCATACTAAGGACCTTACATGGAGTCGATTATCGCAATGGAACCAAATGTTGAAGACTTCGTCCGGGAGGATAAGGTCGAGGTCTTTACAGGTGGTATCAGAGCGGTGGTCTTAGTGAACCAGGTCTTGCATTAGTGTGTCTGACTAGTAGTTGATAGGATACATTAATGAGTCTGGACTTTGACCGTGTCTACATGTCAAAAGTTTTGCTTATCATTTATAGTCGGAAATCATCTACTTATCATCCTTAGGAAATTATCTGCTTACCGTTCCTAGTCTAAACACGTCTTACTGCATTTACTGCATCGATAGTGTATAGACAAAATTCGTATCCTAGCGTATCTGTTGCTATAGACATTGCCTGACGAATTTCAAAGATTCTCCGCAATTCACGGGATTTTGAGTATTATAAATACATATGTAAGTTATGTATTGAAGAATATCAAACCCAACTCCAATAATCTAACCCAAACCAAAAATTCATTCCCCGACTATACAAGATGAATTACGCGTCCAGTTCGAATTCCTCCGACTTCGACAGCTACGCTGATATGGATTTCCATTCGGACTCCGAAGGGAGCGTCACTGGAATGGATCAACCAATCTCCCATCATCTATTCTGGATGAATTGGGGATGGGTTCGTAGTGTACTAAATTATTGGAGACAAGAAGAAGGTGATCCCTTTCACCCATCGAATTGCCCTATTGACGACGAACCTGAAGCACTTACCGGCGAACCTGTTCGGGAAACCATTTTCTCTCTCATTTCTCGAGTATCTCGTCACGATTATATCCTATCCCATATTTCGGATCTTGTTCATTCGCTCACCCCAACCGCCAATCATCCTGGCGTACTAGCAGAAATTAACGAACTTCGCGCTCGTGTGACGGCTTTGGAGAACATGGTGCGAAGGTTGCAAACACCAGCAGCAGCATCAGCAGCATAATCCGTACCACCATCATCAATACCGACAGTACCCCTATTACCCTAAACCACAACCGCGTCGTAACCCTCAACATCACAATCTGTACCTCGGATATCAACATCACACGCCTCAATATTATCATCTGTATTTCGAGTATGATCTTTGTTCTACATATCGTTCTACATCGATTAATTTTGTTCTACGTATTGTTCTACCTCATTTACCTTCGTTCGACATGACAATTATGTAATCTCTAATGCTTTAGAGACTATGTAATCTAGTATTAACGATAAATCAAATGAGTTTAATATCTTATTGACTCATTAAATCTATGATTACATCTGAAGAAAATATAAATGAAAGTATATTTTCATAAAGATGGTAATTAAAAATTTCTTTCGTATAAACTATTAATGATGAAAATATTTTAACGGGTGGGTAGTACCCGAGGAATATTTAGAATTCACATTAATAAGTTACACTGTATATTCTTCGAATCTGATTCAACGATCATTTACTATCCTACTTACAACTACCGATATACGTATCTGCTCACCACAGAATAACCATTTCTATTCAAATTTCATATTTGGATTTTGACCTATCAGAATCCAACAAGTGGCATAGTGAAGAAAACATTGGACGAAAATAAAAAGTGTTAGAAACAAACGAATTAATTAATTGAAATTGTGATAGGAATCCACGCTAACTGTTCCGGCTAACTGTTCCCAGCTAACTGATTAACATTTAATTTATCGCAATTTACATTCTCGCAATTTTATTTATCGTCATTTAATTTCTGTTATTTACTTTTACGCACTTTAAATAATGGGACACGTATGCAAGGTTTCGACTTATCATATCGACCCATCTATATATATATTTCGGAACAACCGTAGACACTCTATATGTGAAGGTGGTAGTTGGCTATACAGGGTCGGAGTTGATTCCAAAATATATATATACTTTGAGTTGTGATCGACACCGAGACCGGTACACGGGTCACGATACGTATTATTTAATTCGAATATTATATATTAAATTATATATGAATCATTGAACCATCGGACTAAAGGACTGCTAACTTTGGACAATTAAAATGAATTAAATTAAAATTTTGATTATAACATATGAAACTAAATAATTCTTCAAGTTTGCCACTTGATTTCATCTTCAACCTCATTGGTACCTCGACAATTACAATCCGCGTTCAAATCTTTTCATGATTCTTGAAAACACCTCGACCGTGAAGTTGAACTAGCCGCACTTCATCTACGGAAGGAAAGATTAATGCACCTGAAAAACTTTCGAATCCAAATTCATAGTTTAACACATACCGTGTTGAACCCTTTGCCATTTATTAGCAAAAACAACCCTACAATTCCTATTCAAGAAGCTAATTTTGTCACAGCTCCATTTCGAATTCTCGGTGAGACTACTCCTATTATAACCTTGATATTTATATATTGTCCTTTCGCCGTCGTTACCGGAGAACCTTTTATATTTCACAACATCATCAGTAGATGTACCAGCAACTCGTTATCTCATTGGCAAAATCCGCAATCAGTATTTTAAAAATCTCGTAAGAATTCTTCCAGTTGTATCTATAACGACTATTCCTAGGAATTTCATACTCCGAATGTGAAGTTTCTGAAAAACACCTGAACCGTAAACTAGTTCTCAAAATGTTGATGAAGCAGCAAAAACTATAAACGACTTTTACGGTCAAAAGTTTGATGATAAAGTACAGTGTGTTGATAAAACTCCGAAAAAAGAGAAGGTTGAGAACTGGAAATAGGTTTGAGCAAAGTATGAAGGAGGTCGTAAACAAATCGTGAAAATTAAACCTGACTTCAAAAGAATCCAAATGATTCAGTGCCTGCTGAAACCGTTAGTAATAACTCTACTCCTTATTCTAAATCTTTTCAGATAATATTCTTCATCATCATCATTATTTTAAATATTCTAAGATATCGTCATATCTTTCATTATAAATATCCTCAATATTTCTGAAGATATTTTTATTTGAAATCATTCATCTCTTCGTACTATCTGTGTCACATCATAAAAGAAACTGTGTTAGTTTCTAAGTTCTAAAATCTTCGAGTTTAAATATGAATGTTTTTTTTAAGCAGTGTTGGGAACTGATGCATGAATTAGTATAATATAATGAAACTTGATCAACTTCATTATATTACAGTAAGTCATGTTGAGTTTCTAATGGAATGTGATGATTCACAGTACCATCATTGTGTGCCTTGTTACACGACTCTTTCATTCTACTTAATCTCTAAGCATATCACGGAAATATTTCCTTTGATATTTTTGTTCTTCCGTAGCTTCAACAGTCGGCTAATAAATCGTGCGATTACATTTTCTTTCTGATTAGAAGATTTCTTTAAATTCCTTGAATTCCGGAATTTAACAGTGACTACGTCAAAAGTTAAAACGAACCTCTATTTACTTCATTTCACTCTTTTGTGATAGCTTTACCCGTACGCTTCAAGTAATTCAATTACTTTATCAATGTTACTCACCGTTGATAAAACCCCATTTTGTCAACTCATATTCGTCATAAAAACATTCCTATAGTTATTTATGACAGCCTCTACCAAATTTCGGGGACGAAATTTTTTTTAACGGGTGGATACTGTAACGACCCGTAAATTTCCGACCAAATTTAAACCTAAATCTTTATATGTTTCCGACACGATAAGCAAAAATCTATAATATTGAGTCTAGAAAGTTTAAAAATCTATATTCAGATAATCAGTTACCCTTTGACCATTCCCGACGATTCACGAACAATTAATTGTAAATAAATGTGTATATATATATATATATGTGACTGCTATACATAATTATTATATATATATATACACTATACATTACATAATTGATGAACTATAATATTAATAGAAAATACAAGTTGAATATAGTTATTATGTTAATATTTCTATTATTACCATAACTATTAATATTAATACCCGTATTATGAGTGTTATGATATAAAATGTAAATATAAATTTGATACATTTGAACTATTGATATTATTGTTAATATTATCCGTATTTCATCTCATATTAAAGATATAATGTTAATTACTATGATTGACACTAGCATTATATTTAGACATTATTATTATCAATATTCAGAATAAAAATGTTTAGATCCAGATAAATACGAACTTGTTAAAGAATCATTATCTGATGTGTTTATTTTTTTTTTTTTCTCATTTGTTTTCGATTCTCTATTTTCTGATTTAACCTATTTGTCGATATTGGAACACAGTATTAAAACCCGTGATCAATCAGTTTCTACTTCAATTATTTAACCTCATCCTATATTCCACATACTGCAAATTTGGAGAGAAGGAACACCACCATACCATCTCCTCTATCTTATCTGTTCACACAACTCACCACAAACTCTCACATATTCATATATACGGAGTACTTGTAGTCCTGTAAAACACCACCATAACTTCCCTCTTACTTCCTTCTTTCCTTTCTCTTGTGATACCGTGGCCATCACCACAACTCATCGTCACCATCATATCCATCACCTCTGTCCATTTATCACCACTAACCATCATTTAAATCCTCCTCTCTATCTATATCACCTTTGTTTTCTGTTCCTATTTCGAACAAACCCACCACCATTTTATTTAAATGAAACTCATCACCATGAACCCTCTCACATGAGAACCCACCTGCAATTTCCTTCGGTATCTACTTCTATTTTGTTTTCTGTTCAGTCATGAATCCACAACCAAACCATTACCTTGATAATTGTTATTCCTACTTCCTGCTTTAATTCTACTTTTCGAAATTGTTGCTATCACATTCAAGTGCTTTTGTATTTAAAAACCCAACAATGAAACAAGATTCGCTGTTGGTGATTTCCCTTGCTTTACTGGCCGACATATTCCCACAAGAAACCCCACTTGCTTTTGTGAAAGGATATATAAAAACGGTTGAGTTCAAAGTAGTTGTTGGGTCATTTTTTTAAAGGGCCGAAGATTCCTAGTGGAGAAAAAGAGAACACAGACTGGTGGGCATGTGTATTTCCAGCTGTATGTGATCGATATAAAAAAAAAAAATAATATAGATATAAATAAGTAAACCGATTTCTGCTTGTGCTAACTATCGGAATCATATAATAAGTAGTGGGCCGAGAGGTCACTTGATAGGGTGGGCCATTGTCTGTTGGGCTCACAAAATTGTAGATGGAATTCTCAAAACAGAAATAAGTTCGCTGTGGGGTTTAACAAAGGAGAAAAACAGAAAAACGGGTATATATTTATCTGTTATATAAACTAAGACAGAAACACAGTGATGGACGATTGGTTTGAGGCCTTTGTTGGTGAGCGAGTGGTCATGGGTTCGATTCTTGTCTGAGACATTTAATTTTTTTGATAGAGCTCTTGAGGTAGTATGATATCTCTTATTATAATTATTGTTATTATTATTATTATGTTTATTATTTTTATTGATTTTATAATTGTATTATTATTATTATAAACATTAGTATTAGTATTAATATTAAGAATTAATATAAGGATTATCAATGTTATTATTAACTTATAAACATTTAATTATTTATTTATTAGTATTATCAATATTATTAGTATTATAAGTATTTTCATTAAGATTATTATTATTTTAATATTATACTTATTATTAAAATTTCATTAATTTTATTATAATTATTGTTATTAAAATTATTATTTTACGTATAGAAAAATAATTTTTATTTAATTTATCAAATAACTATGACAACTATACTCAATACATATAACTTAACGATATTAATATTTTTGTATATAAAATAAATATACTTAATTTATTAAGGAAATCTATAAATTTAAAACTTATATAACTAATTACATATATATAAATTTATTCGATTAAAATTATATGTGTTAATGTATATATAAATGATATAGGTTCGTGAATCTGAGGCCAACCCTACACATATTCAACGATGTTATATGTATTTTTACTACAAAATACAGTATGGTGAGTATATAGTCCCCTTTTAAACTTTAAATATTTTGGGCTGAGAATACATGCGCTATTTTTATAAATGATTTACGTTATGGACACAAGTGACTAAAATTACGTTCTACATGGGTTTGAATCAAAAATCCCCTAGCTTGGTAACTTTAACTATTGGTTTCTGAACTGGTAGGCGCGAATCCTAAAGATAGATCTATCGGGTTTTACACCCCCACCCAGATGTTGTTCTAGTAAACTAGAAGAACGGGTGTTTAGTACTTCGAGGTTAACGGAACGCACTTGATTCGGTGCACATATATTATAACTCAGGGGTACACACTCTTGTTAAGGCTAGTTACCGGGTGCCCACTGCTTGGAATGCTTTTCATACACTTGCGAGTGTATTATGTTTATGAACATGAAATCTTGTGGTCCATAGTTATAACTCTGCTAGCATCAAACCTATATATCTCACCAACTTTATGTTGACTTTTTAAAGCATGTTTATTCTCAGGTACGAATTAAGTCTTCCACTGTGCATTAGCTCATACTAAGGACCTTACATGGAGTCGATTATCGCAATGGAACCAAATGTTGAAGACTTCGTCCGGGAGGATAAGGTCGAGGTCTTTACAGTATCTTACATGCCCGTGTAAAGAGTTGTTTCTCATGTGACGCCAACCATTAGAGAAAGTGTCTATGAGGCAGTACGTGGAGCCTTTTAAACTGTTGTGGATTCTTCTTCTCCGCGTGTCTCCATCTCTGTTGTTAAAGAAAATATTAAGCAGATAGCTGGTTTGTCTAACACTGTTGCTGCTGATATTGAACACAACCAACTAAGTACTGCAGATCTAGGTCATCGTATTCTTACTCATGAACACTATGTCTCTCATCTTTCCAAACTTGAAGATGATCTTAATGAAGAGAGACAACACAATTATTATTTAAATGTGGAGAATCGAATTCTTGAAGACCGGATTGAAGATCTTCAAAGACAGTTAGACTCCAGGGTACCAGTCACATAATATCTTAAACTGGCAGAAACACTACACCAGATGGTTGAACTACAAGCTGCAAACAGAGTTGATGTGGAGCGAATTGCTATGATTGCCTCCAAAAATGAAGTGAGAACTGCCAATGTGTGTGCAAAACATCTTGGGCCAGACCATGGATTTCATCTCTCTAGAGCTGATGCTGAATGGAATCACCATGTCATGTCTCGCAGTGATAGTGACAGTGACTGTGAAATCATTGTTTCCCAGTCTCTACTTCGAACCCTGATGATGCCAAAAAGGGGGAGAAAAATAAATTCGATCAAAAAAGAAAGTTGATCGAAAAAAAGAACAACTGAAGGGAGCATGAACATGAAAAAGCTCCAAAACACCAAAAGAGAGATGGAGATGATGTTAATAATGCTGGTATCAACCCTAAGCCTAGTGGCACCCAATCTGAAGCAGGTGTTAAAGTTGTTCGTATTGGCAAGACTAAGTCCAGCAGCGCCAAGTCTGGTACATGTGCTGATGATGTTGGTACTAGAAGTAAGCCAATAGTGTCCATTCAAAGAAATGGTTGAATCTAAGATTATTGTTGTGTCTCAAAGTATTGAAAGAAAATGAAAAAGTATGTTGAGAAACACAAGAGCTAACAGCAAGCTGGTAATTATGCTTTCAATGCTTGGTTCGATGAATACTCCATAAAAGGAAACTAAAGAACCTTGAACGAGTGAATTTCTTTGATGATCAAAAGCAAAGAAAATATCAAATAGCTGAACTCAAGAAAAACTTAAACCAACAGAAGAAGAGAGAAGCTAATTTTCATATCAGATTTGGGAAGAAGAAAGCAAAGCTCTATGCTGAGAGAACTGAACGAATCAAAGATCTTACTGTTGAAGATGTACAAGTTTATGTTAAATCTATTCAGCCTCAAGCAATAAAAAGTTCTATCTTCAAACAATGGTTGTTCTCAATCATGCAGACTGGAGTTTCTAGTCAACCGTATGAACATCATCAACTAGTTGAAAAACAGCAACGATAGCCACAACAACAACAACCAGTAGAGGCTAGTCAGACCCCTGTTGGTGATGATGATGTTCCAGTGGAGACACCCTAGTCTACTACTGAGGGGGAGAAACTTCAATCAACTCCCCTAATGGAAACACAAGCACTAACATCACCACTTGAACCAGAAGCAATTGATAAACTAGGGTCAAAACTCAACCTAGAGATCATCAACCTATTCGATCTGAGCCCTTATTTAAGTCAAGTGGTAAAGTTGAAGATGTTGAACTCCTTTTTTATTTTGATGAAGAAAGTATACCTCCCAGCAAGTATCCAATGCATTATGTTCCTTTTAAAGACTGTAGTAAATTATATCAGAAGCAGTAGAAGACTCAACATGTGAAGTTAAAGAAGAAGACTCTTCCAGCACGAAGTGTGCTGTTGGGTAATCGAAGTGTTAAAGACCCAAAACATGTAGATGATATGGGTACTAATGAAGATACTATTGTTGTTGAATGACCAACCAGTTGGACCATCAAGTACTTTAACACCTGAAGCATTGGTTGTACTTGATAGAATGATGGAACATGTGTAACAAGATGAACCAGTAGGTCCTTCAGGCATAACAGAGGTAGCAGAAGTGTTGGTCCCTTGATAAACAACAGGAGTATTGTAGAGGGGGTGAATACAATTCTTTTAATTAACTTAACAGTTAAGACACAGCTTAGTATTCAAGCAAGTAAATTAAATATAGTCAAAGGTAATTTTTCAACGGTTTATTCGTTATTGATTAAATCACAAAGAATTACAACTATCCTCGGTGGAATGATAGTTGGTTGATACATATTTACCTAAGTATAGCTACAGAGGGTGTTCTAAGCTATTACACATTTTGGACTCTAAATAAATAAACCCACACTACTAGTTGTTACAATAGTGGATACATCAATTTATAGTAGTCCTAATGACCGTGTAATTGTTCTATTATCCACTGGTACATAGTATGTCTGTACTTGTGGAGACAACTGCATCAGAGAGCGTGTTCTCCTCTTTCCTCTTTAGTAGCTATTTGCAGGAATACCACAATTCAGTTTGGCACCACTATTTGATTAAACAAATAGAATGTTGTGTTCCCTAGGTGTTGACAAAGGATAACACATGTCTGCACATGCGTTAAACTTCTGCATTCCCACGTGGTCTTGTAAGGTCACTTGTCAGCCGCCAACACGTGTCCTTTTCTATTCAACTTTGTCTTTGACTTCTATTGAATAGTACAATTGATGTAGACCACTCAGGAAACCACTATGCTTATGATGGAGTATAGCTTTCTTGTGTAGTAAGCTGCATTCCAACTATGTTGGTTCTTCATTGCTGAGTCACTTGATATTCTTGAATTGCTGGGTACACATCCTGTGCTAATTTGAAGAATACTGTCTACCTTGTGCTGGTAGACTAGGCAGCATACTGAACACTTGACACAGCGAAATCTGCTGTCTATACCTAAATAAACTTGTGCTGGCAGCACATAACATTTTAGTGCAAATAGATTCTATTTTGTCATAATTAAATCCTTAATTATTTTGGAAAATCAACAATCTCCCCCTATTTGATGATGACAAAAACTATGACATAAAGAGAAAACACTAAATCCAACACTAAGGGACCTAATGAAAAATAGGCAGTAAATTTGTCCCTTTTTGGTTTGTTTTGGGATCTTTTGCTGAGTTATCTATATCTTATAAATTGATATGATTTTGAAGTTAGACTCATTTCATTTTCATTACAGCAGAGTATATACAAACATTTACAAAAATAGTATAATGAAAAATGAAATAACAAAAGATACAATTAATTACAAGAAGGCTATCTATCTTTATCTTTATCTTTATCTTTCTCTTGTTCATCACCAGATAGCTCTTCTTCCTTTACTTTGAGGGCTGCCCAGTGAGACGACCCGTCCTAATCCATAAGGACGAATACAATAACATATGATTACATTTCGAGGTTCTGACCTCTATATGATACATTTTACTAACATTGCATTCGTTTTTAAAAGACAAACTTTTATTACATCGAAAGTTGACAGGCATGCATACCATTTCATAATATATCAAACTATAATTGACTTAATAATAATCTTGATGAACTCAATGACTCGAATGCAACGTATTTTGAAATATATCATGAATGACTCCAAGTAATATCTCTAACATGAGCAAATGCACAGCGGAAGATTTCTTTCATACCTAAGAATAAACATGCTTTAAAGTGTCAACTAAAAGGTTGGTGAGTTCATTAGTTTATCATAATCATTCATTTTCATCATTTTAATAGACCACAAGATTTACAGATATTTAATTGTACACGTAACCCGAATACAAAATAATACGCGTAACCCGCGAATTAAAAATCATTCATATGGTGAACGCTTGATATTCGAACTAACAGGATGCATATAGAATATCCCCATCATTCCGGGACTCTCATCGGATATGATAATCGAAGTACTAAAGCATTCGTAACCCGAATGGGACGTATCGAGGTCCATAGATCTATCTTTAGGATTCGTGTCAATTGGTGGCAATTATCATAAACACCAATTCTTAGGCTACCAAGCTAAAAAGGGGCATATTCGATTCGATAATCCAATCATAGAATGTAATTTAGATTACTTGTGCCTATTTCGTAAAACATTTATAAAAGCGCATGTATTCTCAGTCCCAAAAATATATATTGCAAAAGCATTTAAAAAGGGAGCAAATGAAACTCACGATACGATATTTTGTAGTAAAAATATGCATACGACAGAACTGAACAATGCAAGGTTGGCCTCGGATTCACGAACCTATATCAATTATATATATTAAAACACATAACCGTAATCGAACAAGTTTATATATTTATATTATTATTATACTTATTATATTAACAATTTATTAACTATATTCATTTATATATTCTTAATACTTAAAATTTATATATTTATATATATATATATATATATATATATATATATACTTTAAATCTAATATAGATATATATATATATATATATATATATATATATATATATATATATATATATATATATATATATATATATATATATATATATATATATATCTATATTAGATTTAAAGTATATATATATATATATATATATATATATATATATATATATATATATATATATCAGATTTAAAGTATATGATAAGTCATTTATTATAAATATCCTATTTTGATGTTTAGATATATCATGTCATGCATTAAAACTTAATATATATTTATTTTTTTAATATTTGAAATAAGTACTTAATATTAATTTAAAAAAGGTAAATTATCAATGTTAATATTACATTAAAATATTTTTGTATTAGTAATATCAATCATAAAAATAATGATATTAGCATTAATATTAATACCTGTAATAATAATTGTATCGAAAATATTGTTACTAAAAATAATAGTGATAATGAAAATTCTAATAATATTGATAGTTTACAAAATGATAATTTTAGTAAAATGTTACTTTGAATGATAATATTAATTTTAATAAAATGATAGATTTAAAAAAAATGATTACTCTTAGTAATAATGATAAAAATAATAATACTGATAATAACTATAAAAATAATTATTTTACTAATAATAATGCTAATATTTATTTTAATAACTATATTGATAATAATACTACTAATAATAATAATACTAATACTTATGATAATAATAATAATAATAATAATAATAATAATAATAATAATAATAATAATAATAATAATAACAACAACAATAACAATAACAATAACAATAATAATAATGAGTAATAGGTAAACTACCTCAAAGAAGCAGTCCTTAAAAAAAAATGCCCAAGCCCGGGTTTGAACCCGCGACCTCCCGCTAACCCGAAACACCTAACACCACTCCTCCGTTCATTCTTATCTTATTTAATTTTCATGCTAAGTATATATAAACCATACTTCCTGTATTCTTCTTCTTCTCCACAGTATCATGTATCATTCATCATTGTTTCCGTTTATCCGCATCATCATTGTTTACTCGTTTTTCATTATCATAACTAAGTTTTATTATCATAATAAATTATCATCCCCTCGCTAATAACAGTCCACAGGCCCAACAACATTAAACTTTTATGTTTTGGATAAAACCCTTTCATGAGCCCAAGAATGAAAGTCCATTTATAAATAAAAAAAAGCCCAACATAACAAGATTGTGAAGCCCATATTTCCGCCCAGTTGTTTGTTGATCGGTTTATAAAAAGATTTCCTGATGTCTTCTTATTTCTTAGTCCTTGACAGCTGCAATCAACAAGAAGGAAAAAGATATTTCACAGGTTATCAATTATTATTATCATCATCTTTCAGGATTCATCAACATCATATTATCATAATCATCACCTCACGTTATCATCTTCATTCACCAAAACCGAAACAGAAATTGAATAACTATCATCATCCTAATTCATTTTATCTTCATTCGTAATCATCATTGTTTCTCTATTCATTATCTTCTTCATCAAGTTTCATAGTCTCCACCTTTTCACGTTCACTAATGATCATCGTCTTTAATCATTTTCAACATCGTTGCTCATTATTTTTATCACAGAAACAGAAGGTGTACTTGTAGTGGTTAACAAGGTGGTTTGGTGTTTAGATGGTCTGTTGGATCGAGTATGATGAGTACATGTTGTAGCCGAGACTGTTGTTCGAGCAGAAGCATATTGCATCAAATTAGTAATATAAAATGATTATGCTTGTGGTGGAATTAGATTATGAAAAGAAGCAGAAGATCCAGACTGTAACAGCACAGTTGTTGGCTCGATGGTATTGTTGTTGTACACGATTGTAAAAAAATATTAGTACGTAGCAACGGTGATATAATAGAGATTTATGTGGCTGTTTGGTGACGGTTTAGGGTGGCGAATGTTGTGGTTCACGGTGGTAGAAGGTGGCAGTTTTTGGTCGGAGATGGTGGTCGTAAATATGATGAAGGTTGCCGAAGTAATAAAGAAGAAGGGATGTTTGGTTTGTGTTAAACTAACATGAAGCATTTATATGTATATTTGTACGATGATCCCTCTTCCCATTTTCCTTTTCGGTTTTTTATTTTGTCAATTATGAAGTTGTAATTGGATATGTTAAACCTTGAATCATGCTTTGTATTTTGGCTTTAAGAGTTTAATATATAAAGAAAATAATGATATTTTATCATATATAAAAGAAATCATGATTCATATAAACAGAAAGGAAATCGTTTAGAACAGTTACACTTTTGGAATATTGTGTATGTGTATCATTCAATAGACACAAGTGGAAGCTAGAATTCTTGATGTCCAGTGAGATGCCCCATTCATATACATTATAAACGATTCACAATAGTTGATTTCATTGCGAGGGTAGCTAAAAAGGTAGCTTGTGCGTAGTGCAATGCAAAATCATCTCACCGTTACTAACTACAAAATCGAATACAATACCATACAATACAACGATAGCTAACGCGTAGTGCAATGCGAAATCATCTCACCGAGGGTAGCTAAAATGGTAGCTAGTGCGTAATGTAATGCAAAATCATCTCACCATTACTAACTACAAAATCGAACCATTTCAGTAGCTAGTGCGTAGTGCAATGTAAAATCATCTCACCGATGGTCGATAATACAATCTTTATAGAAATCGAACCTCTGAATCCAAATAATTCTATCATAGAATGTAGTTTTGAATACTTGTGCCTATTTCGTCAATCATTTATAAAAGCAGTTCATGTATTCTCAGTTCAAAAATATATCTCAAAAACATTTAATAAAGCATTTATAAAAAACAACGCATGTATTCTCAGTCCCAAAAATGTAAAGAGTAAAAGGGAATCAAATGAACTCACGCATATAAATATTGTAAAATAGTTAATAAAGCATTTGCATGTATTCTCAGCTCAAAAAAAGTAATTAGTAAAAAGGGATCAAATGAAACTCACCGTTCTGTATTTTGTAGTAAAAATATATATGACGATATTGAACAATGCATGGTTGGCCTCGGATTCACGAACCTATATCATTTGTATATATTAAAATATAAAATTGTAATCGAACAATTATATATATATTATTTTTAGTTATGTAATTTTTATATTAATAACTTAAATATATTTCATTATTTAATTAAATGTATTCATTTTGTATATTTAAATAAATAAAAATATTAATATAGTTAAGTTATGTATATTAAATATATTTTATGTAAATATCATTTTTTTGTTGAAATTAGTAATTATAATAATACTAAAACAATATTTGTAATGATAAAAATGATAATATTGATAATACTTAATATTACTAATAAAATTAATAATATTAATAATTCTATTAGTGTTATTAATAATAATAACCGTAAAAATATTAATTTTACTGTTAATGACAGTTATGATAATGATTTTAATAATTATATATTAGTAATATTCATGATAGTTTTAATAATAATACTTATGTTAATAATACCAATTCTATTATTTACAAAAAGATACTAATACTACTATTTACGAAAATAATAATAATTTGTATTATTTTCATAATGATAATAAACATATTCATCATAATGCTAATAATATTAAAATTTTAAAAATAATAATAATATCATAAGTAATACTTATAATAATAATAATAATAATAATAATAATAATAATTATTATAATAATAATAATAATAATAATAATAATAATAATAATAATAATAATAATAATAATAATAATAATAATAATAATAATTCTTATAATTCTTATAATTATGATAATAATAATAATAATAATAACAATTATGATACTTATAATAATAATTATAATACTAATACTAATGATAATTATAATACTAGTAATTATAATAATAATACTAAAATCTATAATAATCTCAAAACCATAATAATACTCATGATAATAATTAATATCCAAGTAATAATAACAATAATAATAATAATAATAATGATTTTTGATTTTGAAAGCTACCTCCAAAAGTGCTTAAAAAATGGTTGCCACAAGCCAGGTTCGAACCCGAGACCTCTTGCTAACTCGCAAACACCCTCAACCATCCATCCAATTCTGCTTATCTGTTTTATTTCCCACGTAATTATATATAACCCATGCTTCCTGTATTCATCTTCTTCAAAGCAAACCCAATTAATCTCCCATGTTCATCATCATTAATCCTATCGTCTAATCGAAATAAAATTAAATTCGAACCCTGTAACTGATTTATTCATTATTTTCAAGCTTATATCATATAATTATCATCATCCCTTTTATACCCGTCGCTATAGGGAAAGAAAAAAAAATAAAAATATGTGATCGATCCCAATTTCATCATCGACTTCACCTTCACGTTTGTAGATCCAATAAAACAGAAACACAAATTTGATCTCGACCCAAATCCCTTTCGGCCCACCAGCAGTTTCTAAGCCCAACCTGGTAATCCAATTAACAAGTCCCAATAAGACTTCTTGGGCTGTTCGGTTTCCACAACATGCTCGACAAAAAAAATACAACAGCCCAACTGAAAATTTGTTTAGGTCTGATCGAGTCCCACATGAAACACAAATCGAGTTGTGGCAGCGAAAAGGAAAAAAAAAGGAAAGCGAAAGTCATCATCATTGAATTATCTTCTTGTCTCCTACATCATCGTGTACCATCATCGATAGAGAAGCATCTTTATCAACACGATCATCATCATTAATTCGCTACATCATCATTCTGTCATCATACATCATGACCATCATAATTATCATACTTACTGTAACATCATCGTATCATCATTACTGTAACATCATCATATCACCATTACTGTAACATCATCACCATGTCGTCATCATCTTCATCGTTTTAGTTACTGTAGCTTCATTATTATTTCGTTCTAAAACAGTAGCATATAGCAGGTTTGGTGGTGGTTTACAGGGGTGGTTTTGGGTGGGTTTGATGACAGAAAATCCCACAGCAGCAGCGGCTTATGAAGATGAATGATGGTGGTGGTTTGTAGGCTGTTTTTGAACAGGAAACACAAACCCAGCTGCAACAGTGGTAGCTCGTAACAGTAGCATTTTCCATGGAGGTGGCATTTTCGTGGTTTCAACAAAAGAGAGAGAGAGAGAGAGAGAGAGAGAGAGAGAGTAAAAGCAGTAATAATTGTAGACGATGGTGACGTAGAGTAATGGTAGAAGCTTGATAGTGGAGAGGGTTATCGATGGTAGTGAGGTAGTTGAAGGTGAAAGTCGACGGTGGTGTTCAAGCATGAAGAAGGAAGATGATAAAGTGATGGGTTCATGAGGATGAAATGAGTTTAGGTGGTAATGATTTGAGATGATGATGATTCGAACAACCGAAAAAGAAGTGGGTTTATGTAATGGTGGTTGTGTTTGGTTTGCATTTTTGACTCGACCAACAAGAAATATATGTAGCAGTTTACATGAGTAGCATCAATAATGGTGGTGTTGAAGATTGTTTGTCGATGGTGGAAGCTGTGCTACAGTGGTGTTCCAAACGGGTTTCGATGGCGATGGTTAACATTATAAGATTCTAGTATTAGTACAATTATATGAACAACAAATGGGGTTATGGTAGTTTAAGGTGATCATGGGTGGCATGGTGGTGGTAGTTGTAATTCAACTAGGTGGTGAAGTGTTGGTGATTGATAAGTGATGAGATTCATGTTTATCTCCAACATATATATCTCAAACATATATATATATATATATTAAATCAGGGATAGAGCACATGTATATATTATATATATTATAATATTCAATATAACACAGTAAGCAGCCGGCAAGTTTAACATATTTGTCGATAGTTTTCTCGAACTACTATTTCGTATCACGTTGTGAATCAGTGGCAGATAAAAGTGTTCAGAAAAATCTCATATTTTTAACTTAACTATATTTATTTATTTTGGTCATTATGGAATAAAATTCGATCATTAACTATTACATAAAAATTACATTAATTATTCACTCTCAACCCTAAGTAAAATATAAAAAGTTTTAAAATTCAACAAATAGTTCCTAAATACATTTTTAAGAAGCCTAAAATTTATATTACTCATTTTCGTATCACCGTTTATTTTAAAATTACATAAGTTTGAATTTAACTTGCTTAATGTCCATCGAAACATCAAACGAGTATTACAATCATTTAATATTTATTTTTAATATACTTTATTTATATATAGAGAGATATATTTTAAATAATAATTATTATAATATCTTATATTTTTATTTTATTAATTTTTAATAACAACAACATATAATACTTCAAATTATATTTCGAATTATTATTTATATATACATACACACATATCTATTTACAATTTATTGTTCGTGAGTCATCGAGAATAGTCAAAGGTTAATTGAATGTACGAAAATAGTTCAACAATTTTGAGACTCAAGATTACAGACTTTGCTTATCGTGTCAGAATTATATAAAGATTAAGTTTAAATTTGGTCAGAAATTTCCGGGTCGTCACAATACCTACCCGTTAAAGAAATTTCGTCCCGAAATTTGATTGGGATGGTCATGGCTGACAATAAGTATGTTTTCATGACACATACGAGCTGGAAATTAGAGTTTTATCATCAGTGAGTAATATGGATAAAACAATTTGATTATGTGAAGAGTACGAGTGAAGTTATCACAAAAGAGTGAAATGAGTAAATGTAGATTCGTCATATCTTTTGACGTAGATAGGATTGATTTCCAGAGTTCAAGGGATTTGGAGAAAATTCTTGTAATAAGTTTTGATTCTTCAGAAATTAAGATTCTCTTTGATTAAGTGCGATAATCTGTCTCGATTGCTCTGTCGAATATTTCACTATAAATCCACCCTCTTCATTTCCTTTATATTTTACAGCTCATACATTTGTTTTCTCTTCCCAACTTTAAGTCAAGCGAATAATGGTCCAGAATTCGTATGTATGAAGTTTCGAATGAACATGACTAATGTTCTAAGAGAGAATTGTAATAACACGATATTGATTGGTTAAATTACCAGAATTCAAGAGAAAAGATAGAACTATCAAGATAATATGTTCTTGATATGTTTATAGATTAGATAGAATATAAGAGTCATGTAACATGGCACATGATGATGTTATGGTCTGTGA
Source organism: Rutidosis leptorrhynchoides (assembly GCF_046630445.1). Lineage (NCBI taxonomy): Eukaryota > Viridiplantae > Streptophyta > Magnoliopsida > Asterales > Asteraceae > Rutidosis > Rutidosis leptorrhynchoides. The sequence continues at coordinate 191,780,685 of NC_092334.1, forward strand.
ATCATCACGTTCCATTAGAAACTCAACATGATTTACTGTAATATAATCACGTTGATCAAGTGTCATTATATTATACTAACTCATGCTTCAAATCCCAACACTACTTCAAGACATTCATATTTTAAATCAAAGGTTTTCAGAATATAGAAACTAAACAGTTTCCTTTATGATGAAATATAGATAATGCGAAGAGATAATTGATTTCAGATAAGAATAGTTATGAAAATATCTTCATAAATATCGAGGATATTTATAATGAAAGATACGATGATATCTTAGAATTTCTAATATCGATGGATGACGATGATGATTTGTCCGTAAAGGTTTAGAGTCAGGAGCAAGGTATTCATTAATGACTTCAACAGATACTGAATCATTTGGATTCTTTGAAGGCATGTTTAGTCTTTGTGATTTATCCACAGCCTCCTTCATGGTTTGCTCAATCCGTTTCTCAGTACTAAATCTTCTCTTTTTCTGAGTTTTGCCAACACACTATTCTTTATCATAAAACTTTTGGCTGTTAAAATCGTTTACAGTTTTTGCTGCTTCATTCAATTTTTTTTTTCAACATTACGAGTATTGATTCGCAGACTGGGTGCTTTTCAGAATTTCATAATAGAAGATCATAATTATAAGAGATAAATGTTATACATATAACTGTTGATGTAGATATGCTGTGAGTTTTCCAAGTACTGATTGCCGATTCCCGGTAATTGATGTGGTAATTCTCGTTATAATATGTGGATGAGTATATGAATAGGTTTTAACGAACAAATATAATGGTTCTTCGGAGAGACTTAAGCCAATGAGTAATGATGTTGCTGGTAAGTTTACTGCTAATGTGGTAGAATATAAATGATTCTTCGGTAATGATGATGAAGGGGTAATCTTTATAATAAGGTTTATTTGAATGAAAAATTGAAGTTAATTTGCTGGAGCTGTGACAAAATTGGCTACTTTGGAAAGGGATTGCAAAGTTATTTTCGGTGACAACAACGCCAAATGAGCTAGCACAGATACGTGTTAAACGTTTACTCAGGTTCCGAGTGTTTTCAGGTACATAACTATATGCATCAATCTTTTCTTCCGTAGATGAAGTGCGGTTGGTTCATCCTCTAGATTGAGGTGTTTTCAAGAATCATGAAAGGTTTGAACGTAGATTGTAATCGTCAAGATACAAATGAGGTTTAAGATGAAATCAAGTGGCAACTTGAAGAAATGTTTAGTTTCATATGTTATAATCAATATTTTAATTCATTTTAATTGTCCAATGTTGGTAGTCCACAGTTAGTAGTCCACAGTTAGTAATTCAATAATTCATATGTAGTTTAATATATAATATTATAATTAATTAATACGTATCGTGACCCATTGTATACATGTCTCAGACTCGATCACAACTCAAAGTATATATATTATTTTAGAATCAACCTCAACCCTGTATAGCTAACTCGATCATTACCGCATATAGAGTGTCTATGGTTATTCCAAATAATATATATAGATGACGTCGATATGATATGTTAAAACATTGTATATGTGTCCCGATTTATCCGACGATATTTAAAGTGCATAAAATAAATAACAGAAATTAAATGACGATAAATAAAATTGCGAGAATTAAAATTGCAATAAATAAATTGCGATAAATGAAATGTAATAAGGAATTAACAGTTAGCGAGGAACAGTTAGCTAGGATTTTGTTAGCATGGATTCTTAACAAAATTTCTCATAGTTAATTTGTTTGTTTCTAACAAATTTTATTTTTGTCCAATGTTTTCTTCATTATGCCACTTGTTGGATTCTGATATGTCAAAATCCAAATATGAAATTGAAAAAAAATGGTTATTCTGCGGTGAACGGATACGTATATCTGTGGATGTAAGTAGGATAGTAAATGACTATTGAATCAAATTGGAAGAATGTACAGTGTAACTTATTAATGTGAAATCTAAATATTTCTAGGGTATTACCTACCCGTTAAAATATTTTCACCATTAACAGTTTGTACAAAAGAATTTTTAATTACAATCTTTATGAAAACATATATACATATATATTTTCTTCAGATGTAATCATGAATTTAATGAGTTAATATGATATTAATCTCATTTGTTTTACCGTTAGAAATAGAATATATAATCTCTAAAACATTAGAGATTACATAATCGCCATGAAGAACGAAGATAATTGATGTAGAACGATACGTAGAACGATGATTATACTCGAGGTACAGAATGAGATGTTGAGGCATGGATTGTTGATGGTACTGTTGGTGCCGGTGATGTTGTTGAAGCTGGTAAATTTTGCACCATATTCTCTCGAGCGCGAAGTTCGTTGACTTCTTCTATTATTCCGGGATGATTGTCGGTCGGAACGAGCGGATGAATAAGGTTTAGAATTTTAGATAGAATATAATCGTGGCGAGATATTCGGGAAATGAGGGTGAAAATGGTGTTTCGGATTGGTTCGCCGGTGAGTGCTTCAGGTTCATCGCCAAGAAGAAAATTTGGTTGATGGAAAGTATCGCCTTCTTCTCGTTTCCATTAGTTAAGTCGACTACGAACTCATCTCCAATTCATCCAGAATTTATGATGACAAATTGGTTGATCCATTCAGGTTACACTGCTTTCGGAGTTCGAGTGGAAATCCATATCGGAATAGCTGTCGGAATTCGAGGAATTTAAACTAGTTGAAGGATCAATTTCGTACGATCAGGGAATTGGTTTTCGATATGAGATAGATTATAGGACTTAGAACCACATAATTTTCATATGTATATAGAATACCAAGATCCCATAAGTTACGGAAGAATCTTCAGAAGCTGTCAGGTAAAGTTTACAGTAACAGATACGCTAAGATACGAATTTATCTATACACTATCTATGCAATAGAGGCAGTAAGACGTGTCAAGACTTTAAGGATGATAAACAAGTAATTTTCGACACGAAATGATAAGCAAAACTTTTGACATGCAGACACGGTCGAAGTCTAGACTCACTAATGCATCTAAACAACTATCAGTTAGACACACTAATGCAAGACCTGGTTCGCTAAGACCACCGCTCTGATATCAACTGAAATGCCCCATTCATATACATTATAAACGATTCACAATAGTTAATTTCATTGTGAGGTACTTGACCTCTATATGATACATTTTTCAAACATTGCATTCGTTTTTAAAAGACAAACTTTCTTTACATTGAAATTTAACGGCATGCATACCATTTCATAACACATCCAACAATAATTGACTTAATAATAATCTTGATGAACTCAATGACTTGAATGCAACGTCTTTTGAAATATGTCATGAATGACTCCAAGTAATATCTCTAAAATGAGCAAATGCACAGCGGAAGATTTCTTTCATACCAGAGAATAAACATGCTTAAAAGTGTCAACCAAACGGTTGGTGAGTTCATTAGTTCATCATAAACAATCATTTCCAATTATATAATAGACCACAAGATACTCATATTTAGAAAACAATCTGTGCATGTCTACTCCTGCTATAAAATCATTCATATGAAGAACACCGGAACCTTTCAAAATAACTCACCAACGGTAGCTAGTGCGTAGTGCAATGCAAAATCATCTCACCGTGGTAGTTAATACAATATAATTTTACAACGGTAGCTAATGCATAGTGCAATGCAAAATCATCTCACCGAGGGTAGCTAAAATGGTAGCTAGTGCGTAGTGCAATGCAAAATCATCTCACCGTTACTAACTACAAAATCGAATACAATACCATACAATACAACGGTAGCTGTAGAGACCCGAACTTTTCCATGTTTATATATATTAATTGAGATTGATATTTACATGATTAAATGTTTCCAACATGTTAAGCAATCAAACTTGTTAAGACTTGATTAATTGAAATAGGTTTCATATAGACAATTGACCACCCAAGTTGACCGGTGATTCACGAACGTTAAAACTTGTAAAAACTATACGATGACATATATATGGTTATATATATAGTTAACATGATTTTATTATAAGTATGTATCTCATTAGGTATTTTAACAATGAGTTATATACATAAAAATGAGACTATTAATTTAAGAAACTCGAAAACGATATATATAACGATTATCGTTATAACAACGTCTTACTAGGTACATATGAATCATATTAAGATATTGATACACTTGGTTAATTATGTTAAATGATAAGTAAATATATTATTAAGTGTATTAACAATGAAATACATATGTAAAAATAAGACTACTAACTTAATAATTTCGAAACGAGACATATATGTAACGATGATCGTTGTAACGACATTTAACTGTATATACATCATACTAAGATATATTATATATCATAATATCATGATAATATAACAATTTAACATCTCATTTGTTATAATAAACAATGGGTTAACAACATTCAACAAGATCGTTAACCTAAAGGTTTCAAAACAACATTTACATGTAACGACTAACGATGACTTAACGACTCAGTTAAAATGTATATACATGTAGTGTTTTAATATGTATTCATACACTTTTGAAACACTTCAATAAACTTATCAAAATACTTCTACTTAACAAAAATGCTTACAATTACATCCTCGTTCAGTTTCATCAACAATTCTACTCGTATGCACCCGTATTCGTACTCGTACAATACACAGCTTTTAGATGTATGTACTATTGGTATATACACTCCAATGATCAGCTCTTAGCAGCCCATGTGAGTCACCTAACACATGTTGGAACCATCATTTGGCAACTAGCATGAAATATCTCATAAAATTACAAAAATATGAGTAATCATTCATGACTTATTTACATGAAAACAAAATTACATATCCTTTATATCTAATCCATACACCAACGACCAAAAATACCTACAAACACTTTCATTCTTCAATTTTCTTCATCTAATTGATCTCTCTCAAGTTCTATATTCAAGCTCTAAGTGTTCTTCATAAATTCTAAAAGTTCTAGTTTCATAAAATCAAGAATACTTCCAAGATTGCGAGTTTACTTCCAAGTTTTTTAAATCCATTCCAAGTAATCATCCAAGATCAAAAAACCTTTGTTACTTACAGTAGGTTATCTTTCTAATACAAGGTAATAATCATATTCAAACTTTAATTCAATTTCTATAACTATAAAAATCTTATTTCGAGTGGAAATCTTACTTGAAATTGTTTTCGTGTCATGATTCTGCTTCAAGAACTTTCAAGCTATCCAAGGATCCTTTGAAGCTAGATCTATTTTTCGCATTTCCAGTAGGTTTATCCAAGGAACTTTAGGTAGTAATGATGTTCATAACATCATTCAATTCATACATATAAAGCTATCTTATTCGAAGGTTTAAACTTGTAATCACTAGAACATAGTTTAGTTAATTCTAAACTTGTTCGCAAATAAAAGTTAATCCTTCTAAATTGACTTTTAAAATCAAATAAACACATGTTCTATATCTATATGATATGCTAACTTAATGATTAAAAACCTGGAAATACGAAAAACACCGTAAAACCGGATTTACGCCGTCGTAGTAACACCGCGGGCTGTTTTGGGTTAGTTAATTAAAAACTATGATAAACTTTGATTTAAAAGTTGTTATTCTGGGAAAATGATTTTTATTATGAACATGAAACTATATCCAAAAATTATGGTTAAACTCAAAGTGGAAGTATGTTTTCTAAAATGGTCATCTAGACGTCGTTCTTTCGACTGAAATGACTACCTTTATAAAAATGACTTGTAACTTATTTTTCCGACTATAAACCTATACTTTTCCTATTTAGATTCATAAAATAGAGTTCAATATGAAACCATAGCAATTTAATTCACTCAAAACGGATTTAAAATGAAGAAGTTATGGGTAAAACAAGATTGGATAATTTTTCTCATTTTAGCTACGTGAAAATTGGTAACAAATCTATTCCAACCATAACTTAATCAACTTGTATTGTATATTATGTAATCTTGAGATACCATAGACACGTATACAATGTTTCGACCTATCATGTCGACACATCTATATATATTTCGGAACAACCATAGACACTCTATATGTGAATGTTGGAGTTAGCTATACAGGGTTGAGGTTGATTATAAAATATATATAGTTTGAGTTGTGATCAATACTGAGATATGTATACACTGGGTCGTGGATTGATTCAAGATAATATTTATCGATTTATTTCTGTACATCTAACTGTGGACAACTAGTTGTAGGTTACTAACGAGGACAGCTGACTTAATAAACTTAAAACATCAAAATATATTAAAAGTGTTGTAAATATATTTTGAACATACTTTGATATATATGTATATATTGTTATAGGTTCGTGAATCAACCAGTGGCCAAGTCTTACTTCCCGACGAAGTAAAAATCTGTGAAAGTGAGTTATAGTCCCACTTTTAAAATCTAATATTTTTGGGATGAGAATACATGCAGGTTTTATAAATGATTTACAAAATAGACACAAGTACATGAAACTACATTCTATGGTTGAATTATCGAAATCGAATATGCCCCTTTTTATTAAGTCTGGTAATCTAAGAATTAGGGAACAGACACCCTAATTGACGCGAATCCTAAAGATAGATCTATTGGGCCTAACAAACCCCATCCAAAGTACCGGATGCTTTAGTACTTCGAAATTTATATCATATCCGAAGGGTGTCCCGGAATGATGGGGATATTCTTATATATGCATCTTGTTAATGTCAGTTACCAGGTGTTCACCATATGAATGATTTTTATCTCTATGTATGGGATGTGTATTGAAATATGAAATCTTGTGGTCTATTATTATGATTTGATATATATAGGTTAAACCTATAACTCACCAATATTTTTGTTGACGTTTTAAGCATGTTTATTCTCAGGTGATTATTAAGAGCTTCCGCTGTCGCATACTTAAATAAGGACGAGATTTGGAGTCCATGCTTGTATGATATTGTGTAAAAACTGCATTCAAGAAACTTATTTTGTTGTAACATATTTGTTTTGTAAACCATTATGTAATGGTCGTATGTAAACAGGATATTTTAGATTATCATTATTTGATAATCTACGTAAAGCTTTTTAAACCTTTATTGATGAAATAAAGGTTATGGTTTGTTTTAAAATGAATGCAGTCTTTGAAAAACGTCTCATATAGAGGTCAAAACCTTGCAACGAAATCAATTAATATGGAACGTTTTTAATCAATAAGAACGGGACATTTCAGTTGGTATCCGAGCGTTGGTCTTAGAGAACCAGAATTTTGCATTAGTGTGTCTTATCGAGTTTGTTAGGATGCATTAGTGAGTCTGGACTTCGACCGTGTTTACTTGAAAAATGATTGCTTAACAAATTTTGTTGGAAACTATATATTTTTAACATGTGACTATTATGTGATATATTAATCTCTTAACGCGTTTGATATTATGTGATAGATGTCTACCTCTAGAACAAGTCCCATTGACTCACCTAATAATAATGAAGAGTCAAATGTAAATTGGAATGATTCGTGCACTGATTCACAAGTTCCCGAAGAGGAACCGGAAGAAGAGTCGGAACCGGAAGAAGAATCGGAACCGGAAGAAGAATCGGAACCGGATGAAGAAATAGAACCGGTGGGGGAAATAATAAAATGGTTAAGTAAAAGAAAATCCTCAACCAACTGACCAAGGTTAATTATGGTCAATGGTGTTTCCGCCATGGAAGCAAAATATTGGGAGGATTACCAATTCTCCGATGAATCGGATTCCGACGAGAATTCCGATGATGTTATAGAAATTACCCCAACTGAATTTAAAAAGGCAAAAGAAAATAATAAGGGAAAGGGCATAAAAATAGAGAAATCTAATTCCAACCCCGATGAACTTTATATGTATCGTCAACCCCCGAAGTCCTTAAGTTGTAACAATGACCCGGGAACCTCTAAACCACCAGGTTTTTCTAAACCAATGTGGAAAATGACGGCTCGTATTAGGGGAACATCATATATCCCTAGAAACTTGGCAAAACGATCCAAAACCGAAGAAAAAGAAACAAGCGAGTCGGAATAAGATAGTTGTATTCGTGTGGTGTAATATATGTAATATAGTGTGCTTATGCTTTATGATATATGTAAAAATTGCTTGTATTAATAAGTATTTTTTTTATGAATCTAACTCTTGTCTATTTTACAGTATAAAAATATAAAATGGATAGACAACCCAATATTTTAAGAGACCTACCCGGAGACATGATTGATGAAATCTTGTCTAGAGTCGGTCAGAATTCTTCGGCACAACTATTTAAGGCGAGATCAGTTTGTAAGACATTCGAAGAACGTTCCAAGAATGCCTTGGTTTATAAAAGGCTTTCGTTCGAAAGATGGGGGATATCACATTGGGAAATCCATAAGTTACGATGTGTTTACTTTGACGCATATATTGCGGGGAACCCAAATGCTATTTTACGCAATGGGTTAAGAAATTATTTTGACTCAATATATCCGAATATTGGACTTCGTGATTTAGAAAAAGCGGCTAACATGTAACATAAAGAAGCATGTTATGCTTACGGATTAGTAATGTTCGCTTCTCACCAAAGTGAGAACAAGAACATCGGGCTACAACTATTAAACAAAACATTCCCACAAGTGACGGAGTCGGTAATTGGGGTAAGAAATGAGGTTTTTAGATTGTTACGGGACTGTTGGACATTACGTAACCCTCGTCCCTTTGACGACGTTACAACACACTGTCTTATCAACGGCCATAACGGTTATGTTCCACAAGACCAAGGATGGGAAGTAATCCTAGTAAAACCAGAATGCATGACTTGTTTCTGGACGTATGAATTACGTGTCTTTATTGCCTTTGCTGAACGACTTATGTACTAGCTAGAATTATCTTCACAACCATCTTGTATCAAATTTATTGTGTGCTATATTTCATGCTATATGTAAAATAAGCGTTATTGTAAGTTTGTAAAATATTGTGTAAAAGTTTGAACGCAAAATATTATTATAATCAGTTTTTCATATAGAATTGTAGTAGTTGAATTGTATATTAGCTACTAAGTATGAACTTAAAGGGTAGGTACTACCCGAATTTAAACTTATAAAACGCTAATATGAAGAAAAAGCTTTTATAAATGAGTTCATATTATGCTACGAAATACTATTAACTACTCTTAATATTCTGTATGATTAACTTGTTCCATTTGACTATTTTGAAGGAAATGGCACCGACTACTCGACACACCGTGAATATGAATGAAGAGGAATTCCGTACTTTTCTAGCTTCAAACATAGCCGCAGTACAGGCTGCGCTACATACCAACAATAACCTTGGATCTAGCAGTACAGGAAATCGTGTAGGATGCACCTACAAATAATTCACTGCCTGCAAACCTTTAGAATTTGATGGAACCGAAGGACCGATCGGATTGAAACGGTGGACCGAGAAGGTCGAATCGGTGTTTGCCATAAGTAAGTGTACTGAAGAGGACAAACTGAAGTACGCTACGCATACCTTCATAGGTTCTGCGTTAACATGGTGGAATACCTATCTAGAGCAAGTGGGACAAGACGATGCGTACGCACTACCGTGGTCAGCATTCAAGCACTTGATGAACGAGAAGTACCGTCCCAGAACAGAGGTCAATAAGCTCAAGACAGAACTTAGAGGGTTACGATCCCAAGGATTTGATATTACCACGTACGAAAGACGATTCACAGAATTGTGCCTATTGTGTCCGGGAGCATTCGAAGATGAGGAAGAGAAGATCGACGCGTTTGTGAAAGGATTACCGGAAAGAATCCAAGAAGATATAAGTTCACACGTGCCCGCCTCCATACAATAGGCATGTAGAATGGCTCACAAACTAGTGAACCAGATTGAAGAAAGAATTAAAGAACAGACTGCTGAAGAGGCCAATGTGAAGCAAGTCAAAAGAAAGTGGGAGGAAAACGGTGATAAGAATCACCAATACAACAACAATAGCAATTACAACAATAATCGCAACAATTATCCCAACAATCGCAACATCAATCGCAACTACAACAAACGGCCCAACAACAACAACAACAACGACAACAACAACAGCAACTACAACAATCATCCCAACAACAATTATAACCGCAACAACAACAACAATCAGAAGCAGCTATGCCAAAGGTGTGAAAAGTATCACTCGGGGTTCTGCACCAAATTTTGCAACAAGTGTAAAAGAAATGGTCATAGCGCGGCGAAGTGTGAGGTCTACGGACCAGGGGTTAATAGAACGAAAGGAACAAATGGTGTCGGAACAAGTAATGGCGGAGCAAGTAGTGTCGGAGCAAGTTATGCCAATGTAGTTTGTTATAAATGTAGAAAACCGGGCCACATTATTAGAAATTGCCCGAACCAGGAGAACACGAATGGACAAGGCCGCGGAAGAGTTTTCAATATTAATGCGGCAGAGGCACAGGAAGACCCGGAGCTTGTTACGGGTACGTTTCTTATTGACAATAAATCTGCTTACGCTTTATTTGATTCGGGTGCGGGTAGAAGCTATATGAGTAGAGATTTTTGTGCTAAATTAAGTTGTCCATTGACGCCTTTGGATAGTAAATTTTTACTCGAATTAGCAAATGGTAAATTAATTTCAGCAGATAATATATGTCGGAATCGAGAAATTAAACTGGTTAGCGAAACATTTAAGATTGATTTGATACCAGTAGAGTTAGGGAGTTTTGATGTGATAATCGGTATGGACTGGTTGAAAGAAGTGAAAGCAGAGATCGTTTGTTACAAAAATGCAATTCGCATTATACGAGAAAAAGGAAAACCCTTAATGGTGTACAGAGAAAAGGGCAACACGAAGCTACATCTTATTAGTAATTTGAAGGCACAAAAACTAATAAGAAAAGGTTGCTATGCTGTTCTAGCACACGTCGAGAAAGTACAAACTGAAGAAAAGAGCATCAATGATGTTCCCATTGCAAAAGAATTTCCCGATGTATTTCCGAAAGAATTACCGGGATTACCCCCACATCGATCCGTTGAATTTCAAATAGATCTTGTACCAGGAGCTGCACCAATAGCTCGTGCTCCTTACAGACTCGCACCCAGCGAGATGAAAGAACTGCAAAGCCAATTACAAGAACTTTTAGAGCGTGGTTTCATTCGACCAAGCACATCACCGTGGGGAGCTCCTGTTTTGTTTGTCAAGAAGAAAGATGGTACATTCAAGTTGTGTATCGACTACCGAGAGTTGAACAAACATACCATCAAGAACCGCTACCCACTACCGAGAATCGATGACTTATTTGATCAACTACAAGGCTCGTCTGTTTATTCAAAGATTGACTTACGTTCCGGGTATCATCAAATGCGGGTGAAAGAAGATGATATTCCAAAGACTGCTTTCAGAACACGTTACGGTCATTACGAGTGTATGGTCATGCCGTTTGGTTTAACTAATGCACCAGCTATGTTCATGGACTTTATGAACCGAGTTTGTGGACCATACCTTGACAAGTTTGTCATTGTTTTCATTGATGACATACTTAATTACTCAAAGAATGACCAAGAACACGGTGAACATTTGAGAAAGGTGTTAGAAGTATTGAGGAAGGAAGAATTGTACGCTAAGTTTTCAAAGTGTGCATTTTGGTTGGAAGAAGTTCAATTCCTCGGTCACATAGTGAACAAAGAAGGTATTAAGGTGGATCCGGCAAAGATAGAAACTGTTGAAAAGTGGGAAACCCCGAAAAATCCGAAACACATACGCCAATTTTTAGGACTAGCTGGTTACTACAGAAGGTTCATCCAAGACTTTTCCAGAATAGCAAAACCCTTGACTGCATTAACGCATAAAGGGAAGAAATTTGAATGGAATGATGAACAAGAGAAAGCGTTTCAGTTATTGAAGAAAAAGCTAACTACGGCACCTATATTGTCATTGCCTGAAGGGAATGATGATTTTGTGATTTATGGTGACGCATCAAAGCAAGGTCTCGGTTGTGTATTAATGCAACGAACGAAGGTGATTGCTTATGCGTCTAGACAATTGAAGATTCACGAACAAAATTATATGACGCATGATTTGGAATTAGGCGCGGTTGTTTTTACATTAAAGACTTGGAGGCACTACTTATATGGGGTCAAAAGTATTATATATACCGACCACAAAAGTCTTCAACACATATTTAATCAGAAACAACTTAATATGAGGCAGCGTAGGTGGATTGAATTATTGAATGATTACGACTTTGAGATTCGTTACCACCCGGGGAAGGCAAATGTGGTAGCCGATGCCTTGAGAAGGAAGGACAGAGAACCCATTCGAGTAAAATCTATGAATATAATGATTCATAATAACCTTACTACTCAAATAAAGGAGGCGCAACAAGGAGTTTTAAAAGAGGGAAATTTAAAGGATGAAATACCCAAAGGATCGGAGAAGCATCTTAATATTCGGGAAGACGGAACCCGGTATAGGGCTGAAAGGATTTGGGTACCAAAATTTGGAGATATGAGAGAAATGGTACTTAGAGAAGCTCATAAAACCAGATACTCAATACATTCTGGAACGGGGAAGATGTACAAGGATCTCAAGAAACATTTTTGGTGGCCGGGTATGAAAGCCGATGTTGCTAAATACGTAGGAGAATGTTTGACGTGTTCTAAGGTCAAAGCTGAGCATCAGAAACCATCAGGTCTACTTCAACAACCCAAAATCCCGGAATGGAAATGGGAAAACATTACCATGGATTTCATCACTAAATTGCCAAGGACTGCAAGTGGTTTTGATACTATTTGGGTAATAGTTGATCGTCTCACCAAATCAGCACACTTTCTGCCAATAAGAGAAGATGACAAGATGGAGAAGTTAGCACAACTGTATTTGAAGGAAGTCATCTCCAGACATGGAATACCAATCTCTATTATCTCTGATAGGGATGGCAGATTTATTTCAAGATTCTGGCAGACATTACAGCAAGCATTGGGAACTCGTCTAGACATGAGTACTGCCTATCATCCACAAACTGATGGGCAGAGCGAAAGGACGATACAAACGCTTGAAGAAATGCTACGAGCATGTGTTATTGATTTCGGAAACAGTTGGGATCGACATCTACCGTTAGCAGAATTTTCCTACAACAACAGCTACCATTCAAGCATTGAGATGGCGCCGTTTGAAGCACTTTATGGTAGAAAGTGCAGGTCTCCGATTTGTTGGAGTGAAGTGGGGGATAGACAGATTACGGGTCCGGAGATAATACAAGAAACTACCGAGAAGATCATCCAAATTCAACAACGGTTGAAAACCGCCCAAAGTCGACAAAAGAGCTACGCTGACATTAAAAGAAAAGATATAGAATTTGAAATTGGAGAGATGGTCATGCTTAAAGTTGCACCTTGGAAAGGCGTTGTTCGATTTGGTAAACGAGGGAAATCAAATCCAAGGTATATTGGACCATTCAAGATTATTGATCGTGTCGGACCAGTAGCTTACCGACTTGAGTTACCTCAACAACTCGCGGCTGTACATAACACTTTCCACGTTTCGAATTTGAAGAAATGTTTTGCTAAAGAAGATCTCACTATTCCGTTAGATGAAATCCAAATCAACGAAAAACTTCAATTCATCGAAGAACCCGTCGAAATAATGGATCGTGAGGTTAAAAGACTTAAGCAAAACAAGATACCAATTGTTAAGGTTCAATGGAATGCTCGTAGAGGACCCGAGTTCACCTGGGAGCGTGAAGATCAGATGAAGAAGAAATACCCGCATCTATTTCCAGAAGATTCGTCAACACCTTCAACAGCTTAAAATTTCGGGACGAAATTTATTTAATGGGTAGGTACTGTAGTGATCCGAACTTTTCCATGTTTATATATATTAATTGAGATTGATATTTACATGATTAAATGTTTCCAACATGTTAAGCAATCAAAGTTGTTAAGACTTGATTAATTGAAATTGGTTTCATATAGACAATTGACCACCCAAGTTGACCGGTGATTCACGAACGTTAAAACTTGTAAAAACTATACGATGACATATATATGGTTATATATATAGTTAACATGATTTTATTATAAGTATGTATCTCATTAGGTATTTTAACAATGAGTTATATACATAAAAATGAGACTGTTAATTTAAGAAACTCGAAAACGATATATATAACGATTATCATTATAACAACGTCTTACTAGGTACATATGAGTCAAATTAAGATATTGATACAGTTGGTTAATTATGTTAAATGATAAGTAAATATATTATTAAGTGTATTAACAATGAAATACATATGTAAAAATAAGACTACTAACTTAATGATTTCGAAACGAGACATATATGTAACGATTATCGTTGTAACGACATTTAACTGTATATACATCATACTAAGATATATTATATATCATAATATCATGATAATATAACAATTTAACATCTCATTTGTTATAATAAACAATGGGTTAACAACATTCAACAAGATCGTTAACCTAAAGGTTTCAAAACAACATTTATATGTAACGACTAACGATGACTTAACGACTCAGTTAAAATGTATATACATGTAGTGTTTTAATATGTATTCATACACTTTTGAAAGACTTCAAGACACTTATCAAAATACTTCTACTTAACAAAAATTCTTACAATTACATCCTCGTTCAGTTTCATCAACAATTCTACTCGTATGCACCCGTATTCGTACTCGTAAAATACACATCTTTTAGATGTATGTACTATTGGTATATACACTCCAATGATCAGCTCTTAGCAGCCCATGTGAGTCACCTAACACATGTGGGAACCATCATTTGGCAACTAGCATGAAATATCTCATAAAATTATAAAAATATGAGTAATCATTCATGACATATTTACATGAAAATAAAATTACACATCCTTTATATCTAATCCATACACCAACGAACAAAAATACCTACAAACACTTTAATTCTTCAATTTTCTTCATCTAATTGATCTCTCTCAAGTTCTATCTTCAAGCTCTAAGTGTTCTTCATAAATTCTAAAAGTTCTAGTTTCATAAAATCAAGAATACTTCCAAGATTGCAAGTTTACTTCCAAGTTTTTTAAATCCATTCCAAGTAATCATCCAAGATCAAGAAACCTTGATTAATTACAGTAGGTTATCTTTCTAATACAAGGTAATAATCATATTCATACTTTAATTCAATTTCTATAACTATAACAATCTTATTTCGAGTGGAAATCTTACTTGAAATTGTTTTCGTGTCATGATTCTGCTTCAAGAACTTTCAGGCCATCCAAGGATCCTTTGAAGCTAGATCTATTTTTCTCATTTCCAGTAGGTTTATCCAAGGAACTTTAGGTAGTAATGATGTTCATAACATCATTCAATTCATACATATAAAGCTATCTTATTCGAAGGTTTAAACTTGTAATCACTAGAACATAGTTTAGTTAATTCTAAACTTGTTCGCAAATAAAAGTTAATCCTTCTAACTTGACTTTTAAAATCAACTAAACACATGTTCTATATCTATATGATATTCTAACTTAATGATTTAAAACCTGGAAACACGAAAAACACCGTAAAACCGAATTTACGCCGTCGTAGTAACACTGCGGGCTGTTTTGGGTTAGTTAATTAAAAACTATGATAAACTTTGATTTAAAAGTTGTTATTTTGGGAAAATGATTTTTATTATGAAATGAAACTATATCCAAAAATTATGGTTAAACTCAAAGTGGAAGTATGTTTTCTAAAATGGTCAACTAGACGTCGTTCTTTCGACTGAAATGACTACCTTTATAAAAACGACTTATAACTTATTTTTCTGACAATAAACCTATACTTTTCCTGTTTATATTCATAAAATAGAGTTCAATATGAAACCATAGCAATTTGATTCACTCAAAACGGATTTAAAATGAAGAAGTTATGGGTAAAACAAGATTGGATAATTTTTCTCATTTTAGTTACGTGAAAATTGGTAACAAATCTATTCCAACCATAACTTAATCAACTTGTATTGTATATTATGTAATCTTGAGATACCATAGACACGTATACAATGTTTCGACCTATCATGTCGACACAGCTATATATATTTCGGAACAACCATAGACACTCTATATGTGAATGTTGAAGTTAGCTATACAGGGTTGAGGTTGCTTCCAAAATATATATAGTTTGAGTTGTGATCAATACTGAGATACGTATACACTGGGTCGTGGATTGATTCAAGATAATATTTATCGATTTATTTCTGTACATCTAACTGTGGACAACTAGTTGTAGGTTACTAACGAGGACAGCTGACTTAATAAACTTAAAACATCAAAATATATTAAAAGTGTTGTAAATATATTTTGAACATACTTTGATATATATGTATATATTATTATAGGTTCGTGAATCAACCAGTGGTCAAGTCTTACTTCCAGACGAAGTAAAAATCTGTGAAAGTGAGTTATAGTCCCACTTTTAAAATCTAATTTTTTTGGGATGAGAATACATGCAAGTTTTATAAATGATTTACAAAATAGATACAAGTACGTGAAACTACATTCTATGGTTGAATTATCGAAATCGAATATGCCCCTTTTTATTAAGTCTGGTAATCTAAGAATTAGGGAACAGACACCCTAATTGATGCGAATCCTAAAGATAGATCTATTGGGCCTAACAAACCCCATCCAAAGTACCAGATGCTTTAGTACTTCGAAATTTATATCATATCCGAAGGGTGTCCCGGAATGATGGGGATATTCTTATATATGCATCTTGTTAATGTCGGTTACCAGGTGTTCACCATATGAATGATTTTTATCTCTATGTATGGGATGTGTATTGAAATATGAAATCTTGTGGTCTATTATTATGATTTGATATATATAGGTTAAACCTATAACTCACCAACATTTTTGTTGACGTTTTAAGCATGTTTATTCTCAGGTGATTATTAAGAGCTTCCGCTGTCGCATACTTAAATAAGGACGAGATTTGGAGTCCATGCTTGTATGATATTGTGTAAAAACTGCATTCAAGAAACTTATTTTGTTGTAACATATTTGTATTGTAAACCATTATGTAATGGTCGTGTGTAAACAGGATATTTTAGATTATCATTATTTGATAATCTACGTAAAGCTTTTTAAACCTTTATTGATGAAATAAAGGTTATGGTTTGTTTTAAAATGAATGCAGTCTTTGAAAAACGTCTCATATAGAGGTCAAAACCTCGCAACGAAATCAATTAATATGGAACGTTTTTAATTAATAAGAACGGGACATTTCAGTAGCTAACGCGTAGTGCAATGCGAAATCATCTCACCAAGGGTAGCTAAAACGGTAGCTAGTGCGTAGTGCAATGCAAAATCATCTCACCGTTACTGATGTGTGCAGCGGGGTGTACGAAATACTATTAAATTTTACAAGAAAATACTATTACATAAGATACAATTTTACACAAGATATTTATTTATTTAGAGAATGGATATACTTAAACCTTGCTACAACACTTATAGGCAGTGTACCTAATCATACAGTAGTGTAGTTTTTAGTAAGTCCGGTTCGTTCCACAGGGAAAATCTTTAAACAAAGCTTAACGCTATATTAGTTTATTTTTATAAAAAAATACAAATATATATAAGTAATATTATTATTATAAAGGGGGGTTTTTACCGTTTAATGACCTGTTTGTCGATTTTAAAACTTTAGTCGCAGTTAAAACCAAATGTAAAATAATAAATACAAGACTTAATTTAAAGCGTAAAGTAAATAACGATAATGAAATTGCGATTAATAAAAATGCGATAAAATAAACTTGCGATAATTAAAAAGTACGATAATTAAAAGTGCAATTAAATACAATAACAATAAAAATGCGATAATTAGAAGTGCAATTAAATATAAAATATAGGAAATTAAATATGAAATAAAAGAATTATGCTTATTTAAACTTCCGTAATCATGATGTTTGACGTGTTGATTTTAGTTTTATGCCCATGGGTTAATTGTCCTTTGTCCTGGATTATTTAATATGTCCGTCTGGTTTTTGTCCATAACAGTCCATCAGTCATAAATATAAAGTGCGAGTGTCCTCGTCAAATTATCCTTATACCCGAAGTTAAATATTCCAACTAATTGGGGACTTAAACTGTAACAAGATTTTAATACTTTGTTTAATAATTACACCAGGATGTCGACTGAGTGTAACCCAAGGTTTTAATATTTTGTTATCAATTATACCAAGTGTCCTTGTACATAATTTCACCCCTGTTTTAATTATTCTAGTGGCTATTAATCCATTCCCGTGTCCGGTTAAATGAACGATTATTCGTACATATAAATACCCCGCCCATCGTGTCCGATCGAGTGTATATGGTAATTTATAGGGACGTTCAATTGTAAATCTTTATATTAACATTAACAAACTATCATTTAGTTAAACAAATATAAAGCCCATTAATAGCCCATAGTCTAATTTCCACAAGTGTCGTTCTTTTGTCCAAACCCCAATTATGGTACAAAGCCCAATTACCCAATTTTAGTAATTAGCCCAACATCATGATTACTTCGGATTAAATAAGCATAATAATAACTTAGCTATGAGACATTAAATTAAAAAGGTTGAACATAACTTACAATGATTAAAAATAGCGTAGCGTTACACGGACAGAATTTCGACTTACACCCTTACAACATTCGCTAACATACCCTTATTATTAGGATTAAAATTAAAATTAAAATTAAAATATAAATATAAATATAAATATTTACGTATAGATATAGAGAGGATGGATATATGATTGTGAAAAAATGATCAGAATTCGGTTAGCTTTATAGGGAATTGAGTTCAGGGATACTCCGCGACTCGCGGCAACTTTTGCCTTCAAACTCCGCGAGTCACGGAGTTTGAAAATACAGCTCACCAACTTTGGAGTCTTTCTTGCCGACGGATTTTTATTATTTATATAATATATAAATAATTATAAGAATTATTTAAATATTATATTATATTTATGTGCATAGTTGACTTGTAATTTTTAGTCCGTTGCGTCGAGCGTTGAGAGTTGACTCTGGTCCCGGTTCCGGATTTTCGAACGTCCTTGCGTACAATTTAATATCTTGTACTTTGCGTTTTGAATCTTGTACTCTTGTAATTTCGAGACGTTTCTTATCAATAATTGGAACCTCTTTGATTGTATTTTGTACTTTTGAGCTTTTTGGTCGTTTGCGTCCTCAATTCGTCGAATCTGTCTTTTGTCTTCACCTTTTATTATTTAAACGAATATCACTTTTAAATAGAACAATTGCAACTAAAAGCTTGTCTTTCTTGAGGAATAATGCTATGAAATATATGTTCGTTTTTAGCATTATCAAATATTCCCACACTTGAGCGTTGCTTGTCCTCAAGCAATATCGTCTTGAAATACTAGAATCACTTCTTTATTCTTCACACTTTATACATCAGTGATTTCTACACGGCGGTATAAACAATGGTAGTAATGATATGGTTTACAGTCCCACATGAATATAAAAATTTAGATCCATTAAGGAAATTGGGTCTTTATGAAAACATTTGATCTTTGAAAATTAAATCTAGTTTTTACCCTAGATAAGTTTTCCGGAATAACCCTTCACCGGTGTTTGCAAAATATTTTTGTGGGTTTGGTGGGTTTCAGATTTGAAAATTTTAGCTCAAAACTTATGGTTTTTTGTCACCCATTTGCTAACCTTGTATTTGGAAAGCAACACGTCCAGTTTACTTGTCCCGTATATTACCTTTTGGTAAACTACCGTCCGGTTGTAAAGGAAAGCGTTGAACAAGCAACTGTTAAGGCAATGTCCCCTGACATGCTTTTAATTATGGTCAATAACGTGTCAGACGCAATTACTATCCTTGGTAGTGTAGTGACCCGAACTTTTCCATGTTTATATATATTAATTGAGACTGATATTTACATGATTAAATGTTTCCAACATGTTAAGCAATCAAACTTGTTAAGACTTGATTAATTGAAATATGTTTCATATAGACAATTGACCACCCAAGTTGACCGGTGATTCACGAACGTTAAAACTTGTAAAAACTATACAATGACATATATATGGTTATATATATAGTTAACATGTTTTTATTATAAGTATGTATCTCATTAGGTATTTTAACAATGAGTTATATACATAAAAATGAGACTATTAATTTAAGAAACTCGAAAACGATATATATAACGATTATCGTTATAACAACGTCTTACTAGGTACATATGAATCATATCAAGATATTGATACACTTGGTTAATTATGTTAAATGATAAGTAAATATATTATTAAGTGTATCAACAATGAAATACATATGTAAAAATAAGACTACTAACTTAATGATTTCGAAACGAGACATATATGTAACGATTATCGTTGTAACGACATTTAACTGTATATACATCATACTAAGATATATTATATATCATAATATCATGATAATATAATAATTTAACATCTCATTTGTTATAATAAACAATGGGTTAACAACATTCAACAAGATCGTTAACCTAAAGGTTTCAAAACAACATTTACATGTAACGACTAACGATGACTTAACGACTCAGTTAAAATGTATATACATGTAGTGTTTTAATATGTATTCATACACTTTTGAAAGACTTCAAGACACTTATCAAAATACTTCTACTTAACAAAAATGCTTACAATTACATCCTCGTTCAGTTTCATCAACAATTCTACTCGTATGCACCCGTATTCGTACTCGTACAATACACAGCTTTTAGATGTATGTACTA
Source organism: Rutidosis leptorrhynchoides (assembly GCF_046630445.1). NCBI lineage: Eukaryota > Viridiplantae > Streptophyta > Magnoliopsida > Asterales > Asteraceae > Rutidosis > Rutidosis leptorrhynchoides. Next base: position 191,801,442 of record NC_092334.1, read on the forward strand.
TTGGTATATACACTCCAATGATCAGCTCTTAGCAGCCCATGTGAGTCACCTAACACATGTGGGAACCATCATTTGGCAACTAGCATGAAATATCTCATAAAATTACAAAAATATGAGTAATCATTCATGACTTATTTACATGAAAACAAAATTACATATCCTTTATATCTAATCCATACACCAACGACCAAAAACACCTACAAACACTTTCATTCTTCAATTTTCTTCATCTAATTGATCTCTCTCAAGTTCTATCTTCAAGTTCTAAGTGTTCTTCATATATTTTACAAGTTCTAGTTACATAAAATCAAGAATACTTTCAAGTTTGCTAGCTCACTTCCGATCTTGTAAGGTGATCATCCAACCTCAAGAAATCTTTGTTTATTACAGTAGGTTATCATTCTAATACAATGTAATAATCATATTCAAACTTTGGTTCAATTTCTATAACTATAACAATCTTAATTCAAGTGATGATCTTACTTGAACTTGTTTTCGTGTCATGATTCTGCTTCAAGAACTTCGAGCCATCCAAGGATCCGTTGAAGCTAGATCCATTTTTCTCTTTTCCAGTAGGTTTATCCAAGGAACTTAAGGTAGTAATGATGTTCATAACATCATTCGATTCATACATATAAAGCTATCTTATTCGAAGGTTTAAACTTGTAATCACTAGAACATAGTTTAGTTAATTCTAAACTTGTTCGCAAACAAAAGTTAATCCTTCTAACTTGACTTTTAAAATCAACTAAACACATGTTCTATATCTATATGATATGCTAACTTAATGATTTAAAACCTGGAAACACGAAAAACACCGTAAAACCAGATTTACGCCGTCGTAGTAACACCGCGGGCTGTTTTGGGTTAGTTAATTAAAAACTATGATAAACTTTGATTTAAAAGTTGTTATTCTGAGAAAATGATTTTTATTATGAACATGAAACTATATCCAAAAATTATGGTTAAACTCAAAGTGGAAGTATGTTTTCTAAAATGGTCATCTAGACGTCGTTCTTTCGACTGAAATGACTACCTTTACAAAAACGACTTGTAACTTATTTTTCCGACTATAAACCTATACTTTTTCTGTTTAGATTCATAAAATAGAGTTCAATATGAAACCATAGCAATTTGATTCACTCAAAACGGATTTAAAATGAAGAAGTTATGGGTAAAACAAGATTGGATAATTTTTCTCATTTTAGCTACGTGATAATTGGTAACAAATCTATTCCAACCATAACTTAATCAACTTGTATTGTATATTATGTAATCTTGAGATACCATAGACACGTATACAATGTTTCGACCTATCATGTCGACACATCTATATATATTTCGGAACAACCATAGACACTCTATATGTGAATGTTGGAGTTAGCTATACAGGGTTGAGGTTGATTCCAAAATATATATAGTTTGAGTTGTGATCAATACTGAGATACGTATACACTGGGTCGTGGATTGATTCAAGATAATATTTATAGATTTATTTCTGTACATCTAACTGTGGACAACTAGTTGTAGGTTACTAACGAGGACAGCTGACTTAATAAACTTAAAACATCAAAATATATTAAAAGTGTTGTAAATATATTTTGAACATACTTTGATATATATGTATATATTGTTATAGGTTCGTGAATCAACAGTGGCCAAGTCTTACTTCCCGACGAAGTAAAAATCTGTGAAAGTGAGTTATAGTCCCACTTTTAAAATCTAATATTTTTGAGATGAGAATACATGCAAGTTTTATAAATGATTTACAAAATAGACACAAGTACATGAAACTACATTCTATGGTTGAATTATCGAAATCGAATATGCCCCTTTTTATTAAGTCTGGTAATCTAAGAATTAGGGAACAGACACCCTAATTGACGCGAATCCTAAAGATAGATCTATTGGGCCTAACAAACCCTATCCAAAGTACCGGATGCTTTAGTACTTCGAAATTTATATCATATCCGAAGGGTGTCCCGGAATGATGGGGATATTCTTATATATGCATCTTGTTAATGTCGGTTACCAGGTGTTCACCATATGAATGATTTTTATCTCTATGTATGGGATGTGTATTGAAATATGAAAATCTTGTGGTCTATTATTATGATTTGATATATATAGGTTAAACCTATAACTCACCAACATTTTTGTTGACGTTTTAAGCATGTTTATTCTCAGGTGATTATTAAGAGCTTCCGCTGTCGCATACTTAAATAAGGACGAGATTTGGAGTCCATGCTTGTATGATATTGTGTAAAAACTGCATTCAAGAAACTTATTTTGTTGTAACATATTTGTATTGTAAACCATTATGTAATGGTCGTGTGTAAACAGGATATTTTAGATTATCATTATTTGATAATCTACGTAAAGCTTTTTAAACCTTTATTGATGAAATAAAGGTTATGGTTTGTTTTAAAATGAATGCAGTCTTTGAAAAACGTCTCATATAGAGGTCAAAACCTCGCAACGAAATCAATTAATATGGAACGTTTTTAATCAATAAGAACGGGACATTTCAGTTGGTATCCGAGCGTTGGTCTTAGAGAACCAGAATTTTGCATTAGTGTGTCTTATCGAGTTTGTTAGGATGCATTAGTGAGTCTGGACTTCGACCGTGTTTACTTGAAAAATGATTGCTTAACAAATTTTGTTGGAAACTATATATTTTTAACATGTGAATATTATGTGATATATTAATCTCTTAACGCGTTTGATATTATGTGATAGATGTCTACCTCTAGAACAAGTCCCATTGACTCACCTAATAATAATGAAGAGTCAAATGTAAATTGGAATGATTCGTGGACTGATTCACAAGTTCCCGAAGAGGAACCGGAAGAAGAGTCGGAACCAGAAGAAGAATCGGAACCGGAAGAAGAATCGGAACCGGATGAAGAAATAGAACCGGTGGGGGAAATAATAAAACGGTTAAGTAAAAGAAAATCCTCAACCAACCGACCAAGGTTAATTATGGTCAATGGTGTTTCCGCTAAGGAAGCAAAATATTGGGAGGATTACAAATTCTCCGATGAATCGGATTCCGACGAGAATTCCGATGATGTTATAGAAATTACCCCAACTGAATTTAAAAAGGCAAAAGAAAATAATAAGGGAAAGGGCATAAAAATAGAGAAATCTAATTCCAACCCCGATGAACTTTATATGTATCGTCAACCCCCGAAGTCCTTAAGTTGTAACAATGACCAGAGAACCTCTAAACCACGAGGTTTTTCTAAACCGTTGTGGAAAACGACAGTTAGTATTAGGGGAACATCATATATCCCTAGAAACTTGGCAAAACGAACCAAAACCGAAGAAGAAGAAACGAATGAGTCGGAATAAGATAGTTGTATTCGTGTGGAGTAATATATGTAATATAGTGTGCTTATGCTTTATGATATATGTAAAAATTGCTTGTATTAATAAGTATTTTTTTATGAATCTAACTCTTGTCTATTTTACAGTTTAAAAACACAAAATGGATAGACAACCCAATATTTTAAGAGACCTACCCGGAGACATGATTGATGAAATTTTGTCTAGAGTTGGTCAGAATTCCTCGGCACAACTATTTAAGGCGAGATCAGTTTGTAAGACATTCGAAGAACGTTCCAAGAATGTCTTGGTTTATAAGAGACTTTCGTTCGAAAGATGGGGGATATCACATTGGGAAATCCATAAGTTACGATGTGTTTACTTTGACCCATATATTGCGGGGAACCCAAATGCTATTTTACGCAATGGGTTAAGAAATTATTTTGACTCAATATATCCGAATATTGGACTTCGTGATTTAGAGAAAGCGGCTAACATGCAACATAAAGAAGCATGTTATGCTTACGGATTAGTAATGTTCGCTTCTCACCAAAGTGAGAACAAGAACATCGGGCTACAACTATTAAACAAAACGTTCCCACAAGTGACGGAGTCGGTAATTGGGGTAAGAAATGAGGTTTTTAGATTGTTACGGGACTGTTGGACATTACGTAACCCTCGTACCTTTGACGACGTTACAACACGCTGTCTTATCAACAGCCATAACGGTTATGTTCCACAAGACCAAGGATGGGAAGTAGTCCTAGTAAAACCAGAATGCATGACTTGTTTCTGGACGTATGAATTACGTGTCTTTATTGCCTTTGCTGAACGACTTGTGTACTAGCTAGAATTATCTTCACAACTATCTTGTATCAAAGTTATTGTGTGCTATATTTCATGCTTTATGTAAAATAAGCGGTATTGTAAGTTTGTAAAATATTGTATAAAAGTTTGAACGCGAAATATTATTATAATCAGTTTTTCATATAGAATTGTAGTAGTTGAATTGTATATTAGCTACTAAGTATGAACTTAACGGGTAGGTACTACCCGAAGTTAAACTTATAAAACGCTAATATGAAGAAAAAGCTTTTATAAATGAGTTCATATTATGCTACGAAATACTATTAACTACTCTTAATATTCTGTATGATTAACTTGTTCCATTTGATAATTTTGAAGGAAATGGCACCGACTACTCGACACACCGTGAATATGAATGAAGAGGAATTCCGTACTTTTCTAGCTTCAAACATAGCCGCAGTACAGGCTGCGCTACATACCAACAATAACCTTGGATCTAGCAGTACAGGAAATCGTGTAGGATGCACCTACAAAGAATTCACTGCCTGCAAACCTTTGGAATTTGATGGAACCGAAGGACCGATCGGGGTCGAATCGGTGTTTGCCATAAGTAAGTGTACTGAAGAGGACAAAGTAAAGTACGCTACGCATACCTTCACAGGTTCTGCGTTAACATGGTGGAATACCTATCTAGAGCAAGTGGGACAAGACGATGCGTACGCACTACCGTGGTCAGCATTCAAGCACTTGATGAACGAGAAGTACCGTCCCAGAACCGAGGTCAATAAGCTCAAGACAGAACTTAGAGGGTTACGAACCCAAGGATTTGATATTACCACGTACGAAAGACGATTCACAGAATTGTGCCTATTGTGTCCGGGAGCATTCGAAGATGAGGAAGAGAAGATCGATGCGTTTGTGAAAGGATTACCGGAAAGAATCCAAGAAGATATAAGTTCACACGAGCCCGCCTCCATACAACAGGCATGTAGAATGGCTCACAAACTCGTGAACCAGATTGAAGAAATAATTAAAGAACAGACTGCTGAAGAGGCTAATGTGAAGCAAGTCAAAAGAAAGTGGGAGGAAAACGGTGATAAGAATCACCAATACAACAACAGCAGCAATTACAACAATAATCGCAACAATTATCCCAACAATCGCAACATCAATCGCAACTACAACAAATGGCCCAACAACAACAACGACAACAACAACAGCAACTACAACAATCATCCCAACAATAATAATAACCGCAACAACAACAACAATCAGAAGCAGCTATGCCAAAGGTGTGAAAAGTATCACTCGGGGTTCTGCACCAAATTTTGCAACAAGTGTAAAAGAAATGGTCATAGCGCGGCGAAGTGTGAGGTCTACGGACCAGGGTTTAATAGAACGAAAGGAACAAATGGTGTCGGAACGAGTAATGGCGGAGCAAGTAGTGTCGGAGCAAGTTATGCCAATGTAGTTTGTTATAAATGTGGAAAACCGGGCCACATTATTAGAAATTGCCCGAACCAGGAGAACACGAATGGACAAGGCCGTGGAAGAGTTTTCAATATTAATGCGGCAGAGGCACAGGAAGACCCGGAGCTTGTTACGGGTACGTTTCTTATTGACAATAAATCTGCTTACGTTTTATTTGATTCGGGTGCGGATAGAAGCTATATGAGTAGAGATTTTTGTGCTAAATTAAGTTGTCCATTGACGCCTTTGGATAGTAAATTTTTACTCGAATTAGCAAATGGTAAATTAATTTCAGCAGATAATATATGTCGGAATCGAGAAATTAAACTGGTTAGCGAAACATTTAAGATTGATTTGATACCAGTAGAGTTAGGGAGTTTTGATGTGATAATCGGTATGGACTGGTTGAAAGAAGTGAAAGCGGAGATCGTTTGTTACAAAAATGCAATTCGCATTATACGAGAAAAAGGAAAACCCTTAATGGTGTACGGAGAAAAGGGCAACACGAAGCTACATCTTATTAGTAATTTGAAGGCACAAAAACTAATAATAAAAGGTTGCTATGCTGTTCTAGCACACGTCGAGAAAGTACAAACTGAAGAAAAGAGCATCAATGATGTTCCCGTCGCAAAAGAATTTCCTGATGTATTTCCGAAAGAATTACCAGGATTACCCCCACATCGATCCGTTGAATTTCAAATAGATCTTGTACCAGGAGCTGCACCAATAGCTCGTGCTCCTTACAGACTCGCACCCAGCGAGATGAAAGAACTACAAAGCCAATTACAAGAACTTTTAGAGCGTGGTTTCATTCGACCAAGCACATCACCGTGGGGAGCTCCTGTTTTGTTTGTCAAGAAGAAAGATGGTACATTCAGGTTGTGTATCGACTACCGAGAGTTGAACAAACTTACCATCAAGAACCGCTACCCACTACCGAGAATCGATGACTTATTTGATCAACTACAAGGCTCGTCTGTTTATTCAAAGATTGACTTACGTTCCGGGTATCATCAAATGCGGGTGAAAGAAGATGATATTCCAAAGACTGCTTTCAGAACACGTTACGGTCATTACGAGTTTATGGTCATGCCGTTTGGTTTAACTAATGCACCAGCTGTGTTCATGGACCTTATGAACCGAGTGTGTGGGCCATATCTTGATAAGTTTGTCATTGTTTTCATCGATGACATACTTATTTACTCAAAGAACGATCAAGAGCACGAAGAACATTTGAGAAAAGTGCTAGAAGTATTGAGGAAAGAAAAACTGTACGCGAAGTTTTCAAAGTGTGCATTTTGGTTGGAAGAAGTTCAATTCCTCGGTCACATAGTGAACAAAGAAGGTATTAAGGTGGATGCGGCAAAGATAGAAACTGTTGAAAAGTGGGAAACCCCGAAAACTCCGAAACACATACGCCAGTTTTTAGGACTAGCTGGTTACTACAGAAGGTTCATCCAAGACTTTTCCAGAATAGCAAAACCCTTGACTGCATTAACGCATAAAGGGAAGAAATTTGAATGGAATGATGAACAAGAGAAAGCGTTTCAGTTATTGAAGAAAAAGCTAACTATGGCACCTATATTGTCATTGCCTGAAGGGAATGATGATTTTGTGATTTATTGTGACGCATCAAAGCAAGGTCTCGGTTGTGTATTAATGCAACGAACGAAGGTGATTGCTTATGCGTCTAGACAATTGAAGATTCACGAACAAAATTATACGACGCATGATTTGGAATTAGGCGCGGTTGTTTTTGCATTAAAGACTTGGAGGCACTACTTATATGGGGTCAAAAGTATTATATATACAGACCACAAAAGTCTTCAACACATATTTAATCAGAAACAACTGAATATGAGGCAGCGTAGGTGGATTGAATTGTTGAATGATTACGACTTTGAGATTCGTTACCACCCGGGAAAGGCAAATGTGGTAGCCGATGCCTTGAGCAGGAAGGACAGAGAACCCATTCGAGTAAAATCTATGAATATAATGATTCATAATAACCTTACTACTCAAATAAAGGAGGCGCAACAAGGAGTTTTAAAAGAGGGAAATTTAAAGGATGAAATACCCAAGGGATCGGAGAAGCATCTTAATATTCGGGAAGACGGAACCCGGTATAGGGCTGAAAGGATTTGGGTACCAAAATTTGGAGATATGAGAGAAATGGTACTTAGAGAAGCTCATAAAACTAGATACTCAATACATCCTGGAACGGGGAAGATGTACAAGGATCTCAAGAAACATTTTTGGTGGCCGGGTATGAAAGCCGATGTTGCTAAATACGTAGGAGAATGTTTGACGTGTTCTAAGGTCAAAGCTGAGCATCAGAAACCATCAGGTCTACTTCAACAACCCAAAATCCCGGAATGGAAATGGGAAAACATTACCATGGATTTCATCACTAAATTGCCAAGGACTGCAAGTGGTTTTGATACTATTTGGGTAATAGTTGATCGTCTCACCAAATCAGCACACTTCCTACCAATAAGAGAAGATGACAAGATGGAGAAGTTAGCACGACTGTATTTGAAGGAAGTCGTCTCCAGACATGGAATACCAATCTCTATTATCTCTGATAGGGATGGCAGATTTATTTCAAGATTCTGGCAGACATTACAGCAAGCATTAGGAACTCGTCTAGACATGAGTACTGCCTATCATCCACAAACTGATGGGCAGAGTGAAAGGACGATACAAACACTTGAAGACATGCTACGAGCATGTGTTATTGATTTCGGAAACAGTTGGGATCGACATCTACCGTTAGCAGAATTTTCCTACAACAACAGCTACCATTCAAGCATTGGGATGGCGCCGTTTGAAGCACTTTATGGTAGAAAGTGCAGGTCTCTGATTTATTGGAGTGAAGTGGGGGATAGACAAATTACGGGTCCAGAGATTATACAAGAAACTACCGAGAAGATCATCCAAATTCAACAACGGTTGAAAACCGCCCAAAGTCGACAAAAGAGCTACGCTGACATTAAAAGAAAAGATATAGAATTTGAAATTGGAGAGATGGTCATGCTTAAAGTTGCACCTTGGAAAGGCGTTGTTCGATTTGGTAAACGAGGGAAATTAAATCCAAGGTATATTGGACCATTCAAGATTATTGATCGTGTCGGACCAGTAGCTTACCGACTTGAGTTACCTCAACAACTCGCGGCTGTACATAACACTTTCCACATCTCGAATTTGAAGAAATGTTTTGCTAAAGAAGATCTCACTATTCCGTTAGATGAAATCCAAATCAACGAAAAACTTCAATTCATCGAAGAACCCGTCGAAATAATGGATCGTGAGGTTAAAAGACTTAAGCAAAACAAGATACCAATTGTTAAGGTTCGATGGAATGCTCGTAGAGGACCCGAGTTCACCTGGGAGCGTGAAGATCAGATGAAGAAGAAATACCCGCATCTATTTCCAGAAGATTCGTCAACACCTTCAACAGCTTAAAATTTCGGGATGAAATTTATTTAACGGGTAGGTACTGTAGTGACCCGAACTTTTCCATGTTTATATATATTAATTGAGATTGATATTTACATGATTAAATGTTTCCAACATGTTAAGCAATCAAACTTGTTAAGACTTGATTAATTGAAATATGTTTCATATAGACAATTGACCACCCAAGTTGACCGGTGATTCACGAACGTTAAAACTTGTAAAAACTATACAATGACATATATATGGTTATATATATAGTTAACATGTTTTTATTATAAGTATGTATCTCATTAGGTATTTTAACAATGAGTTATATACATAAAAATGAGACTATTAATTTAAGAAACTCGAAAACGATATATATAACGATTATCGTTATAACAACGTCTTACTAGGTACATATGAATCATATTAAGATATTGATACACTTGGTTAATTATGTTAAATGATAAGTAAATATATTATTAAGTGTATCAACAATGAAATACATATGTAAAAATAAGACTACTAACTTAATGATTTCGAAACGAGACATATATGTAACGATTATCGTTGTAACGACATTTAACTGTATATACATCATACTAAGATATATTATATATCATAATATCATGATAATATAATAATTTAACATCTCATTTGTTATAATAAACAATGGGTTAACAACATTCAACAAGATCGTTAACCTAAAGGTTTCAAAACAACATTTACATGTAACGACTAACGATGACTTAACGACTCAGTTAAAATGTATATACATGTAGTGTTTTAATATGTATTCATACACTTTTGAAAGACTTCAAGACACTTATCAAAATACTTCTACTTAACAAAAATGCTTACAATTACATCCTCGTTCAGTTTCATCAACAATTCTACTCGTATGCACCCGTATTCGTACTCGTACAATACACAGCTTTTAGATGTATGTACTATTGGTATATACACTCCAATGATCAGCTCTTAGCAGCCCATGTGAGTCACCTAACACATGTGGGAACCATCATTTGGCAACTAGCATGAAATATCTCATAAAATTACAAAAATATGAGTAATCATTCATGACTTATTTACATGAAAACAAAATTACATATCCTTTATATCTAATCCATACACCAACGACCAAAAACACCTACAAACACTTTCATTCTTCAATTTTCTTCATCTAATTGATCTCTCTCAAGTTCTATCTTCAAGTTCTAAGTGTTCTTCATATATTTTACAAGTTCTAGTTACATAAAATCAAGAATACTTTCAAGTTTGCTAGCTCACTTCCGATCTTGTAAGGTGATCATCCAACCTCAAGAAATCTTTGTTTATTACAGTAGGTTATCATTCTAATACAAGGTAATAATCATATTCAAACTTTGGTTCAATTTCTATAACTATAACAATCTTAATTCAAGTGATGATCTTACTTGAACTTGTTTTCGTGTCATGATTCTGCTTCAAGAACTTCGAGCCATCCAAGGATCCGTTGAAGCTAGATCCATTTTTCTATTTTCCAGTAGGTTTATCCAAGGAACTTAAGGTAGTAATGATGTTCATAACATCATTCGATTCATACATATAAAGCTATCTTATTCGAAGGTTTAAACTTGTAATCACTAGAACATAGTTTAGTTAATTCTAAACTTGTTCGCAAACAAAAGTTAATCCTTCTAACTTGACTTTTAAAATCAACTAAACACATGTTCTATATCTATATGATATGCTAACTTAATGATTTAAAACCTGGAAACACGAAAAACACCGTAAAACCAGATTTACGCCGTCGTAGTAACACCGCGGGCTGTTTTGGGTTAGTTAATTAAAAACTATGATAAACTTTGATTTAAAAGTTGTTATTCTGAGAAAATGATTTTTATTATGAACATGAAACTATATCCAAAAATTATGGTTAAACTCAAAGTGGAAGTATGTTTTCTAAAATGGTCATCTAGACGTCGTTCTTTCGACTGAAATGACTACCTTTACAAAAACGACTTGTAACTTATTTTTCCGACTATAAACCTATACTTTTTCTGTTTAGATTCATAAAATAGAGTTCAATATGAAACCATAGCAATTTGATTCACTCAAAACGGATTTAAAATGAAGAAGTTATGGGTAAAACAAGATTGGATAATTTTTCTCATTTTAGCTACGTGATAATTGGTAACAAATCTATTCCAACCATAACTTAATCAACTTGTATTGTATATTATGTAATCTTGAGATACCATAGACACGTATACAATGTTTCGACCTATCATGTCGACACATCTATATATATTTCGGAACAACCATAGACACTCTATATGTGAATGTTGGAGTTAGCTATACAGGGTTGAGGTTGATTCCAAAATATATATAGTTTGAGTTGTGATCAATACTGAGATACGTATACACTGGGTCGTGGATTGATTCAAGATAATATTTATAGATTTATTTCTGTACATCTAACTGTGGACAACTAGTTGTAGGTTACTAACGAGGACAGCTGACTTAATAAACTTAAAACATCAAAATATATTAAAAGTGTTGTAAATATATTTTGAACATACTTTGATATATATGTATATATTGTTATAGGTTCGTGAATCAACAGTGGCCAAGTCTTACTTCCCGACGAAGTAAAAATCTGTGAAAGTGAGTTATAGTCCCACTTTTAAAATCTAATATTTTTGGGATAAGAATACATGCAAGTTTTATAAATGATTTACAAAATAGACACAAGTACATGAAACTACATTCTATGGTTGAATTATCGAAATCGAATATGCCCCTTTTTATTAAGTCTGGTAATCTAAGAATTAGGGAACAGACACCCTAATTGACGCGAATCCTAAAGATAGATCTATTGGGCCTAACAAACCCTATCCAAAGTACCGGATGCTTTAGTACTTCGAAATTTATATCATATCCGAAGGGTGTCCCGGAATGATGGGGATATTCTTATATATGCATCTTGTTAATGTCGGTTACCAGGTGTTCACCATATGAATGATTTTTATCTCTATGTATGGGATGTGTATTGAAATATGAAAATCTTGTGGTCTATTATTATGATTTGATATATATAGGTTAAACCTATAACTCACCAACATTTTTGTTGACGTTTTAAGCATGTTTATTCTCAGGTGATTATTAAGAGCTTCCGCTGTCGCATACTTAAATAAGGACGAGATTTGGAGTCCATGCTTGTATGATATTGTGTAAAAACTGCATTCAAGAAACTTATTTTGTTGTAACATATTTGTATTGTAAACCATTATGTAATGGTCGTGTGTAAACAGGATATTTTAGATTATCATTATTTGATAATCTACGTAAAGCTTTTTAAACCTTTATTGATGAAATAAAGGTTATGGTTTGTTTTAAAATGAATGCAGTCTTTGAAAAACGTCTCATATAGAGGTCAAAACCTCGCAACGAAATCAATTAATATGGAACGTTTTTAATCAATAAGAACGGGACATTTCAGGTAGGAGCAATAGTAAAGCTCATCCTTATAATTTTTCGGTCTGGCACAAGGTCCTGTCTTTGACCATGCTATGCAACCACCGTTCTTACGGTTGACACCCGATTTGGTTCAGGTGACCTAATGAATTCCAGGTGAATTCCTAGGATTTTACGTTCAATGGTAATGAACGCATTGAAAATAGGGTTTTCAGAAAACAAATCGGTTTTATTTTTGATCAAAATATTTTCTCGTTCAAGCTCGAGTTTAGATATCATTGAATTCCATGAGTTTGAATTCTCAATCTTTAAGGTCAATCTCTAGGATTGAGTAATATCAGGCTTTAAAAGCTGATTTTTAATCTTTAAGGAGATTATCCTTTCTGGGGATCTGATTCATTAGTCTTATCAAGCTAATTTGCATGGTGCCCCCCATTGTACGAGATAAATCCTTCTCATGGTTAGGATAAATCTGACCACTTGGCGACCCTGTTTAATGCTGAGGTCCGTGGATTTCCTGCTGATTTTAGTGATGACTTTTCTAGATTTTTCGTCAACCTACAGCTGGTCTGGACGACAACTTCCTGATTTAAATCAAGAAGCGCGTTTCTTTTTCGGAAGACTTTACTTCCTTTTAATGATGGAATTGATTCATCGTGTAGATCCATCTCTCTTACAGTAAATCAGGTAAAACTTTTTAGTTTAGTCCAAAGCAAAAGTATTTTCAGTTATTTGTACAAAAATATGTGATATATGTTTTGAATAACTTGGAGAATTTTCTCACACTTGGCTTTTATTTTCCTTTTTATTGTCCTCTATTCCATTTTAAATGAATTTTAACATTTTGGTTTGTTTCTCAATTTATGTCCTTTCTGAGGTAACAATAATTTCGGTGTTAAAACCTAGTTTTATCGTTCATAAATATGTATAAACATGATTTTGAGTTCATTTAATTGAAAATTTTGAAAAATTTTACTAGATTTGGGTAGTCAGTATATAAGACTAGGGCTGTTCTTTATTATCAGAGAGCACTAGATTCTAATACAACTACTGCTTTACTAGTATTTTTAATGGTAACCAAGTGTTTAAGATAAAAATTATAAAATCCGAAAGAATTTAACCCCTTCCCACACTTAAGATCTTGCAATGCCCTCATTTGCAAGAAATCAGTAACAATTTAAATTATTGAGGGTGATTTGTGTGAAAATGATTAAATTTTTACCAAAGTTTCCAAATATATTGGCGTTTGTTTGCTGAATGATAAATGGTGCACATCATTTGTTCATTCCGTCTTGTTGTTATTTCACATATATTTTGCATCTTGTCGTCAAAATTAGTTGCTTTTGCTGAACTTAATGCCAGTCTTTGAAAATGCGTTGTTTTACCCTGTTGTGTACATAAGATAAACTGCAAACATATATACATATTTTTGAAGTTTGGTATATTACCCCACATTCAAAAATTATTAAAATCTAAGAATAAAAGTTAGAAAATTATAAAAACTATTACAATATTAACATAAGTATTAAACGTATCAACATTACAAATTACAAAATAAATAAAACTAAGTAGACTAGGGATGATACTGATACCAATAGGGGTTCCATGGATAACCATAGGTGCTATAGAATGCTTCGGCTGGGTTATACGTAGGATACGGTGGTTGCATCTCTATAGACCAGGGAGGGAATATGGGTTTTGGAGTAGGAATATAGTTTCTACCTATATATTGGCAATGAGCTATGATTTGGTTTTGATGAACTTGCCAATCTTCAAATGCTCTCTGTCTAGCATTTTCGTACTCTTGTGAAGCTATAAACCTTTGCATTTCTTGCATTTCATTTCCCCCTCCTACATTACCTTGCTGTTGGTTTCTCTCAACCTGTGGATGACTACCATGGTATTGTACTGCGGCGTTATTTCGCCTCTTCAAAACTTTTACACCATGGTATACATTTAAACCTATTGTATCGCGGGGTTCTGGTTCTTCGACTAATAATCTATATCCACACCGAGATATTCAGCAATCAAAGTAATAAAAATACCACCTCCTATTATGCTATGCGGTCTCATCCCCCTAACCATAGCTGATAAATAATAACCCACACAATAAGGTACACTTACAGCGCTTTGTGGGTCTCGAATACACATATGGTAAAACAAATCCTGTTCATTTACCTTTTCCTTGTTCTTACCTCTTTGTGTAATCGAATTAGCTAAAAACCTATGAATCACTCTTAATTCAGCTCTATCTATATCCAAATAAGGGTAATTTTCCCCTTTGAATCGGTGATGGCTTGTCATTTGACTCCATACACCATGTGTATCAAAATTTTCATCTATCTTTCTACCATTTAGTATCAACCCTTTACAATCGGCAGATGCTAACTCCTCAGGCGTATATATAAGTAAAGCCTGAGCCATGTCTAGTAAAGACATGTGGCGCATCGAACCTCCTAACAAAAATCTAATAAAAGATCGATCGGTTAAACTATCTACCCGATCATTTAATTCTATACTACACAACAATTCTTCACACCATACTTTATATACAGGTCTACGCATGGTGAATAAATGTACCCAGTCATTAAAAGTAGAATTACCATACCTCTGTGCAAGTAATTCCCTAATTGGCCCGGCCAATTCTACAGCTTCTAATGGTCCCCATTCTATGACCCTAGGTACCTCAACAACTTTAGAATGAAGAGTATGCAAACCCCTTTGGTATTTTGGATAATCTATCCAAAGTCTGTCAAATCTCAGGTTCGGATGCAAATCTTCCTAGTGCATATCAGAAAATGTCATGACTGGATGAGGTATATCTTGCTTGTAGTAGTTATCCACCTCCTGTTGTTCCGCATTCTCAGCAGGAGCATTGCGAGCTTGGGATGAAGATTCACCCCTTTCAGTCTGCAAAACACATCAAACACAATTTTTGTGCATCCAAATATGCATTAGTGTCAGTAAAATCATCAATCAAAATAATTACAATGACATGATCAATTTATATCAAACTTAAGCTCATTTTCATATTTTCATCAAATCTACACTTTTTCAAATAAGCATATACGAAAATGTTCGCCAAGTTCATAAGCATTCAACTCAAATAACATGTCAAAATAATCATCACTAGCAATTAAACAAGTTTCAAATGGCATTATCTCTCAAAAATCAAGTTCATGAATTTTAGACTTGAAAAAGTCCACTTTAATTCTCAAAATCTTGTTTAGGCTCAAAGTTTGGATCATTTAACTACCTAAACATGTTACACTACTTAATTTAGCAAAAATTCATGACAAAAATTGGCCATAACCTGTTTATATCAAAAAGCCCCAAATTTGCTCAAGAACACAAACCCTAGATTACTCAAAATTTGAAGTTTAAGGCTTCTAATCATGTTAAATAGCATCAATCTAGGTTATACAAGCATAATACATAAACAATTTAAGCATAATCACACTAAAAAGCATCAAAATCAAATTAGGGAAAAAATTGCTCAAGAACACTAATTTTCGAATTAAATGGTGTTTAGGTGTAGAAATTTACCGTTTTTCTTGAGTAATTCCTTGATAGCATCCTTCTCAACATGATTTTAGTAAAAGATTTGATGATTAACGGTTAAAAATTGTGATTTTGGGGGTGTTTTTTCGGGGTTTTTGCGCAGTATTTCGCAGTATTTGGTGTTTGTGGTGTGCAACTGAGCTGTTCTTGCTCGATTTTATTTTTTTTCTGTATTTTGGTCCTCCCGCGAGTCGCGGGGTTTAAACCTTCAAACTCCGCGAGTCGCGGAGTTTGTTAATTTTTTTTTATTTATATCTTATACTAATTAAAACAATTAAGTAATTAATTTTAAAATTTTGTTTCCCTTGTTATTAAGGACGAGGTCGTTTCGGATCGACAAAATTTTAAAATTTGTCTTTTTGTAGCGATTGTTTTAAAAGCTAAGATTTTTGAGTTTTTTTAATGTTTTTGGCATACTTTAATTTAATAAGATTAAAAATAATGATAATAAAAGTTCTCGTCCCTCTCTCGGGTAAAGCAATTTCGGTTCAAAGACCTAGTCTTCGACTTACGATGAAGTTTAAAAATCATATTTTTAACTTAATGAGATAAAGTAAATTTTTGTTTTTAAATTCACACCAAACTTAAAATAAAAATACATAAAATTCAAAATTAATATTAAAAATTCACACCAAACTTTAAAATTTGAAATGCATAAAATTAAAAATTCATATTTTTAAAAATTAAAAATTCACACCAAACTTAATTTAAAAATTCATATTATAAATTCACACCAAACTTATATAAATTTTTTAAATATTTACAATTTTAAATATATTGATTTTATAAAGTTTACAATATTAATTTAAGATTTATATATTAATTTTAAAAATATGGTAAAAATAAAATTAAAAATCTTTTTGGCTTTTTATCCCACTTTAATCAATCAAATATTATCAAAAATATGCGCCCCTCTTTTCGGTAAAGTAATTTCGGTTCCAAGACCTAATTTAACTCATGACGAATTTTTGAAATATTTTGGGTTGATTGTTTAAAGATATTTAGAACTTAAGAATAAACGTTAAATTTCGAAGTGATGTAATAAATTTTTGAATGATATCAATAATTTCGGTCGCCAAACCTAATTTTATTCAATACCAATTTAATACTTTATAGCGAACAAATTAGCGTTTATTATCAAAAGGTTAAAAATAAAAATAAAAAAATAAAAACTGTACAGACTTACCTGTGAGATAGTATTCTTAGTTATATGATCTATCCCATTCATAAGATAGTCGGTTTAATTGGTTTTCCATGGCTACATAGGCGTAACCTCGAGCATTCAGTGTCTTTTCTTCTAAACATATGAACGGTCCGTCTCTGCATAAAGTAACAAATTCGGTGTTTGAATAGGTTTGATTATTTGAACATTTACCTCCATGTGACCATTTTCCACATTTGTGACATCTTTCTAGGTGTCGTGCTCTTCTTTTCGCTGCGGATTTTGATTTTCCTTTACCAAATTGTAACTTATTATCTTCGCATCTGGATTCTTTTCTAACTCCGTCCAATCTTTCTCTGATTACTGATACTATTTCACTCTGTAGTGTGTCATTATTACGTTTAGTGATCAAAGCGTGTAACATTAAACCATGGTTTAGTTCACAGGCAGTCTTCATTTTGTAAAAACCTAAAAAAAATAAAAATTCAGAATGGGGGGAGAAGACTAGTTCTTTAGGGTCTGCTAGGGAAAGACCATTCGGGTTCCATTTTCGAGAACTACATGAAAACAGACAATCTAACTCTAACAGAAATACATATTATCCTTTAAAGACTTGATTCTCCCCACACTTAGGTAGCTGTGGTGTCAAAATTGTGATTAACTTCGTTGTCGACTTCCATCGGACTATCTATGTAGTGTTTAACTCTGTGACCATTAACTTTAAATTCAATCCCATTTGAATTTATTAATTCTATCGTTCCGTATGGAAAAACTCTTTTAACTATGAACGGTCCAGACCATCTTGATTTCAATTTTCCAGGAAATAGCTTGAATCGTGAATTGAACTTCTAATTCTTTTATCATGCCATTTCTTCGTTCTTTCTTTA
Source organism: Rutidosis leptorrhynchoides (assembly GCF_046630445.1). Classification (NCBI taxonomy): domain Eukaryota; kingdom Viridiplantae; phylum Streptophyta; class Magnoliopsida; order Asterales; family Asteraceae; genus Rutidosis; species Rutidosis leptorrhynchoides. Next base: position 191,819,556 of record NC_092334.1, read on the forward strand.
TAGATTAACGAATTATCGTATGCTTCATGTCTTAATTCTTCTAATTCGTTTAGTTGACTTAATCGTAGAAGTCCGGCTTCATGTAAATCAAGATTACATGTCTTCAAAGCCCAAAATGCTTTGTGTTCAATTTCTACTGGAAGATGACATGCTTTTTCATAAACAAGTCTAAAAGGTGTGGTTCTAATTGGAGTTTTGTAGGCTGTTCTAAAAGCCCAGAGTGCATCCTCCAATTTTATGGACCATTCCTTCGGATTTGATCCTACGGTTTTCTCTAGAATACATTTTAAAGCTCGGTTGGTATTTTCAACTTGTCCACTTATTTGTGGATGATATGCGGTGGAGATTTTATGAGTTACTCCATATCTTTTAAGAACTTTCTCAAGTTGATTATTACAGAAATGAGTACCCCGATCACTTATTAAAGCTTTCGGTGTTCCAAACCTTGCAAAAAGACGTTTTAAAAAGTTGACTACAACTCGTGCATCGTTAGTTGGGAGAGCTTGTGCTTCCGCCCATTTAGATACATAATCAATGGCTACGAGTATATATAGATTATTATGAGATTTTGGAAATGGACCCATAAAGTCAATACCCCAAATGTCAAATACTTCACATACTTGAATGACATTTTGTGGCATTTCATCACGTTGACTTATTTTTCCGGCCCTTTGACAAGCATCACAGGATTTGCAAAGAAGGTGTGCGTCTTTGAAAATTGTAGGCCAATAGAATCCAGCATCATAAACTTTTCTTGCTTTTAGTTGAGGCCCATAATGCCCTCCTGTTGGTCCTGTGTGACAATGGTTTAATATTTTACTGGCTTCATCTCCGAATACACATCGGCTTATTATTCCATCGGGGCAACTTTTAAACAGATGTGGATCTTCCCAAAAATAGTGTTTTATATCACTGAAGAATTTCTTTCGTCTTTGGTACGATAATCCTTTTTCAAGGAATCCACAAACTAAGTAGTTTGCATAGTCTGCAAACCATGGAATTTCTTTATAATCTATCTTCAATAGATATTCATCAGTAAAGTTGTCTTGTATGGCCGATTCATTTAGAACTTCTAATTCGGGATTTTCAAGACGAGAAAGATGATCAGCAGCGAGATTTTCTGCTCCTCTTTTATCTCGGATTTCAATATCAAACTCTTGTAAGAGTAAGATCCAACGGATTAATCTTGGTTTAGCATCTTGTTTTGAAAATAGGTATCTAAGAGCAGAATGGTCGGTATAGACCACCGTTTTTGCTAGAACGAGATATGATCAAAATTTGTCAAAAGCAAAGACAATAGCAAGGAGTTCTTTTTCAGTAGTTGTATAGTTCGTTTGTGCTCCTTGTAACGTCTTACTAGCATAATATATAGGTTGAAATCGTTTTTCAATCCTTTGTCCTAAAACGGCTCCCATTGCAAAATCACTTGCATCGCACATTAGTTCAAATGGTAGATTCCAATTTGGTGTTATCATGATCGGCGCATTAGTGAGTTTCTCTTTAAGAATATTAAAAGATTTGATACACTCATCTGAAAAGATGAATGGAGCATCCTTTTCTAGGAGTTTATTCATAGGAGTGGCAATTTTAGAAAAATCTTTTATGAAACGTCGGTAAAAATCGGCATGCCCTAGAAAACTCCTAACTCCTCTAACATTGGTGGGATGTGGAAGTTTAGCAATTACATCTACTTTAGCTCTATCCACTTCAATTCCTTCTTTTGAAATTTTATGTCCAAGAACGATACCTTCTTTAACCATGAAATGGCATTTCTCCCAATTAAGTACTAGATTTGATTGTTCGCATCTAATAAGCATTCGTTCCAGATTAACTAGACATGATTCAAATGTATCACCGAAGACTGAAAAGAAATCCATGAAAACTTCCATGCATTCTTCTATCATGTCGTGAAAAATCGCCATCATACACCTTTGAAAGGTTGTAGGGGCGTTGCAAAGTCCAAACGGCATGCGTTTGTAAGCAAAAGTACCATAAGGGCACGTGAATGTGGTTTTATCTTGGTCCTCGGGTGCTATTGGAATTTGAAAATATCCGGAAAATCCATCTAGAAAACAATAGTAACTATTTTCGGCTAATCTTTCCAACATTTGATCTATGAAAGGTAAGGGAAAGTGATCTTTTCTGGTGGCGTCATTTAATTTTCTATAATCAATACATACACGCCATCCTGTTACAGTCCTAGTAGGAATAAGCTTATTTTTCTCATTTGTAATGACAGTCATGCCACCCTTCTTAGGTACGCATTGAACTGGGCTTACCCATGGACTATCAGAGATTGGATAAATTAGACCTGCATCTAGCAGTTTAATAATTTCTTTTTTAACTACATCTTGCATATTAGAATTTAGTCTTCGTTGGCGTTGCACATACGTTTTATGACCTTCTTCCATAAGGATTTTATGTGTGCAATACGAAGGACTTATTCCTTTAATATCATGAATCTTCCATGCAATGGCTGGTTTATGAGCTTTCAACACAGAAATGAGTTGTGATTTCTCATTTTCATTAAGAGAAGATGATATTATTACAGGTAATTCAGATTCACCATGTAAATAAGCGTATTCCAAATGGTTTGGAAGTGGCTTTAACTCTAATTTCAGTGGTTCTTCTATCGATGATTTGTATCGATATCTGTCTTCTTCTTTTAGCATTTGAATTTCTTCTGTTGTTGGTTCATATCCATTAGCTATAAGTGTAGCTAACATTTCAGCTTCATCAATTGGTTCATTACCTTCTCCTAAAGAACATTCTCCTGTTCCTTGTAATTCTGGAAATTCTTCTAATAATTCTGCATGTGCATCTATAGTTTGAATATAATAACATGTATCATCTGCAGATTGTGGTTGTTGCATTGCTCTATCAACTGAAAAGGTAACACTCTCGTCCTCTATACTTAAGGTCAATTTCTTACCGAACACGTCTATCATTGCTTTAGCCGTGTTTAAGAATAGTCTTCCTAGTATGAGAGGAACTTGAGAATCTTCTTCCATGTCCAGAACAACAAAATCTACTGGAAATACTAAAGTACCAACTTTAACTAGCATGTTCTCCATTATCCCCCTAGGATATTTTATTGATCTATCGGCTAGTTGTATGCTTATTCTGGTTGGTTTCAATTCTCCAAGGTCTAGTTTAGCGTATAGTGAATATAGCATTAGATTTATACTAGCACCTAAGTCTTCCAATGCTTCTATTGAACTAAGACTACCCAGAAAACATGGAATTGTGAAACTTCCTGGATCAGATAGTTTTTCTGGTATCTTATTCAACAGTACCGCTGAACAATTAGCATTCATAGTAACAGTCGAGAGTTCTTCCATTTTCTTTCTATTTGAGATTAGATCTTTCAAGAATTTAGCATATCTAGGCATTCCTGAAATTACATCAATGAAAGGAAGATTTTCATTTATCTGTTTAAACATATCCAAGAATTTGGATTGCTCGGCTTCAAGTTTCTCTTTCTTCATTTTACTCGGGTAAGGAAGTGGTGGTTGGTATGGTTTAACATAAGGTTTAGCCTTAACTGTGTTATCTTCATTAACCTTTTCAACTACCGGTTCTTTTTCGTTATCTTGATCAGGTTGTGGTTCTTGTGGAGTAGGAATAGATTCATCAGAAGTTACAGGTATTTCAGGTGGTTTAAGTGTTGTACCACTTCTTGTGGTAATAGCTTTAGCTGTTTCATTCCGGGGGTTAGCATTTGTATCACTAGGTAGACTTCCCGGTTTTCTTTCACCTATTAACCTTGCTAGGTTACTTACTTCTTGTTCCAGATTTTGAATAGAAGCTTGTTGATTTCTAAATGCTTGAGCATTTTGTTCATTAGTTTGTTTCTGAGATGTGAAAAACTGCGTTTGAGTTTCAACTAGCTTCGTCATCATATCTTCTAAATTCGGCTTTTTATCATCAATTTGTTGTGGTGGTTTGTTTTGAAAATTAGGTCTTTGCTGATTGTAATTATTATTGGATACTTGTGGATTGCTAGGACCTTGTTGGTTGTTGTATGGAATATTTCAGTTATAATTCTGGTTTTGATTGTAAATCGGTCTTGGCAGTTGATAATTATTCTGATAATTATTTCCAGGCCTTTGGTTTATGTATGAAATATTCTCTCTTTGTTCCATTGTTAATTCAATACTGAGACAATCTTTTGTCAAATGTGGTCCTCCACACTGCTCACAACTAATTCGTATTGAGTGAATATCTTTAGTCATCTTTTCCATTCGTCTCTCGACAGCATCTATCTTTACGGAAATGGAATCTAAGTCGTGGCTAGAATCGGCTCTAGCTGCTTTAGATGATCTAACGATATCTTTTTCTTGGTGCCACTCATGTGAGTGGGAAGCAGTGTTATCAATAATTTTGTAAGCATCAGTTTCGGTTTTCTTCATAATAGAACCACCAGCTGCTATATCTATGTCTTTTCTTGTAGTGATGTCACATCCTTGGTAGAATATTTGTACTATTTGACAGGTGTCTAAACCATGTTGCGGACATCCTCTTAACAACTTTCCAAATCTAGTCCACGCCTCATATAGAGTTTCATTCGGCTTCTGTGTGAACGTAACAATTTCTCCTTGAAGTCTTACGGCTTTAGATGCAGGAAAGAATTGTTTAAGAAATTTTTCAACTAAAACGTCCCATGTATCAATCGCCCCTTCAGGTAACGATTCCAACCAATCTTTGGCTTCTCCCTTTAAAGTCCAGGGAAATAACATGAGATATATCTGTTCATCCTCCACTTCTCGGATTTTAAATAGTGTGCAGATCCTATTAAAGGTACGTAAATGTTCATTTGGATCTTCCTTCGGCGCACCACTAAATTGGCATTGATTAGTCACCATGTGTAGAATTTGTCCTTTGATTTCATAATCTGGCGCATTAATGTCTGGATGAGTAATTGCGTGACCTTGGCCAGTGCGTTTAGCTCTCATTCGGTCTTCCACACTTAATGGTTCCAGATTCTCCATAATTGAATTTGTTGAATCGGAATCACTAGAGGATTCTGATTTAATGGTTCGTTCCTCAACAATCTCTGTTTGAATGATTGGTGGTTCCGGAGGAAAGTTTAGTGGTTCAGGATCTATGAATCGTTCCTGAATATTCTCCGGATTCTCAATTGTGAAGTCGGGTTCAAAAAATGGATTATCGGAAATTTGAACTGGAGTACTTGGTCGACTGGATGACGATTTTAAAGAAAAATCAACGGCGGTAATATTTGCTAAATGTCTTGATCTAGTTACAGGTGGTGAACGTACAAAAGGTGGTGAACGTCTTGCTCGGTGCATTCACTGAATATCCTATTAGTTTTTAAAAGGAAAGAAAAATTATAATAAGTTATCCAATCAATAGACTTTTCTGATTTTGCCCACGTTTCGAATAGCCAAAAGATGCAGCAGAGGGGCATGATTCGTTTGGTCTCAATATAATTGAGGACTGTTTGGCTCCAATAACCCGGTCCACGTACAAATCCAACTATTACTACGAACCAGAAAATTTTGATGTCTATCAATTTAACCACTTAAAATAAATTTTCGTAATTTTAAGAAATTTAGATAAGAAGTAGAATAAAAATCTATGTCCTAAAAACTAGGATAGTGAGAAATAAGAAAGAAAAAGAGCTCGTCGAAAAAGGTCGAAAAAGAAAAATGGTTGAAAAATAAAAGGTGACGGAAAAATAAAAGAAACTTATAAAACTTAAAAACACTTGACTAACCTAACCTTATTACTACAACTAACTTAAAATTATAATCGCAAATTGAGATTACTAATTGGAATGATAATTGATACATAGGTAAAAGTCGTCTAAAAATATTAAAGCTTACAGGAAAAACTATATCCCAAATGGCAATAACTTAAAAAAAAAAAAAAACTAAAACTTAAAAAGGCATCGCAAAATTCTACAGTACCTAAATCTTAGTCTAAAGAAAAAGCACTTAAGGGATTTTACGGCAAGGCCTAAAAATCTAGAAGTAAAAATAACTATGGCAAAAACTAAGTTTAAAACTAAATATGAGCTAAAAATACAAATATTACGCTAAAACGATTGAAAAGGGACAAAATATAAAAATATATAAAAAGTTGTAAAAAGTACAATTTTTATAAAAATATTATTTTTATTTTATTTATTTATTAAAACTATTAATTTTACAATTTAATTAAACTAATTTAACTAAAATATAGATTAAATAAAAAGTAAAACTAATTATAATGATAATAATTAATTAGGGTTAATAATAATAATAATTAATAATTACCCGTAATTAAATGCAGATTAGGGTTTCTGTCGGTGTCAGGGTAGCTCCGCGAGTTGCGGTAGTCGAGGCAGCAAACTCCGCGAGTCGCGGGGTTCCAAAATTCAACTCTGGTACAGTTTTGAATTTTTTTTTTATTTTATATTTTCTGTTTTATATTTTTCTGTTTTAAAATCTAAATATTTATATAATAAAAACTTATATTTAAAAACTAAAATAAAAATAGAACTACTTTATAATTTTATAAATAAAAATCGTAAAACTAGATTTATATATATATTTTATTTTTTTTTCGGTTTTTTTTTATGTTTTAAATAAAAACAAAATACTTAAATAAAACTTATATAAAAATAAAGAAACTTTATAAAACTTAAATATTTAACAAAATCTTAAAAATACTTATATTTTTGTTTTTCTTTTTATAATTTCGAATAATTAAAAAAAACGTAAATTTTTTACAAAAACGTATTTTTATAAAAGTAAACTAAAAATAATTTTTTTTTTATATTAGCGTTGCGCTTCCGGCTTTTAAGCGATTCCCCGGCAGCGGCGCCAAAAATACTTGATGTGTGCAGCGGGGTGTACGAAATACTATTAAATTTTACAATAAAATACTATTACATACGATACAATTTTACACAAGATATTTATTTATTTAGAGAATGGATATACTTAAACCTTGCTACAACACTTATAGGCAGTGTACCTAATCGTACAGTATTGTAGTTTTTAGTAAGTCCGGTTCGTTCCACAGGGAAAATCTTTAAACAAAGCTTAACGCTATATTAGTTTATTTTTATAAAAAAATACAAATATATATATAAGTAATATTATTATTATAAAGGGGGGTTTTTACCGTTTAATGATCGGTTTGTCGATTTTAAAACTTTAGTCGCAGTTAAAACCAAATGTAAAATAATAAATACAAGACTTAATTTAAAGCATAAAGTAAATAACGATAATGAAATTGCGATTAATAAAAATGCGATAAAATAAACTTGCGATAATTAAAAAGTACGATAATTAAAAGTGCAATTAAATACAATAACAATAAAAATGCAATAATTAGAAGTGCAATTAAATATAAAATATAGGAAATTAAATATGAAATAAAAGAATTATGCTTATTTAAACTTCCGTAATCATGATGTTTGACGTGTTGATTTTAGTTTTATGCCCATGGGTTAATTGTCCTTTGTCCTGGATTATTTAATATGTCCGTCTGTTTTTTGTCCATAACAGTCCATCAGTCATAAATATAAAGTGCAAGTGTCCTCGTCAAATTATCCTTATACCCGAAGTTAAATATTCCAACTAATTGGGGACTTAAACTGTAACAAGATTTTAATACTTTGTTTAATAATTACACCAGGATGTCGACTGAGTGTAACCCAAGGTTTTAATATTTTGTTATCAATTATACCAAGTGTCCTTGTACATAATTTCACCCCTGTTTTAATTATTCTAGTGGCTATTAATCCATTCCCGTGTCCGGTTAAATGAACGATTATTCGTACATATAAATACCCCGCCCATCGTGTCCGATCGAGTGTATATGGTAATTTATAGGGACGCCCAATTGTAAATATTTATATTAACATTAACAAACTATCATTTAGTTAAACAAATATAAAGCCCATTAATAGCCTATAGTCTAATTTCCACAAGTGTCGTTCTTTTGTCCAAACCCCAATTATGGTACAAAGCCCAATTACCCAATTTTAGTAATTAGCCCAACATCATGATTACTTCGGATTAAATAAGCATAATAATAACTTAGCTACGAGACATTAAATTAAAAAGGTTGAACATAACTTACAATGATTAAAAATAGCGTAGCGTTACACGGACAGAATTTCGACTTACACCCTTACAACATTCGCTAACATACCCTTATTATTAGGATTAAAATTAAAATTAAAATTAAAATATAAATATAAATATTTACGTATAGATATAGAGAGGATGGATATATGATTGTGAAAAAATGATCAGAATTCGGTTGGCTTTATAGGGAATTGAGTTCAGGGATACTCCGCGACTCGCGACAACTTTTGCCTTCAAACTCCAAGAGTCGCGGAGTTCGTAAATACAGCTCACTCCATTTTGGCTCTTTGTTTACCGACGGTTTATTATATAAATATAACATGTAATTTTTAGTCCGTTGCGTCGAGCGTTGAGAGTTGACTCTGGTCCCGGTCCCGGATTTTCGAACGTCCTTGCGTACAATTTAATATCTTGTACTTTGCGTTTTGAATCTTGTACTCTTGTAATTTCGAGACGTTTCTTATCAATAATTGGAACCTCTTTGATTGTATTTTGTACTTTTGAGCTTTTTGGTCGTTTGCGTCTTCAATTCGTCGAATCTGTCTTTTGTCTTCACCTTTTATTATTTAAACGAATATCACTTTTAAATAGAACAATTGCAACTAAAAGCTTGTCTTTCTTGAGGAATAATGCTATGAAATATATGTTCGTTTTTAGCATTATCAGTTACTAACTACAAAATCGAACCATTTCGATAGCTAGTGCGTAGTGCAATGCAAAATCATCTCACCGATGGTCGATAATACAATCTTTATAGAAATCGAACCTCTGAATCCAAATAATTCTATCATAGAATGTAGTTTTGAATACTTGTGTCTATTTCATCAATCATTTATAAAAGCAGTTCATGTATTCTCAGTTCAAAAATATATCTCAAAAACATTTAATAAAGCGTTTATAAAAAACAGCGCATGTATTCTCAGTCTCAAAAATGTAAAGAGTAAAAGGGAATCAAATGAACTCAATCAAATGAACTCACGCATATAAATATTGTAAAATAGTTAATAAAGCATTTGCATGTATTCTCAGCCCAAAAAATGTAATGAGTAAAAAGGGAGCAAATGAAACTCACTATTCTATATTTTGCAGTAAAAATACATATGACGATATTGAACAATGCAGGCTTGACCTCGGATTCACGAACCTATATCATTTGTATATATTAAAACATATAATTGTAATCAAACAATTATATATATATATTATTTTTAGTGATGTAATTTTTATATTAATAACTTATATATATATTTCATTATTTAATTAAATGTATTCATTTTGTATATTTAAATAAATAAAAGTATTAATATAGTTAAGTTATGTATATTAAATATATTTTATGTAAATATCATTTGTTTGTTGAAATTAGTAACTGTAATAATACTAAAACAATATTTGTAATGATAAAAATGATAATATTGATAATACTTAATATTACTAATAAAATTAATAATATTAATAATTCTATTAGTGTTATTAATAATAATAACCGTAAAAATATTAATTTTACTGTTAATGACAGTTATGATAATGATTTTAATAATTATATATTAGTAATATTCATGATAGTTTTAATAATAATACTTATGTTAATAATAACAATTCTATTATTTATAAAAAGATACTAGTACTACTATTTACGAAAATAATAATAATATGTATTATTTTCATAATAATAATAATAATAATAATAATAATAATAATAATAATAATAATAATAATAATAATAATAATAATAATAATAATATAATAATAATAATAATAATAATAATAATAATAATAATAATAATAATAATAATAATAATAATAATAATAATAATAATAATAATAATAATAAATTTGTTTAGGTCTGATCGAGTCCCACATGAAACACAAATCGAGTTGTGGCAGCGAAAAGGAAAAAAAAAGGAAAGCGAAAGTCATCATCATTGAATTATCTTCTTGTCTCCTACATCATCGTGTACCATCATCGATAGAGAAGCATCTTTATCAACACGATCATCATCATTAATTCGCTACATCATCATTCTGTCATCATACATCATGACCATCATAATTATCATACTTACTGTAACATCATCGTATCATCATTACTGTAACATCATCATATCACCATTACTGTAACATCATCACCATGTCGTCATCATCTTCATCGTTTTAGTTACTGTAGCTTCATTATTATTTCGTTCTAAAACAGTAGCATATAGCAGGTTTGGTGGTGGTTTACAGGGGTGGTTTTGGGTAGGTTTGATGACAGAAAATCCCACAGCAGCAGCAGCTTATGAAGATGAATGATGGTGGTGGTTTGTAGGCTGTTTTCGAACAGGAAACACAAACCCAGCTGCAACAGTGGCAGCTCGTAACAGTAGCATTTTCCATGGAGGTGGCGGTTTCGTGGTTTCAACAAAAGAGAGAGAGAGAGAGAGAGAGAGAGAGAGAGAGAGAGAGAGAGAGTAAAAGAGGTTATAATTGTAGACGGTGGTGACGCAGAGTGATGGTAGAAGCTTGATAGTGGAGAGGGTTGTCGATGGTAGTGAGGTAGTTGAAGGTAAAAGTCGACGGTGGTGTTCAAGCATGAAGAAGGAAGATGATAAAGTGATGGGTTCATGAGGATGAAATGAGTTTAGGTGGTAATGATTTGAGATGATGATGATTCGAACAACCAAAAAAGAAGTGGGTTTATGTAATGGTGGTTGTGTTTGGTTTGCATTTTTGACTCGACCAACAAGAAATATATGTAACAGTTAACATGAGTAGAATCAATAATGGTGGTGTTGAAGGTTGTTTGTCGATGGTGGAAGGTGTGCTACGGTGGTGTTCCAAACGGGTTTCGATGGTGATGGTTAAAGTTATAAGATTCTAGTATTAGTACAATTATACGAACAACAAATAGGGTTATGGTAGTTTAAGGTTGTCATGGGTGGCATGGTGGTGGTAGTTGTAATTCAACGGGGTGGTGAAGTGTTGGTGATTGATAAGTGATGAGATTCATGTTTATCTCCAACATATATATCTCAAACATATATATGTATATATATTAAATCAGGGATAGAGCACATGTATATATTATATATATTATAATATTCAATATAACACAGTAAGCAGCCGGTAAGTTTAACATATCTGCCGACAGTTTTCTCGAACTACTATTTCGTATCCCATTGTGAATCAGTGGCGGATAAAAGCGTTCAGAAAAATCCCATATTTTTATCTTAACTATATTTATTTATTTTGGTCATTATGATATAAAATTCGATCATTAACTATTACATAAAAATTACATTAATTATTCACTCTCAACCCCAAGTAAAATATAAAAAGTTTTAAAATTCAACAAATAGTTCCTAAATACATTTTTAAGAAGCCTAAAATTTATATTACTCATTTTCGTATCACCGTTTATTTTAAAATTACATAAGTTTGCATTTAACTTGCTTAATATCCATCGAAACATCTAACGAGTATTACAATCATTTAATATTTATTTTTAATATACTTTTTTTATATATAGAGAGATATATTTTAAATAATAATTATTATAATATCTTATATTTTTATTTTATTAATTTTTAATAATAACAACATATAATACTTCAAACTATATTTCGAATTATTATTTATATATACATACACACATATCTATTTACAATTTATTGTTTATGTATCTTCACTGTACGATCTCTATCCCTCCTTATTGATAAAGAAATTCTTGTGGAATCAATGATTAATAATGAAACATTACGAAATAATTTGGTTCCAAAAAAATTGGAGATCTTTGTATGGCGGGCTTGTCAAAAAAGGCTACCCGCTTTGACCGAGCTTGATAAAAGGGGTATTGATTTGCATAGTGTTAGATGCCCGTTGTGTGATGACGACCTAGAGACCGTGGATCATTCCCTAATTTTTTGCAAACATGTGTTGGAAATTTGGGATCGTGTTTTTGCTTGGTGGGGGTTCCGTAACATGTCAAACCTTAGTATCAATGAAATCCTTCGAGGTAACTCTCCATCACCTTCAACTGCTTTCGGAAGTAAAATTTGGCAAGCGGTCGAATGGGTGTGCTCTTATCTAATTTGGAGGAATCGTAATGAAAAAGTTTTTCGAGGGAAAAGTTGGAATCCACCAAATGCTTTGAATGAAATTCAAGTAAAGTCTTTTCATTGGATTTCAACTAGGATAAAAAAACGGAAGATCGATTGGTTAACTTGGCTTAACGATCCTAGTGTGTATCTTAGATTAGTATAGTTTCATGTTTGTAATTGTTATGGTTTGCTTTCCTTGCAAACCACTCGTGTAATTTTGTGAGCAAATGCTCACGCTCGTGTACTCTTTGTTTCATTTTTATAATACATCTTGCTTTTCAAAATAAAAATTGTTCGTGAATCGTCGAGAATAGCCAAAGGTTAATTGAATGTACGAAAATAGTTAAAAAATTTTGAGGCTCAAGATTACAGACTTTGCTTATCGTGTCAGAATTATATAAAGATTAAGTTTAAATTTAGTAGGAAATTTCCGGGTCATCACATCCAGAAAGCAAATAACCCACTTGTGATATTTAATACTAATAATAATTAACAATAGTTAATAATAATATAATAATAATTATAATATAAAAACGTGTGAATGAGGAAGTAGCGGCCATCACTTGAATTTTAAATCTGCCTACAGTTTTCACGGACTGTGTATCATACGAAATCAGTGGCGGATAAAAGTGTTCGGAAAAATCTCATATTTTTAAATTAACTATATTTATTTATTTTGGTCATTATGGTATAAAATTTGATCCTTAATTTGTTAAATAAAAATTACATCAACTGTCCCTCTCGATTTTGGGTAAAATATAAAAATTTTTGAAATTTATTAATTAGCTTCTAAATATATTTTTAATAAGCCTAAAATTTGTATAGCTCATTTTCGGATCACTGTTTATTTTAAAATCACATAAGTTCGTTTATAACTTGTTTATTATCAATCGAATGATAATTGAGTGTTACTATCATTTTCCAAATAAATTCGAAACTATAAATATATTCAATACACTTTATTTATATATATAAATACTTTTTAAATAATAATCATTATAATATCCTATTTATATTTTACTTTACATAAATAAATTTTAGTAACAACAACAAACAATATTTAAAATTATATTTCCAAATTATTATTTATATATACACATATCAAGTTACAATTAATTTTTCGTGAATCGTCGGAACTGGTCGAAGGTCAAATGATTTCATAAAATAGTTCAAAAATTTTGAGACTCCACATTATAGACTTTGCTTATCGTGTCAAAACATATGAAGATTAAGTTTAAATTTGGTCGGAAATTTCCGGGTCGTCACAGTACCTACCCGTTAAAGAAATTTCGTCCCAAAATTTGATTGGGATGATCATGGCTTACAATAAATATGTTTTCATGACTCATATGAGTTGATAAATAGAGTTTTTTCATCATTGAGTTATATGGATAAAACGATTCATTTATGTGTAGCGTAAGAGTGAAGGTGTCACAAAAGATTGAGATAGAGATTTAACTTTTGACGTAGTCACGGTGGATTTCTGGAATTCAAGGAATTCAAAGAAAATCTTCGAAATCCAAAAGATTTGATTCTTCGGCGAATAAAAAATTAGGATCTCTTTAATTAAATGCGGTCATCTGTCTCGATTGTTACGTCTGATTTTTCCTTTATAAATTAAACTCTTCTGTTCCATTATTTTCACCATTCCTATACTTTATTTCTTAGTTCATACATCCAAAAGATTGTGAAAATGCTTAATCTAGTTCTAATCCTTGATATCTTTCTAATTATCATTTCTGTCATCCTTCTTTTCAATCTTCCACCAGAAAAATCTGTTTACTTCTACTATTATATTGGGGTGATACTATTCTTAATTCTACCGTCTCTTTATATTGATATTCGTATTAATATCCACGGTTTGTAACATTCGTGTTGTTATTGGGCTTTATATTTTCTCTTATATTTTGAAGCTCTTTGCCTTTTTATTCTCTTCTCGACCTCTAGTAAGGCGGGTAATGGTCCAAAATTCGTAAGTATGGAGTTTCGAATAAACATGACTAACGTACTGTAGTGACCCGAACTTATCCATGGTTATATATATTAAATGAAATTGATATTTACATGATTAAGTGTTTCCAACATGTTAAGCATTCAAACTTGTTAAGACTTGATTAATTGAAATAGGTTTCATATAGACAATTGACCACCCAAGTTGACCGGTGATTCATGAACGTTAAAACTTGTAAAAACTATATGATGACATATATATGATTATATATATAGTTAACATGATATTATGATAAATAAGTATCTCATTAGGTATTTTACCAATGAGTTATAAACATAAAAATGAGACTATTGAATTTAAGAAACTCGAAAACGTTATATATAACGATTATCGTTATATCAACGTCTTACTAAGTACATATGAATCATATTAAGATATTGATACACTTGGTTAATTATGTTAAATTATAAGTAAATATATCATTAAATGTATTAACAATGAACTACATATATAAAAATAAGACTACTAACTTAATGATTTCGAAACGAGACATATATGTAACGATTATCGTTGTAACGACATTTTACTGTATATATATCATACTAAGATATATTATATATCATAATATCATGATAATGTAACAATTTAACATCTCTTTAGATATAATAAACATTAGGTTAACAACATTTAACATGATCGTTAACTTAAAGGTTTCAAATCAACATTTACATGTAACGACTAACGATGACTTAACGACTCAGTTAAAATGTATATACATGTAGTGTTTTAATATGCATTCATACACTATTGAAAGAATTCAAGACACTTATCAAAATACTTCTACTTAACAAAAATGCTTACAATTACATTCTCATTCAGTTTCATCAACAATTCTACTCGTATGCACCCGTATTCGTACTCGTACAATACACAGCTTTTAGACGTATGTACTATTGGTATATACACTCTAATGATCAGCTCTTAGTAGCCCATGTGAGTCACCTAACACATGTAGGAACCATCATTTGGAAACTAGCATGAAATATCTCATAAAATTACAAAAATATGAGTAATCATTCATGACTTATTTACATGAAAACAAAATTACACATCCTTTATATCTAATCCATATACCAACGACCAAAAACACCTACAAACACTTTAATTCTTCAATTTTCTTCATCTAAGTGATCTCTCTCAAGTTCTATCTTCAAGTTCTAAGTGTTCTTCATAAATTCTAAAAGTTCTAGTTTCATAAAATCAAGAATACTTTCAAGTTTGCTAGCTTACTTCCAATCTTGTAAAGTGATCATCCAACCTCAAGAAATCTTTCTTATTTACAGTAAGATATCTTTCTAATACAAGGTAATACTCATATTCAAACTTTGGTTCAATTTCTATAACTATAACAATCTTATTTCGAGTGATGATCTTACTTGAATTTGTTTTCGTGTCATGATTCTGCTTCAAGAACTTTCAAGCCATCCAAGGATCCTTTGAAGCTAGATCCATTTTTCTCTTTTCCAGTAGGTTTATCCACAAAACTTTAGGTAGTAATGATGTTCTTAACATCATTTGATTCATACATATAAAGCTATCTTATTCGAAGGTTTAAACTTGAAATCACTAGAACATAGTTTAGTTAATTCTAAACTTGTTCGCAAACAAAAGTTAATCCTTCTAACTTGACTTTTAAAATCAACTAAACACATGTTCTATATCTATATGATATGCTAACTTAATGATTTAAAACAGGAAAACACGAAAAACATCGTAAAACCGGATATACGCCGTTGTAGTAACACCGCGGGCTGTTTTGGGTTAGTTAATTAAAAACTATGATAAATTTTGATTTAAAAGTTGTTCTTCTGGGAAAATGATTTTTCTTATGAACATGAAACTATATCCAAAAATCATGGTTAAACTCAAAGTGGAAGCATGTTTTCCAAAATGGTCATCTAGACGTCGTTCTTTCGACTGAAATGACTACCTTTACAAAAATGACTTGTAACCTGTAATTCCAACTATAAACTTATACTTTTTCTATATAGATTCATAAACTTAAGTTCAATATGAAACCATAGCAATTGGATTCACTCAAAACGGATTTGAAACGAAGAAGTTACGGGTAAAACAAGATTGGTTATTTTTGCTTGTTGTAGCTACGTGAAAATTGGTAACAATTCTACATTAATCATATCCTAGCAAACTTATATTATATTATACATGTATTCTAATATATTATGTAATCTTGGGATACCATAGACACGTAAGCAAATGTTTTGACATATCATATCGACCCATCTATATATATTATTTGGAACAACCATAGACACTCTATATGAAGTAATGTTGGAGTTAGCTATACAGGGTTGAGGTTGATTCTAAAAATATATATAGTTTGAGTTGTGATCTAGCCTGAGACGTGTGTACACTGGGTTGTGGATTGATTCAAGATAATATATATCAATTTATTTCTGTACATCTAATTATGGACAACTAGTTGTAGGTTACTAATGAGGACAGCTGACTTAATACACTCAAATCTTTAAAACATAATAAAAATGGTTGTAATTATATTTTGATCATACTTTAATATATATGTACATATTTGTTTAGGTTTGTAAATCGATCCGTGGCCAAGTCTTATTTCCGAGGAAGGAAATATTTGTGAAAGTGAGTTATAGTCCCACTTTTAAAATCTAATATTTTTGGGATGAGAATACATGCATGTTTTATAAATGATTTACAAAATAGACACAAGTACGTGAAACTACATTCTATGGTTGAATTATCGAAATCGAATATGCCCCTTTTTATTAAGTCTGGTAATCTAAGAATTAGGCAACAGACACAATAATTGACGCAAATCCTAAAGATAGATCTATTGGGCCTAACAAACCCCATCCAAAGTACCGGATGCTTTAGTACTTTGAAATTTATATCATATCCGAAGGGTGTTCCGGAATGATGGGGATATTCTTATATATGCATCTTGTTAATGTCGGTTACCAGGTGTTCACCATATGAATGATTTTTATCTCTATGTATGGGATGTGTATTGAAATATGAAATCTTGTGGTCTATTATTACGATTTGATATATATAGGTTAAACCTATAACTCACCAACATTTTTGTTGACGTTTAAAGCATGTTTATTCTCAGGTGAATACTAAGAGCTTCCGCTGTTGCATACTAAAATAAGGACAAGATTTGGATTCCATGTTTGTATGATATTGTGTAAAAACTGCATTCAAGAAACATATGTCGATGTAATATATTTCTATTGTAAACCATTATGTAATGGTCGTGTGTAAACAGTATATTTTAGATTATCATTATCTGATAATCTACGTAATGTTTTTAAAACCTTTATTGATAAAATAAAGGTTATGGTTGTTTTAAAAATGAATGCAGTCTTTGAAAAACGTCTCATATAAAAATGAATGCAGTCTTTAAAAATGAATTCAGATATTTAATTGTACACGTAACCCGAGTACAAAATAATACGCGTAACCCGCGAATTAAAAATCATTCATATGGTGAACGCTTGATAACCGAACTAACAGGATGCATATAGAATATCCCCATCATTCCAGGACTCTCATCGAATATGATATTCGAAGTACTAAAGCATTCGTAACCCGAATGGGATGTGTTGAGGTCCATAGATCTTACTTTAGGATTCGCGTCAATTGGTGGCAATTATCATAAACACCAATTCTTAGGCTACCAAGCTAAAAAGGGGCATATTCGATTTGATAATCCAACCATAGAATGTAATTTAGATTACTTGTGTCTATTTCGTAAAACATTTATAAAAGCTCATGTATTCTCAGTCCCAAAAATATATATTGCAAAAGCATTTAAAAAGGGAGCAAATGAAACTCACGATACGATATTTTGTAGTAAAAATATGCATACGACGGAACTGAACAATGCACGGTTGGCCTCGGATTCACGAACCTATATCAATTATATATATTAAAACACATAACCGTAATCGAACAAGTTTATATATTTATATTATTATTATACTTATTATATTAATAATTTATTAACTATGTTCATTTATATATTCTTAATACTTAAAATTTATATATATATATATATATATATATATATATATATATATATATATATATATATATATCAGATTTAAAGTATATGATAAGTCATTTATTATAAATATCCTATTTTGATGTTTAGAGATATCATGTCATGCATTAAAACTTAATATATATTTATTTTTTTAATATTTGAAATAAGTACTTAATATTAATTTAAAAAGGTAAATTATCAATGTTAATATTACATTAAAATATTTTTGTATTAGTAATATCAATCATAAAAATAATGATATTAGTATTAATATTAATAGATGTAATAATAATTGTAGTGATAATATTGTTACTAAAAATAATAGTGAAAATGAAAATTCTAATAATATTGATAGTTTACAAAATGATAATTTTAGTAAAATGTTACTTTGAATGATAATATTAATTTTAATTAAATTATAGATTAAAAAAATGATTACTCTTAGTAATAATGATAAATATAATAATACTGATAATAACTATAAAAATAATGATTTTACTAATAATAATGCTAATATTTATTTTAAAAACTATATTGATAATAATACTACTAATAATAATAATACTAATACTTATGATAATAATAATAATAATAATAATAATAATAATAATAATAATAATAATAATAATAATAATAATAATAATAATAATAATAATAACAATAATAATAATAATGAGTAATAGGTAAACTACCTCAAAGAAGCAGTCCTTAAAAAAAATGCCCAAGCCCGAGTTTGAACCCGCGACCTCTCGCTAACCCGAAACACCTAACACCACTCCTCAGTTCATTCTTATCTTATTTAATTTTCACGCTAAGTATATATAAACCATACTTCCTGTATTCTTCTTCTTCTCCACAGTATCATGTATCATTCATCATCGTTTCCGTTTATCCTCATCATCATTGTTTACTCGTTTTTCATCATCATAACTAAGTTTTATTATCATAATCAATTATCATCCCCTCACTAATAACAGTCCACAGGCCCAACAACATTAAACTTTTATGTTTTGGATAAAACCCTTTCATGAGCCCAAGAATGAAAGTCCATTTATAAATAAAAAGAAGCCCAACATAACAATATTGTGAAGCCCATATTTCCGCCCAGTTGTTTGTTGATCGGTTTATAAAAAGATTTCCTGATGTCGTCTTATTTCTTGGTCCTTGACAGCCGCAATCAACAAGAAGGAAAAAGATATTTCACAGATTATCAATTATTATTATCATCGTCTTTCACGATTCATCAACATCATATTATCATAATCATCACCTCATGTTATCATCTTCATTCACCAAAACCGAAACAAAAATTGAATAACTATCATCATCCTAATTCATTTTATCTTCATCCGTAATCATCATTGTTTCTCTATTCATCATCTTCTTCATCAAGTTTCATAGTCTCCACCTTTTCATGTTCACTAATGATCATCGTCTTTAATCATTTTCAACATCGTTGCTCATTATTTTTATCACATAAACAGAAGGTGTACTTGTAGCGGTTAACAAGGTGGTTTGGTGTTTAGATGGTCTGTTGGATCGAGTATGATGAGTACATGTTGCAGCCGAGACTGTTGTTCGAGCAGAAGCATAGTGCATCAAATTAGTAATATAAAATGATTATGCTTGTGGTGGGATTGGATTATGAAAAGAAGCAGAAGATCGAGACTATAACAGCACAGTAGGTGGCTTGATGTATTGTTGTTGTACACGATCGTAAAAAAAAATATTAGTACGTATCAACGGTGATATAATAGAGATTTATGTGGCTATTTGGTGACAGTTTAGGGTGGCGAATGTTGTGGTTCACGGTGGTAGAAGGTGGCAGTTTTTGGTCGGAGATGGTTGTCGTAAATATGATGAAGGTTGCCGAAGTAATAGAGAAGAAGGGGTGTTTGGTTTGTGTTAAACTAACATGAAGCATTTATATGTATATGTGTATGATTATGCGTCTTCCCATTTTCCTTTTCGGTTTTTATTTTGTCAATTATGAAGTTGTAATTGGATATGTTAAACCTTTAATCATGCTTTGTATTTTGGCTTTAAGAGTTTAATATATAAAGAAGATAATGATATTTTATTATATATAAAAGAAATCATTATTCATAGAAACAGAAAGGAAATCATTTAGAATAGTTACACTTTTGGAATATTATGTGTGTGTATCATTCAATAAACACAAGTGGAAGCTAGAATTCTTGATGTCCAGAAAGCAAAAAACCCACTTGTGATATTTAATACTAATAATAATAATAATTAATAATAGTTAATAATAATAATATAATAATAATTATAATATAAAAACGTGTGAATGAGGAAGTAGCGGCCATCACTTGAATTTTAAATCTGCCGACAGTTTTTACGGACCGTGTATCATGCGAAATCAGTGGCGGATAAAAGTGTTCAGAAAAATTCCATATTTTTAAATTAACTATAATTATTTATTTTGGTCATTATGGTATAAAATTTGATCCTTAATTTGTTAAATAAAAATTACATCAACTGTCCCTCTCGATTCTGGGTAAAATATAAAAAATGTTGAAATTTATTAATTAGCTTCTAAATATATTTTTAATAAGCCTAAAATTTATATAGCTCATTTTCGGATCACCGTTTATTTAAAATCACATAAGTTCGTTTATAACTTGTTTATTATCAATCGAATAATAATTGAGTGTTACTATCATTTTCCAAATAAATTCGAAACTATAAATATATTCAATACACTTTATATATATATATATATATATATATATATATATATATATATATATATATATATATATATATATATATATATATATATATATATATATATATATATATATATATATATATATATATATATATATATATATATATATATATATATATATATATATATATATATATATATATAGTGGTAGGATCAAGAGGGAAGTAACCATTCGGGGGGAAGCGGGGGGAAATGAAAACTTTTTTTTTTCGTTTTTTGAAAAAACTTTGTTCACGAACATTATAGATGAGATGAAAATATGAACATTTAGTAGAGACACTTTGTGATAAATGTTTTTATTTTGGCGGGAAAACGCTCGAAGAAGTAATATATAACAATTATCGTGTTTTTCGATCGTATTTTGAGGTTTTAGCTATTGGGGTTTAGATATTATGGTTTAGATATTAGGGTTTATAGGGTTTAGATATTAGGGTTTAGTAATTTAGGGTTTAGGGTTTAGATTTCGGGTTTAGATTGAGTTTTTAATACGAACAGTTTAGAGTTTAGGGTTTAGGGTTTAGGGTTTGGTGTTTTGGGTTTATGGAATAAACCCAAAACACCAAACCCTAAACCCTAAACCCTAAACTCTAAATTGGGCTAAATTTTACCTCACAAAACATGAAAAAAAAAACGTTCATATTCTTCACGAACAATATTATCTTGAATGTTATTTTTGTCGATCGTTTTCCCGCCTAAATAATAACATTCATCACGAAGTGTCTCTTCTAAATGTTTATATTTTCATGTGATCTTGATACCGGAAAAAAATTTTCAAAAAAAACGAAATTTTTTTTTTTTTTTTGCTTCCCCCCGATTGGTTACTTCCCTATTGATCCTGCCCCTATATATATATATATATATATATATATATATATATATATATATATATATATATATATATATATATATATATATATATATATATATATATATACTTTTTAAATAATAATCATTATAATATCCTATTTATATTTTACTTTACATAAATAAATTTTAGTAACAACAACATATAATATTTAAAATTATATTTCCAAATTATTATTTATATATACACATATCAAGTTACAATTAATTGTTCGTGAATCGTCGGAACTGGGCGAAGGTCAAATGATTTCATAAAATAGTTCAAAAATTTTGAGATTCCACATTGTAGACTTTGCTTATCGTGTCAAAACATATGAAGATTAAGTTTAAATTTGGTCGGAAATTTTCGGGTCGTCACACTCGGGCCTCAGGGAATAGGTAAGGTAGCTCAGCAGGGTCATACACTGGAATTTGAGGTGGTAGAATGATGGGATCTCTCCTTTGTGGACCTGCACCAATAGACTTCTTCTTTTTAGGCTTTTGAGAGAGAACTTCTTCTACATTCACTACTGGTGCATTTCCATACTTTACTGCTTTGTTGAAGAGCTCTTGAAGTTCTGGTTTCAGTGTACCTTTAATACCACTTTTACCTTTACCAATAAAGTACTGCAGTATCTCCATCCATTCACTGAATCCTAAGGATATTAGATCAGTATAATCTACCCTCTCCTGAACATTATTTTCCCTGCTGACACTGAAGGCCCTTTTCGTGCCTTTGTGCACCTTGATGATCTTGCTAGGATTGGATCTTCTGGTCATCACATCACCATACTTGCTCCTATAGTAATGATCAGATAGCTCTATTGTTCATTCAGTTTCTATAGGAGCTACAGTAGGTGTATTCTCAGCTGATTCATGTTCATCAAGTGCCTTATCCTGAGCTTTAACAATGGCTTTTGCTAACTTTAAAGATTCAGCTTTTTGTTGTCTGTCAGTAGCCAATTTGTCTTCTTCTTCCTTAAGCCTCAGCCTCTCAACATATTCAGCATCATCCCTTATTTTCTGTTCAAGCTGAACCCTTGTAATATACTCAATAATCGTCATGTTCGGGGATTTTGCTGTAGCAATCAACTGTCTGCCTTCATCAGTAGTCATGGCATCATAGTATTGCTTTAAGTCCATATCCAGCTACAGAGCCTCATAAAAGAGAGCTTTCTCTTCATCATTATGTAGCCTTTGACCACTGTTATATAGATACACACCAACTTCAATGCTGAATTCCAAGGCATTGATGTAGAATTACTGATCAAGTGGATGGTACAGCAATCTGATTTGGCGTATCCTCTCAGGTATAGCTACTGCTCTTCATTCAAGCAGTTCAGGAACAGTGATCGCCAGCCTGTAAGCCTCTCTTTCATCTGGATTCATCTTTTTTAAGTCTGGCTCTCCTTGTGCAGCTGAATCATCTTCCCAAGTAGTGTGTTTATCATTACGTTTTGGGGAAGATGGAGAATATTTGAAGAATAATTCTGCTGTGCCAGAAGGACCCACGGGTTCAAAATCAGGTTCTTCCCGTATCCTATCAAAATAACCAAGGGTCCGGGCAGGAATTGGTGATTGAATGAAGGTTGAACCCCCCTGCCCCAGACTGTGAAATTAGCAGCATCAACAGAATCAGTATCCTGGTTATCACCCAACTCATCCACCTTTACTGGGTCTTCCACACTTGTTACACCCAGCAGCACACTTCTGGCTGGGTCTTCATTTACAGCACTCCTTGATATGTCTTCAGTACCAGCTGACTGATTAGTATCAGCTGGCACAACTGCCACAGTATCTTCACCAGCTGCCTCAAATAAGGGCTCTTTCCTTAGGGGTTGATTATCCCTAGGGGAAGATTTTACCCTTTGTTTATCTATTGGCTTGGGTTCAGCTGGTGGTTCTTGTGTTGATACTGATTCTTGTGGAGGCAGATAGAGAGTAATAGCAAGATACTCCCCCTCAATAATATCATCATCAAGGTTGATGACTTCTGCTGGCTGTTGTGGTGTAGCTGGCTGAGCAGAAGATGCTGGTCGAGAGGATTGGCTGGTTTCTAACATAGCGTCCAGCCATTTCATGAATACATCAGCTCTAACTCCTCCTGACTCAGTAGATTGCAAATAATATTGCATCTCTTCAGGTGTCATTCTTTTAATCCTGTCTGCTCGCTCAGCATACAGCTTTGCCTTCTTTTTATCATATTTCACCATGAACTTAGCATTTCATTTTCGAGCATCTCTCTGGTATTTGTTTATGCTGAGTAGTTCATCATGAATATCCATCTTTTCAGGGTGCAAGCACCATCTCCCTTAACCTCAAAAATATTTCAGCAGCATAATCAATATTTCTGTTGAACAGCAACCCATGACCCATCTTAAGCTCAAAATCTGAGCATTGATCAAAGCTACTGGACTTCTGGCTGATGCACTGGGTCAGCAGTCTGAAGAAATAGTACCACAATAGTGGCATGTACTTCCTTAATGGTGTGTGACCAATCGGACCAGCATATCCAATTATTTCTAGAACTTGCTTCCTGAATTCATCGCTCGTTGGTGAATTAACAAATGGTCCATCGGGCAGTTGAAGGGCATGTTGAATGGCATCAACGGTGATTGAGCAATTTAGGGTTTCAGTAACCATGCCATGAATACATGGAACATTCTGTTGAGTGGTGGCCATGGTGGCAGTGTACCAGAATCGAGCTAAGCAGGCTAGATAAAGTCGAGAAGGCACTCCGGTGATAGATCTCGCCAAAGGGCAACGCCTGATGTAGTCGATCTAAGTCTCATAGCATATGTTGGCTTTAGACTTGGGTATGGAGAGAGCATGTGATGCATTGCCTCTAAATAGGAGAATGAGATCATGTGCAGGTGCGTTATTAGCCTTAACAAGACTTGGATGAAGGTTAAACAATGGTTCCTGTTTAATTGGTTCCTCCGGTGCCGGTGGAGGTTGTTGTTCTGGTTGTTGTTGTTGTTGTTGTTGTTGTTGTTGTTGTTGTTGTTGTTGTTGTTGTTGTTGTTGTTGTTGTTGTTGTTGTTGTTGTTGTTGTTGTTGTTGTTGTTGTTGTTGTTGTTGTTGTTATTGTTGTTGTTGTTGTTGTTCCTCCGGTTGGTTCTCGACGGGTGGTGATTGTTGAAGAGTTAATAACCGAAGGTTATTATTAGAAATGGATCGCCTTATTTAACCTTTCGGATTGGTGGAAAAAAGTGTAGGAGAGAGAAAAATGGCAACTGTCATCTGCAGGCGCGTGGCCAGATGTGACAGAATGGCACGTTTTCGAGGGGACACAGACTGTTGATATGACGTATAATCGGCTTGAACACTCATACCTCCCATTAAGCATTAAATGCAGCAGGTGTTAATTCAAAATGAAGTTAAAGACCATAAAACAAAGTTTAAAAAATTCTTTGTTACATTTAATATGTTATGAATTTAATTTTAAATCATTGAGAGTAAATGAGTTTCTGTTTTAGTGTATCATTTAATGTTGTGAGCTATTTATTATTTCATTTTAGACATTAAATAACCATGATATAAAAGACCTTGTTGTGTTGATTGTTTGACATGTAGTCAGTAAGTAAAGAATTTGTGACTTACTGGGTTGCCCTACATATTGTAGAACTAGCACACCAACAAAGTTGTCTTTTATTTTAAAGTTCAAGCATACCCAGCTCAGAGATGAGATAGTTAAAACGTTTCTCATCTAAGGGCTTTGTGAATAGATCTGCTAACTGCTGGTCTGTTGAAATAAAATGTAGCTCCACATCTCCTTTTTGAACATGATCCCTTATGAAGTGATAACGAACGTCAATGTGCTTTGTCCTTGAATGCATCACAGGATTGTTGGTAATAGCAATTGCACTGGTGTTGTCACAGTAGATTGGAGTTTTTGTAACATGAATACCATAGCCCTTCAGCTGGCTTTGCATCCATAGTACTTGAGCAGTACAACTACCAGCAGAAACATATTCTTCCTCAGCAGTAGATATGGACACATTATTTTGCTTTTTGCTCATCCAGCTGACTAGCCTACCACCAAGTAACTGGAAACCACCAGTAATACTTTTCCTGTCTATTTTACACCCTGCAAAATCAACATCTGAATACCCTATTAGCTCAAAATCCTGGTCTTTGGGATACCAAAGACCACGTTTAGCAGTACCTTTTAGATAACTAAATATCTTTTTTACTGCTAGCAAATGTGACTCTTTAGGATCAGCTTGATATCTGGCACAGAGACAAATGGCAAACATAATATTTGGTCTGCTGGCTGTGAGATAAAGTAGGGACCCAATCATACCTCTATATTCAGTGATATTGACTGGTTCACCATTGGGATCAGCATCAATTTTGATAGATGCTGCCATTGGAGTCCCTATATCTTTAAACAGGTCAGACCAAATTTCTTTAACATATCTTTGATATATTTATCTTGACTTATAAAAATTCCATCATCAAGTTGTTTAATTTTCAATCCTAAAAAGTATTGCAAATCTCTTTGTAAGCTCATTTCATATGTCTTTGACATAAATTTTGAAAAATCTAGACAATGTTTCTCATTTTTAGATCCATTAATAATATCATCCACGTATATCTGTACTAGCAAGAGATCACCCTCTATCTCTTTTGAGAATAGAGTGGTATCAATTGTTCCAACTTTAAAACCTATACCAGTGAGATACACATGAAGTGTCTCATACCATGCTCTTGGTGCCTGTTTGAGGCCATAAAGAGCTTTATCTAACTTGTAGACATGGTCTGGATATTTACTGCTTATAAAACTAGGAGGCTGTTTGACATAAACTTAATCTTGCAGCTTCCCATTTAGAAATGCAGACTTAACATCCATCTGGAATACCCTAAAGTTCATCTTAGTAGCATATGCTAAGAACAATCTGATAGCTTCCATCCTAGCCACTGGTGCATATGTCTCTCCATAATCCAATCCATCTTCCTGTTTGAAACCTTGAGCTACCAATCTAGCTTTGTTTCTGATCACAATCCCATCTTCATCCATCTTATTTTTGAATACCCACTTGGTACCAATGATCTTCTTAGTTTCATCATCAGGTTTAGGTACCAATGTCCAAACCTTATTCCTATCAAACTGGGAGATCTCTTCTTGCATAGCTCCTGCCCAGCTTGGATCTTTGATTGCTTCTTCAGGACATGTAGGTTCAACGGTAGATACAAAGTTTACATGCATACAAAAATTGCTGGTTGCATGTCTTCTTGTTTTAACACCACAGGCCAGATTACCAATAAATTGTTCAATTGGATGCTCCTTTGTCCATCTAGTGTTATGAACATGTGAGCTTATTATGAAACATACAGCATCTTGTCATCAGCTGGCTCAGAGGAATGAGCAGCAGTGGAAGACAGTTGTTCATTATGAGTGTAACCAGTACCAGCTTGAGATCCTTCAGAACCAGTAGACCTATGCTCAAGTTGTAAAACTTCAGTAGAGCCAGTATGTCCAACTAGTTTAGACACAGATGGAATAGAGTGTTCCATTTCATCATCAAAGAACTCAGCAACATGGATTGGTGAGAGATTTGCTGCTGGTTCTTTTTCATCATCTAGAGCTTGCTGAGTTGGCTCTTCAAACAGTAACTCCTCATCTTCTTGACCAGAAGATGAAGTAGGGGTAGTTTCATCAAATGTAACATTAATAGATTCTTTAAAACAACCCCTTCTTTTATTGAAAACCCTATATCCCTTTGACATGTTGGAATATCCAAGAAATATACCTTCATCGGCCTTAGCATCAAACTTTCCTAGCTGATCCCTATTGTTTAGAATGAAACAGGGAGTGCCAAATACATGAAGAAATAAAATTGAGGGTCTTCTGCCTTTAAGAACTTCATAAGCAGTTTTCTGATGTCTTTTCACTATTAAAGATCTATTCTGGGTAAAACAAGCAGTGTTCACAGCTTCTGCCTAGTATTAATTTTTCAGCCTAGACTCAGCCAACATAGATCTTGCTGCTTCAATGAGTATTCATTAACAATCACCAGTGTATACTTCTTCCCACTACAGCTGGCTATATTAATAGGACCAAAAAGATCCATATGAAGTAGGTGAAATGGTTTCTCAACATATGAAATCTGCTTTGACTTGAATGAGGCATAGTGATGCTTCCCTTTTTCACATCCAGGACACAATATGTCCTTCACATAAGACATTGTGGGTAGCCGAGACACCGAAATTTTACTAGATAATTTGTGAATATCTTTAAAGTTGAGATGTGAGGGTCTTTTTTGCCATAACCATTTGAGGTTGTCTGCTGCCTTTGAATAAAAACAAGTATTAGTTGTTGTGACTGCTGTGTTCATGTCAATTTGATACATGTTCTCATGTCTTTTAGCTGTCAGCAGTGGCTTCCCTGTCTTATCAAAAATAGTGCCAATTTTCCTTCCGAATTGAACTATCTTACTTTTGCTTGTCAGTTGGCTTATGCTGAGTAAATTGTGTTTAAGCCCAATGACATATGCTACATTTGAAAATGTAACACTCCCATTTGTTAAAGTACCAAAACCCTTTGTGTAACCCAACGAATTATCTCCATATGAAACAACTAGACCATCCTTTTCTTGATATTCCATTAGCAGGGACTTACTTCTGGTCATATGTCTCGAACATCCACTATCGAGATACCAGAGTTGCTTGTTTTGAATGCCTGCACAGTAGCTAAGAGATTAGTTCTTTTTGAGAACCCATCTAAGGATGGGTTCTGGAAGGGTCATCTTTGATGATCTCTTCCTGTCTGCTGGTTTGCTTAAAGAGGGAGCAGCAGATGAGGTTAGGGTTAGAGTACACCGGTTAGCTAAGTGAAACTTGCTGCCACACTTGTAGCATATTCTCACATTTGGTATCGGTTACTGGTTATATACTGAGTAAATGGGGGCAGTAAGATCAGGTCTGCTTTTAGATATGGTAGCTATGAGCTGGTCAAGCTTGACAGTCATTATCTCAGTGATGGATGACCCAGCACATGATTCCACAATTTGGTCCACTTTAGCTTTTCCCTTAAGGGCAGTTTTCTTCTTAGAACCAGTACCATAATCATGATATACTGCTTTGCCTTTGTTATTCGACGAGCCAGTGTAGGAAGTTACTGACCCGTCAGCTGATACCGGTCGACTAGTATGAATCTTGATTGCTGCCTTTGACTTGCCATTATTGCGTTTTGCTGGCTTTTCAGCAGCTACTGGTTGACCAGTACAATTTTCAACAGCTGGCTCAGCATTGGTGGAATTTGAACACGAAGGGGAATCAATTGATTTCAACTTTCTTTGATTGTTTTCAGTGATTTCCCTTTTAATGCATCTTTCTTTTGGAGTCATATAGTAAATGCTTGAGGATCAGTAGTTTCATCAATTGAAGTACTGGTTTCCTTGGCTTTTACTTCATTCTCCAAAATTTCTTTCATGGATGGTGGTGAGGTCTCTGTAGGTCTGACAAACATATTTGTTAAGACCTTTTTACCCTTAACTATCTTAGTAAAAGTATTTGGCAAGACAGCTTCAGGATCAGTTTCAAGAATGGGGTCCATAAAAGTAACTTCTACAAGAGCAGCAGCAGCATAGTCACCAGCAAAGAAGGCTTTAACTTGGGCAGGAACCTGCTCATTTACACATTTAGCTGTGCGTTGAGCGGATGTACACCATGAAGCAATAACCTTTTTGAGGTCATTTAGCTGGTTCTTGACATCTGCTGCCTCAACGTGAAGGGACTTTAGAGCAAAATTTTATTTTTCAAGTTTTGAAATTTCATCCTTCAAGATTTTGATTTCACAAGTTTTGCTTTTAAGTTTATCATTTAAAGATTTGTTATCATTTTTCAAAACTTCTTCACATTTACTGCCTCTACATAGATCAACTCTTAGGTAGTAAAATATTTCAGCTTTTTCATCATCAGTATAAGTTCAAAAATTATTAACATTATACAGCATTTCAGTTTTCCATTGAGGTGAATCCTTTTTCAGGTCAGCTTCCCTCATATCAGACACAAATGTACTACCATTATCATCCTCATCAGACTCCTTGACCTCTTTGGCCATTAAACACAGCTTTTTACCAGAAGCATAACCAGCATCATCCATTATCACTTTCAGAAGATGAAGAAGATCTGGTTTCATCCCAGTCATAATGCTCAACAACTAGAACCTTTTCTGGCTTCTTTCCCTTCTTATCTGTCTATGAACTCTCCTTCATCTGAGCTTTCATAGCTTTGTACTTGTTCTTATACTTATCAGCTTTTGAGAAAGAGTTAGCATATGAGATTCAAGGTTTCCTGGACATGCATTTAGCAACAAAATGTCCAACCTTCCCATAATTGTAACACTCAGATTTAGGACCTTTGACTGATTTGCTATTATACCTAGCACTCGGCTTCTTTCTCCCTTTGTATGACTTGTTGGTTTTATTACGATTGAACCTTTTAAACTGCCTAGCCAGCAAAGCCATACCTTCAGCAAACCCTTCCTCATCATTTTCATCATCACTGCTCTCTTCAGACCCTGTACCACTCTCCACATCATCTTCAGCTGACTCTTCTTCTGCTGTCAACTTTTAAACTAGTAAAGCCTTTTGAGCTTTCTTTTTAGCAGCAGCAATAAGAGCAGTATCATCTGTTTTAGAAGATTTTGAAGTGGTGGGGGCAGACTTAAAGTTTTCTTTCAAGTTTAGTTCAAGTTTAGCTTCTGCCTTCTCATGGTTCCAAAGTGTACCATAGAGAGAAGACATGTTAAAGTTCTTTAAAGTCTGGGTGGTTCTTAGAGGGTCAGTCACATGTTTCCATTTAGCAGACAGTGAGTCAATGAATTTGTTTACTTGTTCAAAATCAGTATATGTGATTTTCAAAGTAAGCAGGTCAGCAACTAAGGAGTTAAACCTAATGAAGGTTTGCTTAAGGGTCTCATTCTTATAGGCAAAGA
The DNA here is from genome assembly GCF_046630445.1 of Rutidosis leptorrhynchoides. Lineage (NCBI taxonomy): Eukaryota > Viridiplantae > Streptophyta > Magnoliopsida > Asterales > Asteraceae > Rutidosis > Rutidosis leptorrhynchoides. Next base: position 191,850,332 of record NC_092334.1, read on the forward strand.
ACATTTCATAATCTCTTTTCAAATCAATAATCTTGTTCTGCCTAACCTCATTCATGCCTTCATAAGTAACATCTAGATAGTCTAACATAAGCTTAGCATTCAGTTTTCCCTTAATCAGTTTGAACAGGTGGTTAGGTAATGTTATAGCTAACAGAGTTCTAATCTTAGGGTGAAGTCCAACACGACGTTTGTCCTCAGCATCCTATTTAGCTAGAGTGAGAACAACCTCTCTGCTAGAAATGGCAGGTGTGTTAGTAATAGCTGGAATACTATCATTAGTCTCATTTGGGATAAATGGACAATCTGTGACAATACCAGGCATGAGTGGGTCAATAGACTCCAGGTGAAGCATGAACCTTGCCTTCCAAGTTTCAATCTCATCTTCATCAAATTTAGGTGGTCTATTGGATGAGCCATTTTTAAGGTAAGCTGTATTTGAATATGTAGCCATGAGAGAATTCAGATCCAAGATATTAAATTATCAAGACTGAAGCTCTGATACAAGTTGTTAGTCCCTTGATAAACAACAGGAGTATCGTAGAGGGGGGAGGGGGGGTGAATACAATTCTTTTAATTAACTTAACAATTAAGACACAGTTTAGTATTCAAACAAGTAAATTAAATAGAGTCAAAGGTAATTTTTCAACAGTTTATTCTTTATTGATTAATCACAAAGAATTACAACTATCCTCGGCGGAACGATAGTTGGTTGATACAGTTTACCTAAGTATAGCTACAGAGGTTGTTCTAAGCTATTACACATTTTGAACTCTAAATAAACAAACCCACACCACTAGTTGTTACAATAGTGGATACATCAATTTATAGTAGTCCTAATGACCGTGTAATTGTTCTATTGTCCACTGGTACATAGGATGTCTGTAATTGTGGAGACAACTGCATCAGAGAGCGTGCACTCATCTTTCCTCTTTAGTAGCTATTTGCAGGAACACCACAATTCGGTTTGGCACCACTATTTGATTAAACAAATAGAATGTTGTGTTCCCTAAGTGTTGACAAAGGATAACACATGTCTGCACATGCGTTAAACTTCTGCATTCCCATGTGGTCTTGTAAGGTCACTTGTCAGCCGCCGACACATGTCCTTTTCTGTTTAACTTTATCTTTGACTTCTGTTGAATAGTACAATTGATGTAGACCACTCATGAAACCACTATGCTTATAATGGAGCATAGCTGTCTTGTGTAGTAAGCTGCATTCTAGCTATGCTGGTTCTTCATTACTGAGTCACTTGATATTCTTGAATTGCTTGGTACACATCCTGTGCTAATTTGAAGAATACTGTCTACCTTGTGCTGGTAGACTAGGCAGCATACTGAACACTTGACACAGCAAAATCTATTGTCTATACATAAACAAACTTGTGCTAGCTGCACATAGCATTTTAGTGCAAATAGATTCTGTTTTGTCATAATTAAATCCTTAATTATTTTGGGGACTCAACAATCTCCCCCTTTTTGATGATGACAAAACCTATGACATAAAGAGAAAACACTAAAGCCAGCACTAAGGGACCTAATGAAAAATAGGCAGTAAATTTGTCCCTTTTTGGTTTGTTTTGGGATCTTTTGCTGAGTTATCTATATCTTATAAATTGATATGATTTTGAAGATAGACTCATTTCATTTTCATTACAGTAGAGTATATACAAACATTTACATAACAGTATAATGAAAGATGAAATAACAAAAGATACAATTAATTACAAGAAGGCTATCTATCTTTATCTTTATCTTTCTCTTGTTCATCACCAGATAGCTCTTCTTCCTTTACTTTAAGGACTGCCCAGGCCTCAGGGAATATGTAAGGTAGCTCAGCAGGGTCATACACTGGAATTTGAGGGGGTAGAATGATGAGATCTCTCCTTTGTGGACCTGCACCAATAGACTTCTTCCTTTTAGGCTTTTGAGAGAGAACTTCTTCTACATTCACTACTGGTGCATTCTCATACTTTACTACTTTGTTAAAGAGCTCTTGAAGTTCTGGTTTCAGTGTATCTTTAATACCACTTTTACCTTTACCAATAAAGTACTGCAGTATCTCCATCCATTCACTGAATCCTAAGGATCTTAGATCAGTGTAATCTACCCTCTCCTGATCATTATTTTCCCTGCTGACACTGAAGGCCCTTTTCGTGCCTTTGTGCACCTTGATGATCTTGCTAGGATTGGATCTTCTGGTCATCACATCACCATACTTGCTCCTAGAGTAATGATCAGATAGCTCTATTGTTCGTTCAGTTTCTATAGGAGCTACAGTAGGTGCTTTCTCAGCTGATTCCTGTTCATCAAGTGCCTTATCCGGAGCTTTAACAATGGCTTTTGCTAACTTTAAAGATTCGGCTTTTTGTTGTCTGTCAGCAGCCAATTTGTCTTCTTCTTCCTTAAGCCTCAGCCTCTCAACATATTCAGCATCATCCCTTATTTGCTGTTCAAGCTGAACCCTTGTAATATACTCAATAACCATCATGTTCAGGGATTTTGCTGTAGCAATCAACTGTCTGCCTTCATCAGTAGTCATGGCATCACAGTATTGCTTTAAGTCCATATCCAGCTACAGAGCCTCATAAAAGAGAGCTTTCTCTTCATCATTATGTAGCATTTGACCACTGTTATATAGATACACACCAACTTCAATGCTGAATTCCAAGGCATTGATGTAGAATTACTGATCAAGTGGATGGTACAGCAATCTGATTTGGTGTATCCTCTCAGGTATAGCTGCTGCTCTTTGTTTAAGCAGTTCAGGAACAGTGATCTCCAGCTTGTAAGCCTCTCTTTCGTCTGAATTCATCTTTCTTAAGTCTGGCTCTCCTTGTGCAGCCGAATCATCTTCCCAAGTAGTGTGTTTATCATTACGTTTTGGGGAAGATGGAGAATATTTGAAGAATGATTCTGCTGCGCCAGAAGGACCCACGGGTTCAAAATCAGGTTCTTCCCGTATCCTATCAAAATAAGCAAGGGTCCGGGCAGGAATTGGTGATTGAATGAAGGTTGAACCCCCTGCACCAGACTGTGAAATCAGCAGCATCAACAGAATCAGTATCCTGGTTATCACCCAACTCATCCACCTTTGCTGGGTCTTCCACACTTGTTACACCCAACATGACACTTCTGGCTGGGACTTCATTTACAGCACTCCTTGATATGTCTTCAGTACCAGCTGACTGATTAGTATCAGCTGGCACAACTGCCATAGTATCTTCACCAGCTGCCTCAAATAAGGGCTCTTTCCTTAGGGGCTGATTATCCCTAGGGGAAGATTGTACCCTTTGTTTATCAATTGGCTTGGGTTCAGCTGGTGGTTCTTGTGTTGATATTGGTTCTTGTGGAGGCAGATAGAGAGTAATAGTAAGATACTCCCCCTCAATAATATCATCATCAAGGTTGATGACTTCTGCTGGCTGTTGTGGTTCAGCTGGCTGAGCAGAAGATGCTGGTCGAGAGGATTGGCTGGTTTCTAACATAGCGTCCAGCCATTTCATGAATACATCAGCTCTAACTCCTCCTGACTCAGTAGATTGCAAATAATTTTGCATCTCTTCAGGTGTCATTCTTTTAATTCTATCTGCTCGCTCAGCATACAGCTTTGCCTTCTTTTTATCATATTTCACCATGAACTTAGCATTTTGTTTTCGAGCATCTCTCTTGTATTTGTTTATGCTGAGTAGTTCATCATGAATATCCATCTTAAAGCACCCAGATCACTTGTTGTTGCTCAAGACAAAGAGTTTGATACTGAAGAGGCAGCTGAAAAAGAAGCAAAGAAAGCCAAGCCTACTCTCAGTGCCAAATCTCAAGCTGTCTGTGATACAATTATGAGAGAGAGATATGCTAATGTGATGACACGAATACTGAACCTGGAAAAAATCATCAAGTGCAAGAAATGCACTAAAAGTCTCTTTAACATTAGCAGGATAAAAATGCAATTGAGCGGGTTGAGCTGATTGATCTAAGAAGATATGGTCATTCTAAATGGATGGAAAGACTTGAATACTTCAGAGGTAAAAGGGATAGTGAGCTGAGAAGAATTATAATATTAAGAGTTGAAATACATGTTCAAAAAGGCTACCCAATACGCCAATGTACCAACAGTTGACATTAAAGCTGAACTGACAAAGAAGAAAAGGAAAGCTGGTGCTGGATCATTCAGACACGAACCAATCATTATACCACCATTCATACCCCAGTTTAGAATTGAAGATCTCCCTGAACTCTTCCCAGATGTGAAGATTAAAGAAGAACCGGTTGATGAAGATTAGAATTTTGTTCTTCTAATATTCTGTAATTCTTGTAATATTCCATTAAAATTGTAACGAACTATGAATGAAAATAATGGATATTATTATTCTGTAATTCTTAAATTTTTTAATGCTCGATCTTAGTGTTTTTCTTTTCCCGTTATAACGATGTGCATAGCTACACATCCATTGCGCAACATCAGAATAGTGTGCATCACCCCATAATAATCTCGCAAGATCGTGTCAATGCGCTTGCTCATGCGCCATCTTATTACGCCTTAATGATATGCTCACGACGTTGGTCGTACAGTTTAAACATGGCGCCACCTAAATGGCATGAACAAGGCTAGAAATGTACTAAGGTAACACTAAAGCAAAAAGGACATTTGTGGCAGGACGGTACGATCCTGACATTGCATAACGACCAGAAAAGGACAGCAGGGTATAAAGGGGACATCACTAAAATAATGGCAGCACTTTTGTAGCTTTTCAGAATAAAAGGACAAAAACAAAGCAAGATGGCACCAACATGTCCTTTTGTCCCCTTACGTGGCACTAAGGGATAAAAGCTCACACATATAAATAGTTGTAACTTGAGCTAGAAAAACACAACAATTTGGAATCATTCTCCACTTCACCAAAAATCACTCTCAACTGCATTAACTTTCACAATACCACTCTAGCTAGCCTGTGTGACCAGAATAGCTCTTTGACACACTTTGCGGTTTCAGGTAACGTTGTTACAACATAAATCCTAACACCGCCCTTAAGCCATCAATTTCGGCTAACCCGAATGATGGTGGGTCACGTTTAACCACCCTTTCTGAGATCATCATCTCGTATGAGGGTTAGTCATGGTACTTCGGACAGGAGAGTTAAACTCAAGGAACCCTTAAATCCCCATTTATTGTTGATCTTGCATGAACCGAACCCCTTGGACCATTTAGTTGTAAGATCTTGTTTTCTTTTTGGTTTGGATGCCGTCCAAACATCTGGGACGGCATCCCATTATGAAGGCCTGGACGCCATCCAGAAATCTGGGACGCCGTCCCATTATGAAGGCCTGGACGCCATCCAGAAATCTGTACGCCGTCCAGATGATCTGTCGAGCCAGAATTGGGTTTTTAAATATTTTAGATGGGTAAATTGGTAATTTCACTTGGTGGACGAATTAAAGGCCCTAGATCAGTTTGGTTGAGCTTCATTACTCCATTTCCAACCACCAAACCTCATCCACTTCAATTCTAGAGTGAGAGTGCATTTAAGTGTGAGAAAGCTCAAATAGGAGAGGAAGAAGCTTGTTTCGGGTTCTAACTCGAGCATTAAAGTTGTTCATCTCCTCGTTAGCTTTGTTTTGATTGTGGTGGTAAGCTCTAAACTTTATTACCTTAGTTTAATGTGTTTAAGGGTTAGGGTTTGGGTTAGTATTGCACATAAAAGCCATTTGTGAGTAATTTGAGGGTTTTGGGTAAGTTTGGGTCATGAAGACCCAAATGGTGACTAACCTAGGGTTTTGAAAGGGTAAATGGGTCTTAAAGGCCTAGCAAATCACTAGTATACTTATAGTTAATGTTAGTGGGTGTCATTTGGGTTGTGGGTGACCCAAAAGGGTGTGTTGACCTTGAAATGGGTCAAATGGGTCTTTGATGACCTAGGTTCTCTTGCATGTATGAAAATGAGTCAACTTGGTGATTAAATGTATGTTAAGGCCTTAATGGCTAGAATTAGGGTTTTTGGTGAAGTTAACCCATTATTAGGGTTAAGGGTGCAAAATGGGTCGGGATTGCACCTTGGGTCAAAAGACTCTAGATTTTTGAGTGAGTTGCTTGACCGACTTGAGTTGTGAATTGATTATGTGCTAAAATGTAATAGGTACGTTACATTGAAGTTGCAAGTTCGGTTATCTTTCACGAAGACTCTAAGGTGAGTGGAATAATTATATGCGTAGGTATATAATGTATTTATTTGTTGTAGCGTGAGATGTGAAGTGTCGATGTGCTAAGACACCACATTTCACGTGACGAGTGAAGTGTCGATGTGCTAAGACACCACTCAAATTAATGTGACGGGTGAAGTGTCGATGTGTTAAGACGCCACCCGGAGTGAAGTGTCGATGTGTTAAGACACCACCCGGAGTGAAGTATCGATGTGCTAAGATGCCACTCCAAGAGAATAACGGGTGAAGTGCCGATGTGTTAAGGCACCACTCGAGGTGAAGTATCGACGTGTTAAGATGCCACCTCAAGTAAGGTGAAGAGTGAAGTGTCGAAGTGTTAAGACACCACTCGGGGTGAAGTGCCAAAGTGTTAAGGTGCCACCCGGGGTGAAGCATCGAAGTGTTAAGATGCCACCCGTGGGGTTAGTGTGCGAAGTGTTAAGTGCACTAATGGTTGTTGTGAACACCGACGGTCTTTAAACAACGTTCCTTGTACGATTGGTTAACCATGGTCATTGTGTTGTAGTGTAAGCATATTACTCATTCATGTTATATACGCTTGTGTTATGCTAGCTTGATTATTGGAGGTTATAGCTTGTATTTGTGACGATAAGCTAATTGTGTTTGCTAGCATGTTTGCGTATTTGTGTAAGTGATTGCATGTAGGTATATTATATATGTATTCATATAATTATTGCATTCACTAAGCTTTGCTTACCCTCTCATTGTTTACCTTTTTATAGGCTCGGGCGTTGACAAGGGTAAGAGCGTTCAATTGGATTAGTGGTCTCCCGCTCGTTTTGTTAGGGGATGCTTTTGGGTGTTAGCTTTTGGAGTTCGACCGAGATTGGGTAGTTTAACCCCAAACACCATGCTCTAGTGTCGTTTGGAACTTAAACTTATATTTGGTCGAAACTTTTATTTTTGAACGAAACTCGTAAAATGGGCGATGTGGGCCCGTTGATGTAAAACTTGATTTGATGATGAAAATCTCTTAGTTTCACTTATATTGACTTGTGGTAAAAAGGTTTTCGTTTGAAAGTGTCGGGAAGCGGGTTTTCCGCTCGTGTGAGCTGGACCCGTGATCAGTAGCTGGAAGACCATTAGGATGAGGTCCCAATTGCTTGGACGCCGTCCCAGTTGTTTTAAGCTGGACGCCATCCCACCTTTCTGAGCTGGACGCCGTCCAAGATTCTGGACGCCGTCCAGATGCACTGACATAGAAATTTTTTTTTTTTTGGTACGCGTCTAAAGGATTTAAGATGTCGGGTTGTTACAAGTGGTATCAGAGCATGGTCTAAGGGATTTAGGCGACTTGAGATAGGTGCCTAGACTTAGACTTTATTGTGTGTACGCTTTATGCGGTACTTGTAGGACTTTGGGTCTAATCGGGAATTGTTAGTGCCTTGATTTATATGAACTAACATTGTGCTAATTGATTTGTGTTGTGTTTAGCAATCATCAAGCGAGATGGATGTTGCACTAGCAAGTTAATGCGACGTGTTCGCGTAACAATGATTAGCTACCATTGTTACGGGTTCAAATCGTGTCAAACGAGCGATGTACGACGATTGTTGAGCAAGATGGGGTAGTGTGGCATATATGTATATACCTATGTGTTATGACCTTTCGTTTCATTGCTTAATTACTTCGTTTTATAGAATGAAGATGAGAAATGGACACGACACCAATGATGGAAGTACGAGTGAGGACGTTGAGTTCACGGCCAAAGTTGAGGCCATCTTTAAACGTTAAAAGGCGGAGTTCGTCGAGGATGTTAAGAAAATGCTTCTAGATACGATTGACGAGCAACTAGTCAATATAGTAAGGGAGCAAGTTAAGGTCGTGCTTCACGAAGATAATGTGGGAAGACGGGACTTTCTCTATAAGAACTTCAAGGATTCTCAACATCCCACCTTTGAAGGTGAACGAGACCCTCTAAAGAGTGCCCGTTGGATCTCCGATATGGAGGGGGCCTTCCGTACTTTTGAATGTCCTTCCGATAAGAAGACAATGTACGGATGTGGTATGTTGAGGGGTGATGCTAAGCTGTGGTGGGACGCAAAGCTCCAAATTTATGGTGAAGAGCAATGCATGGAATTCACGTGGGATGAATTCAAGTCCGAATTTTTCAAGGAATACCGAACTTTGGCCGATCTTACTAGGCTTAAGGACGAGTTACATTCCTTGAGGCAAGGGTCGATGGATTTGAACACTCTCAAATCCGTGTTTTTGTCCAAGACTCAATTTTTCCCGGAGTATGTCGGGAATGATAAGATGTTGAAGGAAGACTTTTACCGAACGTTGAATGATTGTTATCAAGATAAGATTAGTGTAACGGTGGTGAAAACTTTTGATGAGTTGTTTGATATGGCCAAAGGTTTTGAGGCGCTCGTATTGAGGAAGAGCGGCTTTACTTTTGGTAAGAGAAAGAGTGAAGGTTCGAACCATTCGAACTTTTCGAACAAAAAGAACAAAAAGGGTTTTGGTAATGCTAGTAGTGGGAAGAAAGGTGCTTCCGGGGATTTTTCTTATTCATGTTACAATTGTGGACAAAAGGGCCACATGGCTCGTGAATGTCCAAATTTATCCTCCGCAACCAAAATCACTTGTTTCAATTGTGGTAAGGAAGGGCACAAAAGGCCCGAGTGTCCCGAGTTGCGCAATGATAATGTTAAGCGGTTAGAGAAGGCGGCGGGTACGGCTAGGGGTCGCAATTATTTGATGACCAATGATGAAGCCAAACGATCGAACGAAGTTGTCTCAGGTACTTTCATGGTTAATTCTAATCCGGCAAGGATACTTTTCGATAGTGGTGCTAACTTGTCGTTCGTGTCACCAAAATTTGTGCCTAAACTTAATAAACCATTAGCTAAGTTAAGTCGTCCGGTAGAAGTCGAAATAGCGGACGGCAAGACGGTGCTAGTGGTTGATGTGTGTAAGAATTGTAATGTTGTGTTTGGTGCCGAAAACTTTTAAATCGATCTCATCCCGAAGACTTTGGGTGATTTTGATATCGTGGTTGGTATGGATTGGCTCGATCATAATAGAGCCGATATTGCATGCCATGAAAAATTTATTCGCGTGAAGACCCCAAGTGGGGGAGAGTTAATTATTCACGGTGATAAGCGTAGAAGACTTGTGCCGATATGCACTTTTGCACGGGCACGTCGTTTCCTTGTTAGTGGTGGCATGGCCTTTCTTGCCCATGTTGTTGATACTCGTGATGAGCCACCACCCATTCATGAAATTCCGGTGGTTAGTGAATTCGAAGACGTTTTTCCGGATGAGTTACCGGGTGTTCCGGCGGAAAGACAAGTTGAATTTCGCATTGAGTTGGTTCCGGGAGCTATTCCCATTGCTAAAACTCCTTATCGTTTAGCGCCGACGGAAATGCAAGAGTTGTTAAATCAAACCCAAGAGTTACTTGAGAAGGGTTTTATTCGACCGAGTGCTTCGCCATGGGGCGCTCCGGTTTTATTCGTGAAAAAGAAGGATGGTAGTATGCGGATGTGCATCGATTACCGGGAGTTGAATAAAGTGACGATCAAGAATCGTTATCCATTGCCTAGGATTGACGATTTGTTTGACCAACTCCAAGGTGCAACGTATTTCTCTAAAATCGACCTACGGTCCAGCTATCACCAAATGCGGGTCCGTGATGAAGATATCGAGAAAACGGCTTTTTGAACGCGTTAAGGGCATTTTGAGTGTGTGGTTATGCCTTTTGGTCTTACAAATGCACCGGCGGCATTCATGGACCTTATGAACCGAGTGTGCCAACCTATGTTGGACAAGTCGGTAATTGTGTTCATCAACGATATACTTGTTTATTCGAAGAGTATGAACGAACATGAAAGTCATTTGCACGAAGTATTGAAGACGTTACGAAAGGAGAAGTTGTATGCTAAGTTCTCCAAATGTGAATTTTGGCTAAGGGAGGTTCAATTCCTTGGCCACATTGTGAACAAAGACGGTATTCAAGTAGATCCGGGGAAGATAGAGAGGGTGAAGAGTTGGAGACAACCGACTACGCCTACGGAGGTCCGAAGTTTTCTCGGATTGGCCGGTTATTATCGTCGGTTTATCCAAGACTTTTCTAAGATCGCTTCTTCATTGACGAAATTAACGAGGAAGAACGTGAGGTTTGTTTGGGAGAACGAGCAAGAAATTGCTTTTCAATTGTTAAAGGAGAAGTTATGTCAAGCTCCGGTGTTAGTTTTGTTGGAAGGGGTGGAAGACATGACGGTTTATTGTGATGCCTCATTAAATGGACTCGGGTGTGTTCTAATGCAAAGAGGTAAAGTCATCGCTTATGCCTCTCGACAATTAAAGGAACACGAGACGAGATATCCGACTCATGATCTTGAGTTGGCGGCGGTTGTGCATGCGTTGAAAATTTGGCGCCATTACTTGTATGGTGTCAAGAGTACGATTTATTCGGATCATAAGAGTTTAAAACATCTCTTTCATCAACGAGATTTGAATTATCATCAACGTAGGTGGATGGATGTGGTAAAAGATTATGATTGTGAAATACTTTATCATCCAGGCAAGGCGAATGTGGTCGCGGATGCGTTAAGTCGAAAGAGTCATCACCCGGCTTTACGATTGGGATTGTTACGTATGATTATTACTAACGATTTTCTTGAAAAACTTGGTGTGACTCAAATAGAGGCTTACGTTCACAACAAGCATGCGGAACGAATTATGGGGCAATCGGAATTCATTACTATGGGTTCGCGTGGGTTGTTGTCTTTTCAAGGAAGGGTGTGGGTGCCTAAGACGGGGGATTACCGGCGGGTGCTACTTGATGAAGCACATAAATCAAAGTATTCCATTCATCCGGGCGCGACGAAAATGTATCATGATTTGAGGAAGGATTATTGGTGGCCGGGCATGAAGCGTGATGTTGTAAAATATGTCGAACAATGTGTCACTTGTTTGCAAGTTAAGGCCGAGCACCAAAATCCGTATGGTAAATTGCAACCGTTAGAAATTCCGAAATGGAAATGGGAGCATATTACCATGGATTTCATAACAAAGTTACCTAAGACGGCGAGAACCCAATTTGATACGATTTGGGTGATAGTTAACCGGTTGACGAAAAGTGCTTTGTTTCTCCCCATTAAAGAAGCAATATCGTCGGAGGCCTTGGCTAAGTTGTTTATCAAGGAAGTGGTCTCGCGACATGGGGTTCCTATATCTATTATTTCGGATCGAGATACCCATTTTACATCTCGGTTTTGGGAAAAGTTTCACGAAGATATGGGAACGCAATTGAAATTGAGCACGGCGTATCATCCTCAAACGGACGATCAAACCGAACGTACGAATCAAACTTTGGAAGATATGTTATGGGCGTGCATTACTGATTTCGGTGGTAGTTGGGATGAGCATTTGCCTTTGGTGGAATTCTCGTACAATAATAGTTATCATACTAGTATCAGGATGCCACCTTATGAGATGCTATATGGGCGTAGGTGTTGAACACCAATTTGTTGGGGTGAAGTGGGTCAAAGGGAAATCGGGAGTACCGATTTGGTTTTGGAGACGAATAATAAGATTGACATTATTCGGGATCATTTGAAGAAGGCTTAAGATAGACAAAAGTCGTATGCCGATAAACGTAGACGGATGATCGAATTTCAAGAAGGTGATATGGTGATGCTTAAGGTTTCGCCTTGGAAGGGTATTATTCGATTTCGAAAACAGGGAAAGTTAGCTCCTCGGTTTATTGGGCCATTCAAAGTTTTAGCTCATGTTGGCGAAGTTGCTTATCGTTTGGAATTACCCGAAGAACTTGCGGGGATCCATAATACATTTCATGTTTTCTATCTCTGTAAGTGTCTTGCGGATGATTCTTCGTGGGTGTCGTTAGACGGGATTGAGCTAAATAATAAGTTAGAGTATGTTGAGGAGCCGGTTGCTATACTTGATGAAAAGGTTAAGAAATTGAGAAATAAAGAGGTGAGAACTTTTAAAGTCCAATGGCGTTGAAGTATAGGTTTCGAGTTTACTTGGGAGCCCGAAGAGTTTGTCTTGGTTTATCTTCCTGCTTGTCATGCGGCGTGGATTGCGAGGTCGCAATCCGGTTCAAGTGGGGGAGAGTTGTAAGATCCTGTTTTCTTTTTGGTTTGGAAGCCGTCCAAAAATCTGGGATGCCGTCCCATTATGAAGGCCTGGATGCCGTCCAGAAATCTAGGACGCCGTCCCATTATGAAGGCCTGGACGCCGTCCAGAAATCTGGACGCCGTCCAGATGATCTGTCGAGCCAGAATTGGGTTTTTAAATATTTTAGATGGGTAAATTGATAATTTCACTTGGTGGACGAATTAAAGGCCCTATATCAGTTTGGTTGAGCTTCATTACTCCATTTCCAACCACCAAACCTCATCCACTTCAATTCTAGAGTGAGAGTGCATTTAAGTGTGAGAAAGCTCAAATAGGAGAGGAAGAAGCTTGTTTAGGGTTCTAACTCGAGCATTAAAGTTGTTCATCTCCTCGTTAGCTTCGTTTTGATTGTGGTGGTAAGCCCTAAACTTTATTACCTTAGTTTAATGTATTTAAGGGTTAGGGTTTGGGTTAGTGTTGCACATAAAACCCATTTGTGAGTAATTTGGGGGTTTTGGGTAAGTTTGGGTCATGAAGACCCAAATGGTGACTAACCTAGGGTTTTGAAAGGGTAAATGGGTCTTAAAGGCCTAGCAAATCACTAGTATACTTATAGTTAATGTTAGTGGGTGTCATTTAGGTTGTGGGTGACCCAAATGGGTGTGTTGACCTTAAAATGGGTCAAATGGGTCTTTGATGACCTAGGTTGTCTTGCATGTATGAAAACGAGTCAACTTGGTGATTAAATGTGTGTTAAGACCTTAATGGCTAGAATTAGGGTTTTTGGTGAAGTTAACCCATTATTAGGGTTAAGGGTGCAAAATGGGTCGGGATTGCACCTTGGGTCAAAAGACTCTAGATTTTTGAGTGAGTTGCTTGACCGACTTGAGTTGTGAATTGATTATGTGCTAAAATGTAATAGGTACGTTACATTGAAGTTGCAAGTTCGGTTATCTTTCACGAAGACTCTAAGGTGAGTGGAATAATTATATGCGTAGGTATATAATGTATTTATTTGTTGTAGCGTGAGATGTGAAGTGTCGATGTGCTAAGACACCACATTTCACGTGATGAGTGAAGTGTCGATGTGCTAAGACACCACTCAAAGTAATGTGACGGGTGAAGTGTCGATGTGTTAAGATGCCACACGGAGTGAAGTGTCGATGTGTTAAGACACCACCCGGAGTGAAGTATCGATGTGCTAAGATGCCACTCCAAGAGAATAACGGGTGAAGTGCCGATGTGTTAAGGCGCCACTCGAGGTGAAGTATCGACGTGTTAAGATGCTACCTCAAGTAAGGTGAAGAGTGAAGTGTCAAAGTGTTAAGACACCACTCGGGGTGAAGTGCCGAAGTGTTAAGATACCACCCGGGGTGAAGCATCGAAGTGTTAAGATGCCACCCGTGGGGTTAGTGTGCGAAGTGTTAAGTGCACTAATGGTTGTTGTGAACACCGACGGTCTTTAAACACCGTTCCTTGTACGATTGGTTAACCATGGTCATTGTGTTGTAGTGTAAGCATATTACTCGTTCATGTTATATACGCTTGTGTTATGCTAGCTTGATTATTGGAGGTTATAGCTTGTATTTGTGACGATAAGCTAATTGTGTTTGCTAGCATGTTTGCGGTATTTGTGTAAGTGATTGCAAGTAGGTATATTATATATGTATTCGTATAATTATTGCATTCACTAAGCTTTGCTTACCCTCTCGTTGTTTACCTTTTTATAGGCTCGGGCGTTGACAAGGGTAAGAGCGTTCAATTGGATTAGTGGTCTCCCGCTCGTTTTGTTAGGGGATGCTTTTGGGTGTTAGCTTTTGGAGTTCGACTGAGATTGGGTAGTTTAACCCCAAACACCATGCTCTAGTGTCGTTTGGAACTTAAACTTATATTTGGTCGAAACTTTTATTTTTGAACGAAACTCGTAAAATGGGCGATGTGGGCCCGTTGATGTAAAACTTGATTTGATGATGAAAATCTCTTAGTTTCACTTATATTGACTTGTGGTAAAAAGGTTTTCGTTTGAAAGTGTCGGGAAGCGGGTTTTCCGCTCGTGTGAGTTGGACCCGTGATCAGTAGCTGGAAGACCATTGGGACGCCGTCCTAATTGCTTGGACGCCATCCCAGTTGTTTTGAGCTGGACGCCGTCCCAAACTTTGGACGCCGTCCCACCTTTCTGAGCTGGACGCCGTCCAGGATTCTGGACGCCGTCCAGATGCAGTGACGTAGAATTTTTTTTTTTTGGTACGCGTCTAAAGGATTTAAGATGTCGGGTTGTTATATTTTTGCTTGATCACGTTACATGTTTTGTCATAATCAAATAGGGGGATTTTGTTGAGTCTGCTACATAATTAAGGATTTAATTATGACAAAACATGATTGATAATACTTTTTATTATGTGCAGGCGAATGATAATGCTAAAAACGAACATATATTTCATAGCATTATCCCTAAAAAAGGACAAGCTTTTAGTTGCAATTGTTCTATTTACAAGTGATATTCGTTTAAATAATAAAAGGTAAAGACAAAAGACAGATTCGACGAATTGAAGACGCAAACGACCAGAAAGCTAAAAAGTACAAAGTACAATCAAAGTGGTTCAAATTATTGATGAGAAACGTCTCAATATTACAAGAGTACAAGACACAAAACGCAAAGTACAAGATATTAAATTGTACGAAAGGACGTTCGAAAATCCGGAACCGGGATCAGAGTCAACTCTTAACGCTCGACGCAACGGACTAAAAATTACAAGTCAACTATGCACATGAATATAATATAATATATAAATAATTCTTAAAATTATATATATATATATATATATATATATATATATATATATATATATATATATATATATATATATATATATATATATATATATATATATATATATATATATATATATTATATATATAAACCGTCGGCAAATAAGAAAACAAATCTGTGTGAGCTGGAAAAGCAGGCCATGCGATCGCATGGCCTGGAAGTGCAATTTCCATGCGATCGCATGGCCCCAAATTTTGGGTCAGGTCCTATAAATTTCGCAGTTTTGGTCGAACTTAAACACACCTTTTCTCTATCTCTCAATCTCACGTATATATATATATATATATATATATATATTATAATTTTAATTTTAATTTTAATAATAATAAGGGTATGTTAGCGAATGTTGTAAGGGTGTAAGTCGAAATTCTGTCCGTGTAATGCTACGCTATTATTAATCATTGTAAGTTATGTTCAACCTTTTTAAATTAATTTCTCGTAGCTAATTTATTATTATGCATATTTAAGCCGAAGTAATCGTGATGTTGGGCTAAATATTAAAATTGGGTAATTGGGCTTTGTACCAGAATTGGGGTTTGGACAAAAGAACGACACTTGTGAAAATTAGACTATGGGCTATTAATGGGCTTTATATTTGTTTAATTAAATGATAGTTTGTTAATCTAATATAAAGATTTACAATTGGACGTACCTATAAATAACCATATACACTCGATCGGACACGATGGGCGGTATATTTATAAGTACTAATAATCGTTCATAGACACGGGAATGGATTAATAGTCAATGGACTTATTAAAACAGGGGTGAATTATATACAAGGACACTTGGTGTAATTATAGTTTAAGTCCCCAATTAGTTGGAATATTTGACTTCGGATATAAGGATAATTTGACGACGACACTCGTACTTTATATTTATGACTGATGGATTGTTATGGACAAAAACCAGACGAACATATTGAATAATCCAGGACAAATGACAATTAACCCATGGGAATAAACTAAAATCAACACGTCAAACATCATGATTACAGAAGTTTAAATAAGCATAATTCCTTTATTTCATATTTAATTGCACTTTTAATTATCGCACTTTTATTTACTGTCATTTCATATTTAATTGCACTTTTAATTATCGCAATTTTATTTTATCGCACTTTAATTTATCGCACTTTAATTATTGTCATTTATTTTACGTTTTAAATTAAGTCTTTTATATATTTAAGATTTTACATTAGGTTTTAACTGCGACTAAAGTTTTAAAATCGACAAACCGGTCATTAAACGGTAAAAACCCCCTTTTTATAATAATAATAATACTACTTATATTTATATATATTTTTGTATTTTTACAATTATATGTTAAAAATATAGCGTTAAACTTGGCGAGTTCCCTGTGGACGAACCGGAGTTACTAAAAACTACACTACTGTACGATTAGGTACACTGCCTATAAGTGTTGTAGCAAGGTTTAGGTATATCCATTCTATAAATAAATAAATAACTTGTGTAAAATTGTATCGTATTTAATAGTATTTTGTAGTAAAAATACAACTATTTTGTACCCCTTCGCTTTAACATCAGCGAACATAAGCTTACTTATTTATTTTTAAGTATAGTTAAAGATTCGAAGGTTCTTCACAGCCAGTATAGGATGTATCTTGAACCAGCAGAAGATTAATAAAAGAACCATCACAAGAAGAACCAGTACCATGATGGAGTAGCACACAACGTTTAGATAAATTATGCTCCATTACAAGCTTAATCGTTTCTTGTGTTGTCTACATCAAAGAGTACTATTCAACTGAAATCGAAGGCTAAGTGATGATACGCATAATGATCCGTATCAAAAAGACACATTATTGACAACGTTCCGTCTAGGACATAACCATCGAGATCGGTCCCGGGCAAAGAACATCTTCCCGGCCCCACTTTAGTAACCTGACCAGAAGGTTACCTATGTACACATCCGGGAAGAAGCGTGTCGGACAAAGGCTAGCCGGGACGCTACATAAAACTCATCCTACCTGGACGAGTGTGTAGGCTACCGGCATCAGTCAGCCGGGTACAAAGCATTGAGAAGCCAAGAACCATACTATCACATAATGGCCTGCTGGCCCATGTACGTCGGAAACCCGACAATCTTTACAAGATTACTTATGAACCGGCTACAATCTCACTCGGTCATAACACTACCATGAAGAAACACTTGAAATAAAACATCAGGTAAAACCCTTATTTCCTGAGCAAAGTCATTCAAACGTCACACCCTAGATGGATCTATCACACTCTTGGAATTACCATATCTTTCCAACTCGGGTGTCTAGTCCCGGGACAAGCACTTTGTCTCGAAACAAGCACACCTTCCTGAAACAAGCACACTTTCCCGGAATAAGCACACCGTCTCGAAACAAGTGTACCATCCCGGAACAAGCACATGATACCGAAAGAAAGACACAAATGGGCGGCATGCAACGTCAACCCATGAATCTAGGAAAGTTTGTTAGCATCTATTTGTTATTCCTATGAAAGGGACAGGTGCCACGTCAATCATCGAGATTTTCGAAGTTTATTATAACCATGAAAGGGACATGTGCCACGTCACCATTCCCTCACAACATCTATAAATACGCAAACAAGATCATTCATTCAACAACACTGGATGCATTAACGTTACTCTGCCCAAGTTAATTTCGATAACGTTTCTCCAGCTGATAACTCAACTCCGATAGAGATTCCGGTCGATATCGGAGTTAGCCATTACTCTAAGATATTAACTTATTCGATCCCAATAGAATAAGTTTAATCACATCGATTGTTTTACGCCCTTGAAATCCAGATTTCAAATCGGGGTTTGCACAGTTATTGGAGATAAAACATTCGATCCACTCTTTTCCACTAATCTAGCACTCAAATCTAAAATCTATTTCACGCTAAACGATTTTGGATTGATCACTATGTTTAAGAGAAAAGGACACATGTCGGCGCTGACAAGTGACCTTACAAGATAACTAAGGAATGCAGAAGGTTAACCAATGCGCAGTTCATGGTTAACACTTTGTCAACACCTAGGGAATCCAACATTCCATTTGTTTATTCAAATTGGATGTCCAATCATTTAGGGTGCTTTTGCAAATAGCTGTTGACAAGGAAAGGAGTCACGTGCTCTCTGACACAGTTGTCTGTTAAAGTACAAATATCCTTTGTACCAACTGACAATAGATGATTTACACGGTTATTAGGATCTCTATAAATAGTTAAATTCTACCGTTGTAATTATTTTAGTAGTGTGGTATTAAATCGATAGAGTCCAAATCTTATATAAGGTTAATTTGTTCAAAAGCTATCTAGGTGTAATATGTATCAACATGTTATCTATTCTGCCAAAGGATAACCGTGATTCTCTGAGATTCATTCAATAAAAGAATAACGTTGAAAATTACTCTGACTACGATTTAATTAGTTGTTAATTACTTGCTTAAACTGTTAAAACCTCTTACTTAACAAAAATCTTTGTATTCTCTTCCCCCTCCTCTACAAACTTCCCGTTATTAATCAGGATCAATATAACATGTTTAAAGCCATTTTCATTTGAGATATAATATGTATTACTCTATTCATCAATATTGATATCATTTTGGGTTGTTCTAAAATAATAGTTCACTTCTATAAATAGATAACATCAATAAGATAAAGTTTCTTTATTCTCATAACTTTTGCATATAAGACAAAAAGATAAGTAAAAGGTAAATGATAAAACAGTAAAATAAAGAAAAAATACAGTGTAATGATGAGATTTTTTAAATTTGTGTATATCTTGTCTGAGAACGGGATGAAGGTAGTACTTTTTTACCTTTATTTTTATTTACTCATACTCTTTATAACTCGCTAAACTTTGTTTTTTCTTCATATCAATATCACATTAGTATTACCTAGGAATTACAATGGATCATATATGGATTAGATGATGTCGTATTCATAACCATTTAGTTTTTATTTAACCATATCTATATCCATATCCATTTAATTTTAGTTCATCCATCTATACCCATATGTAGTGTGTGACAACCCGGAAATTTCTGACCAAATTTAAACTCTAATCTTTATATTATTCCGACATGATAAGCAAAGTTTGTTAAGTTAAATCTCAAGAATTTTAAACTATGTTCATACATTCATTTAATCTCGACCAAATTCCCACGATTCACGAACCATTATATAATTGGATATGAATATGTATATATATGTATATGTATATATTATAACTTGAGAATATTAACAAAGTATTAAACGTATAATACTTTACATGAACGTATTTGTTTCAATATGTTTATCGATGGAATTAGAAGATAATATCAAATGATTGATCAGGTACGGTGTATGATTAAAAGTCTCTGTTGAGAGGTCCACTTTTGATTTAGAAAACCTTTCCTTTTTAACGGTATTCGGAAAATGTGGTAAAGTGATTTATAAATAAAAACAAAAGTGTCATTAACAAGAATTAGACAAAGGTTAGTGGAAGACTAAATTGCATATTAATCAATTGATTTAGTTCAATTGTACGAAAATGGTTTTCGATATAATAGAACTTGATTATTTAAAATGTCTTTGATTAAATAAACGTAAGTTGAAATATTGGTTGTTAAATATTTATATAACTTGCAACTTGTATTTAAGAATTATTCATTAAAAATATCTGTTTTCAAATTAGTTAAGTACGCGATAGTAACACTTGCTTAGTGATGCGATTGATATTTAAAATGTTAGTACATAAATGAATCGTATTTATTTAAGTTTCAAAAATGAAAACGTTACGTGTTATAATATTTTTCTAAACGAAATAAAAATGAACTTTGAAATATAAGTGGTTTTGAAAAACTAAATATTTTATTATTACATAAATATTTCCATTACATACTATACGTACAAGTTTATATTTTTAAATGAATATATATATATATATATATATATATATATATATATATATATATATATATATATATATATATATATATATATATATATATATATATATATATATATTACAATATGATAATATATATTATTAACTAAATACAAAACATTTTGGATTTAAATTAATATTATCATATGTATATATAACGAGAAGTCGATTCATAGAAGCAAATGACCACAACACTCAAATGTAAAGGTTATACTTTGAGTAATATAGTCTATAGGTGATTAAGTTCAATTATTGATAAAGGTACACGTCACGAAACGTAAAGTGCTAGTTTTCCTAGTGTACGCGAATGCGTTCGAGAAAACGAAACCGGTACGTAAGTCGAGAGTCAACGTACAATTCATCGGTGCTAAAATTACAAATCAACTATGCACGAGAATATAATATAATATTTAATTAATTCTAAAGATTAAATATATTATATATTAAATAATATATATATATATATATATATATATATATATATATATATATATATATATATATATATATATATATATATATATATATATATATATATATATATATGTATGAGTATAAGAAGTGTCGGCAGTTTTAAAAAAATGGATTGTGGCCATGTTCATATAGCCATGCGATTGCATGGCTATACCTCTCAAGTCCCATGTGATCGCATGGAGAGGGTAGGTGGGCAAGAAACCTCTTTAAATATCGATTTCGTCCGAATTAATTCACATTCGATCTCTCTATCTATATTGTACTCCGTAATATATTTATTTTATTTATATTATTATTATTATTAAGATTAATATTATTATTAATCTTATGGTTAGGAGTAATATTATTATTAGTGTATACATAAAATACTACGACGGAGTCTTGAGCGGGTTATTTCAAAAACGAATTTTATGAGTAGGATAAGGCTAAGGAAATTATGGGTTATAGCTATGGAGGTGATGTGTATGGTTCATTGGTATGCTCGTGAGGTCAATTTAGTGTTTATCATCTCCGTTGCGTCTACGTACCTTTCCTGCAATATTGAATCTCAATATTGATACGTGAGTACTCATAACTTAACTTTTATATATATATTAATAGTGTATCCCTGACTAGTGCTCGAGTATATAGGATTATGCATGCTTGTATTTTTGATATTGTCGTTAGATAGGTTATGTTGAATCCTGAATTAGACACATATGCTACTGAGATAATGTATATGATATGCATATCGTTGGAAAGCTAGCGAAAAATTATGAACTTTTCATTTAGGTATAGAATGATTTCGATGAACGGATTAAAAGATATCGTCAATTGAATTATCTATAATTTTAAAAGTATTATTGTTAAAATAATTATTATTATCGTTATCGTTATCGTTATCGTTATCGTTAACGTTATCGTCGTTATTATCATTATTATCAATATTATTATGATTATTATTATGATTATTATTATTATTATTATTATTATTATTATTATTATTATTATTAATATTAATATTTTTAAAATAATTAATATTTTTATCAAAACTATCATTTTATTATTTTTATCGTCATTATTATTATTTAAAGTATCATTAATATTAAAACCATCATTTTTATTAAAATTATCATTTTTAATAGAAATATCATTGTTATTATAAGATATCATTATTATTATCATCTTAGTATTATTAATTATCATTTTAATAGAACTATTATCTTTATAAAATATTATTATTATCACTGTTAATATTAAAAAGTATCGTTATTATTATTAAGATTATCATGATTGGAGTTATCATCTTATCATAATTAATATCCTCTTTAATAAATATAAATAATGTTATTATTATTAGTAGAATAGTAATAATTATTATTATTACAAAATAATACAACTTTTACTTATTATTGTTATTATCGATATTATTTTATCAAATAAATATGTGGTACAAAGATATTTTTACCACACGTAATATAGTTACATTAATAATACATATCACTATATTTTTACGATATTAAGTGAACTTTATAAATTTTACTACTTAAGATATATAAAAGTATACTTTATCATATATAAACGTTGATATAATTTTTTTTATTAATAAATGACTTCTATTATTTACCATAATAAAATCTAATAAATATATTTAAATATATAAAACGATTACATTTAAGTTATATAATAAACGTGTATAAATTTTGGAAAACATTTTGGGTAAAATGGACTTTTGTTAACTTTTGCATGATAATCTCGAGCATTAGGATTGTGATACACTATGACTTGACCTAAATTGTTAGACGGATATTGACCATTATATAAATATATATATATACTTAATATAGGTTCATGAATCCGAGGTCAACCTTGCACTTGTTCAATGCCATCATATGCATAATTACTACGAAATACAGTATTGTGAGTTTCATTTGCTCCCTTTTTAAATGCTTTTTGCAATATATATTTTTGGGACTGAGAATACATGCGCGGCTTTTATAAATGTTTTACGAAATAGACACAAGTAATCGAAACTACATTCTATGGTTGAATTATCGAATCGAATATCACCCTTTTTAGTCTGGTAATCTAAGAATTAGGGAACAGACACCCTAATTAACGCGAATCCTAAAGATAGATCTATTGGGCCTAACAAACCTCATCCGGGTTACGGATGCTTTAGTACTTCGATATTATCATGTCCGATGAGAGTCCCAGAATGATGGGCATATTCTAGAAGCGTTCTGTTAATGTCGGTTACCAGGTGTTCACCATATGAATGATTTTTATCTCTATGCAGTTTATGCAAAATGCCTGATATGAGATGGATTTTTAATTCGTGGGTTACACGTGTTATTTTGTACTCGGTTTACGTGTACAATTATATATCTGGAAATCTTGTGGTCTATTAAAATGATTAAAAATGATTGTTTATGATAAAATAATGAACTCACCAACCTTTTGGTTGACACTTTAAAGCATGTTTATTCTCAGGTATTAAAGAAATCTTCCGCTGTGCATTAGCTCATTTTAAGGATATTATTTGGAGTCATTCATGGCATATTTCGAAAGACGTTGCATTCGAGTCGTTGAGTTCATCAAGATCATTGTTAAGTCAATTATAGTTGAATGTATTATGAAATGGTATGCATACTGTCAACTTTCGATGTAAAGAAAGTTTGTCTTTTAAAAACGAATGCAATGTTTGTAAAATGTATCATATAGAGGTCAAATACCTCACGATGTAATCAACTATTGTGAATCGTTTATAATGTATATGAACGGGTCCTTTCAGTTGGTATCAGAGCGGTGGTCTTTGCGAACCAGGTCTGCATTAGTGTGTCTAACTGATAAGTCGTTAGGATTCATTAGTGAGTCTGGACTTCGACCGTGTCTGCATGTCAAAAGTTTTTCTTATCATTTTGTGTCGAAAATTACCTACTTATCATCCTTAGGAAATTACCAGCTTATCATTCTTAAGTCAAGACACATCTTACTGCATTGATTGCATGAATAGTGTATAGACAAAATTCATATCCTAGCGTATCCACTAATTCATATTTTAGCGTATTTGTTACGGTAAACTTTGCCTGGCATATTCCGTAAATTCCTCCGTAATCTACGAAATCTTTTGCTCTATATATATAGATATTCTATGTAATTAGAATACCACCCGATAGCCGGAAAATCATTTTATATCAAAAAATCTTTTATTCAATCGTACGAAATGGAACTCTCCACTAGTTCAAGTCCCTCGAATTCTGATATGGAGTTTCACTCAAGCTCCGAAAGCAGTGTGACTGGAATGGATCAACCAATCAGCCATCATCTATTCTGGATGAATTGGGGATGGGTTCGTAGCCTCCTTAATCATTGGAGACGAGAAGAAGGCGATCCTTTCCATCCACCACAATTTCCTCTTGGCGAAGAACCTGAAGCACTTACCGGCGAACCTGTCCGAGATACCATTTTTTCTCTCATTTCCCGAGTATTCTGTCACGATTATATACTATCTCACATTCTATATCTTATTCATCCGCTCGTTCGAACCACCAATCATCTCGGAGTAATAGAAGAAGTCAACGAGCTTCGCGCTCGGGTAGTGGCTTTGGAGAATATGGTGCAAAGGTTACAAACACCAGTAGCAGCACCAGCAGCATAACCAGTACCACCATCATCAACGCCAACAATACCATTACCATCTCCAACCACAACCGAGTTGTAAACCTCAACTTTACAATCTGTCCCACGAGCACCAATGTCATACGCTCTGTAGATACCAAGGAATACCAACAACAACAAACGATGAGGAGTTAATTCATAATTTCATTGGAGAAACATTCTGCGACGATTATGTAGTCTCTAAAGTCTTAGAGATTATCTATTCTATCCCTAACCATAAATTAGTTGAGTGAAACACAATGATAGAAGAAAGAGTAGGAACCCTGACAAGAATGGTGTGTGATTTATAAGTTAGACTTGTTTTACCAACATCATCAATAGTATCGTAGCATCACCATCACAGTCAGTGCCGTCAGCATCATCAGAATCAGCAGCACCTATAACATCACAAACTTCGTCAGTTCAAGAATCACTATGGACATCATTACGAATCAATAACGCGTATATTGTATCAACGAGTTATGAAGTATTAACTCATTCCCTCTGAAGAAATTATATGTATATTTTATATATATATATATAAATTTTGAGATCAAAATAAATCTTTCTGTACTAAGCTATTATGTATGGATCTTAACTACTCGATTAATTCATATTACTAATATGCTATGATGTACATCCTTCATCAACAACTTAACCATCATTAACTACAATCTCTGTTTTAATTCAATGAATTCCATGTAACAACCCAAACCAACCCGCGAACAAACCACGTGAAAATACAAAATAAAAAAAAAATTGCTGCACAGCGAACTGGCGCGGCGCGCCAGAATGGCCGCGCGGCGCGCCATTCGGGTCTGTCCGGAAAGTCTCAAAATGCGAAAAAGATTGACTAGTTCCCGACACTTTTAGACGAAATGCTTTTTACCATACATCCAAATATGTAAAACTAACATGTTTCAAATATAAAATCAAGTTTTACATAATGGGGCCCACATTGGCCGTTTTACGACTTTCGTACAAAATACAAGTTTCAATCACAATTTACATTTAGACGAGTTAGGACTCTATAACCCAACCCGATACCAAGAGCATAATCCCGGGGACTACCAAATCCCCAATCCGCGTCCGCATATCCAAAAGCTACCCCATCGAGCCCAAGCGCTCCTACGCAACTAGTCTAACAACTAGCTAGTTTCATAACGCAATACCTGTAAAAAGGTAAACAACGAGAGGGGTAAGCTAAAAGCTTAGTGAATGCAATAATTATACGAATACATATATAATTATACCTATTTGCAAACACTTACACAAACCGCAAACACGCTAGCGAACATAATTAGCTTATCGTCACAATAACAAGCTATAAATCTCCAATACCACAAGCTAGCATAACAACCGCATATAAATATAACTCGAATAATATAATATGCTTACAACAGAAATAACCATGGTTAACCAATAGTACAAGGGAACGGCGCTCGCGAAAACGCCATCGGTGTTCATAACATCCGTTAGGGCACTTAACACCTCACACCACTAACCCCTAGGGTGGCACCTTAACACCTCGGCACTTCACCCCGAGTGGCATCTTAACACCTCGATGCTTCACTCACTAATTTACGGAGTGGTGTCTTAACACCTCGACACTACACTCCTAGGTGGCATCTTAACACCTCGATGCTACACCCGAGTGGCATCTTAACACCTCGATGCTACACTCTTCACGTGAAACGTGGTGTCTTAACACCTCGACACTACACCTTTCACGCTACAACAAATAGATACATTATATACATACGCATATAATTATTCCACTCACCTTGGAATGCCCGCATAAGTCATGTACAACATGATCTTCGTCCTCAAATCCGAGCAAGTAATCACCTATAATACACATAGGCACAATATACACATAAATTACACATTCTCTAAAAGAGAATCCGACACAAACATCCCTTAACCGAGGGATTACACCTTGCTCGCCAAAACCCGCCCATTTAAAACCTAATGGACACTAACACATCACCACTTCGGGTGGTAATTCAAACCAACACAACAAAGTACGATTTAACCCTAAATCATACTTTACACCCATTAGAACAAACCTTGGTCTTAAAACTAAATTACTACTTAGGTAGTAGTCATTTCAAACGCCAATTACACAAAAACCCCAACACGTGCAATATTGACCCATTACAAGGTTGACCACGTTTGACTAAATCTTAAAATATCATTTTAACTCAAAATTACTTCTTGCGAGTAATTCATTCCAAAAACATCATTTAACACTTAACAAAATCGTTTAACATCCATTTAATCCAAATTAGTGTCATCCTTAATTTTGACCCAATTCCAATTACCCATTTTGACCAAAGTCATAAAACGCCCCAAAATCACTAACGACTAGTGATTATATTTCCAAGACAACCACTAACACTTAAATCAAGTATTTACCTACTTGACTTACCAAAACTTGACTTGAAACTTAATTTAATACCGAATCAAGCTTACTTGTCCCAAAATACCCATTCGACCCGTTTTGACCTAAATTAGGGTTTACACCCAAAAACCAAGTCAACACAAGTGTTCTAAGGTTTAACCAACACACGCAAGATCCAAACTTACAATTTAATCAATCAAAACCCTAAGTCACCCATTTAGGCTTACTTACATGAATCTTACCCAAAACCCCCAAATTTCACAATAAAATGGGTTTATAACTCTAACTAACACAAACCCTAACTCAAACAAGAAATCAAACACTACAATTCGGATTAGGGTTTACCTCAAGCACCAAAACGAGCTCTAGTAGCTAGAAACACCAAGGAGAACCAAAACCCGCTTCCAATTTGGGCAAAAATCACCATCTTCATCATTAACTCAAGCTTCCTCTCTCTAGAAACTCATCTCTCTCTCTCTAAGATTGGGAGTGTTTGAATGGATGTCAAAATGATCCAAAAGTGGATCTAAAACTGATATTAAAGCCTCAAATTCGTCCATAAGTGAAAGGACCAAAGTACCCCTCATTTGACCCTTTAAAATGCTGAAAAAACGCATCAGGCACTTTCGGCGCGCCGCGCCATATGGTGGCGCGCCGCTCCACCCTACAGGTCAAATTTCTGAAACTTGTTTTGGCCATAACTTTTTGACCGTAGCTCCGTTTTCGATGAATCAAATATCGTTGGAAACGTAATGAGATTTACTATCCAATGGTAAGGTTTTAGAACATCAACTCCAACTTTATTTAGGATCCAAATATACACTTACAAGTCTCGTATTTCGAATGACGCTCGAAATAACGTGTAACTGAAAAACGGGTGTTACAACTCTCCCCCATTTAAATTGGATCACGTCCTCGTGATCCGCACAAACACTAGAAGTTAAACACTTCTCCCACGAACATTTCCGCTTCCAACGCGAAGTCACACAAGTAGTAAACTCATCCGAATCCTCGCTTCGTGCACTAACGCATCATGGTACCACAATATTGGGTAATCAACCCACGAGTCGAAACAACCGTAACCGTTGCTCCTACGCCGAGTATCCAAACTCATACCATACACTTCACAATCGTCCTAAGAGTAGAACAATTTACCGACAAACATCGTCGTCACGCCTCACGATCTTACGAAACACAACCAAGCCCGACATCCATAACATTTTCTACAAATCCGAAGATCTAACCACACGCTAATAATCACTAGCATGCACTACCGCAATAAACGATATCTCATACACTCAACGTCCAGAATTTCCATTTAGGAAAATACGAAAATCACTACATATACCTTCAAGTTCTCTCGGCTACAACTCGCCACAAGCTACGTCCGTAACCATATCACTCAATCAGTCAATCCGCACACGACCAATCCGTCACTGGATTAATCCAGGACAACAATAATACACCACGAATTAGACGAAGCATCAACACATCGTCATAGGGTTTCTCCTCTGAACCATACAATACGGCTTCCTAGTACTCGCATAGAAGCTATTCGTATACCAAAATCCCGTCAACGGCGAATCATCATCACAAAATTTCCGCAATTCGCCACACGACTCACAAAATATTCACCACGCTGGGTGAACTTTTCTACCTAGACCGTCCGTTAAGGATGGTCTCAACATTTCAATGGAACTAACAGTCGCATCACTAGGGAGCACACTCTCGTAAACAAACAACATCTGCGTGTCTCGATGTGGGACAGTCAAAATCGACACTCTTCGCCTCACATTCGTCCATAAAGTGGAATAATCCACTGACAATCTTCACGATTGCGTTTCCCGACAGGGAAAATACGATATTCACCACGATATCGAACTCGTCCTCATTCAATTATACTGTCCGGGTTTCATGACAACCCAGATTTTTCACTACAGGAGCACTCGCAACAACACTTCATTCTCTCACTCCGGGATCTCAAACTTCACATTTGGTCTCATACCGCACATTGGTACTACACGACCACCTTACATAGGAAGTCTTACACTTCCTTCGATCCCATCCTCACAATCTTCATGCATAACATTCCAGAGTTGTAACTCATAATCGTAAAGCACGATCTCGAGTCGACATTAGCAACCCGTCACTCTTCCTCGTTAGGAACTCCGAATACCTATTGAGGCTTAGCACGGTACGCTCCGACATTTCACTATACATAACACCACTGGAGTTTTCCTCGGGCGACAGTAAAACTCCCCCACTTAGGATTTATCTCCCTATTCTCACCGCCAAGATGTTAACATCCAGCGGAATTGAAATTCCACGTCACACCTGACCATTGTCACCGTTGGTCATAAACATCAATTTATCGCAAATTCACTTTAAGCTCTCAGAGCCGACAGGCACAATCACTTGAGACGTCATACACGCGAAGACATCGCACATCCATACCACAATTCACAACTAACTACCTTAATTGTTTGAAAAGCAAACTCCACCAAAGTCCTACATATGCCTCTAAGCCTAGGCATAGGTCACTCCGCTTACTCAGTCGTGCATCTCAGTCGAGATCACCCGCCCTTCCACGCAACGAGCTTTTTCAACAATTGCTCACTCTCATAAAGAAGAGTGACCAATTCCGACACATAATTGCGTCCACCACAATGTCAACACTTCATCATATCCTTCGGACTAACCGACCATTAAGTCCATCACCGGCTCACCGGTCATCTCTACCCGTCTATCACTTAAGAGCAACAAGATTCGCTCACCCGTCACTTCATAAGAAATATTCGTCACAATGCTCTTAAACTTCGACTTTCGCAACCGTCGAATTACCATCACCCGTCGATCACTATTATAATCTCTGATGCTTCCAAGGGTATCTCACGGACACCCAAAGCACAAAGTGATCACACCACTACCGGAGTTGAACATTACACTAGCAGGTATAAAAAGGCACCTGACGCAGTGTCATGCAGACTCCCACCATAATCAAATGAATTTTAGAAAATCGATCTTTAGGTTTCATACACCCGATGTCACCCATCTCTCTATAATAATGACCCGAAGTCATACCTACCCGACAACCTTACGGTTTATTGTCTTATCGAAAGTTCCTAGCGATCACACGCTACCCGCAATTTTCAAAAGGCCAAAACGATATAGCCTAACGAAACCCTTCATCTAACACTAAGGAGATACTTGAGAACACCAAGTCTTACACCCTTCCACCTATCGGCACAGTCACAACGACGGGGGTATTCCGTTAGGAATGTTACCCTATAATCCACAACACACCAACACACTATCTTAAACATCGTCATATGGGTCCCACTCCCATGAGTTTAATGATCCGAAGACTCCTCGATTCGCCAATTCCAAGGTGACTCACAATTAGAATCCTAACACGATTCTCTACCCACACACTCTACCGAGTGTAACTCAAAACTACAATCATTAGACTTGTCGTATTCCATTACGGAATTCAAGTCCTCGTCGCACACACGCAAGTGTAAATCGGTCATCCTAGTTACGATGGGTAACTAAAACCAATTACAATCTCAATAATGCACCCACTACTTAGGGTGGCTAAGCACGCACCAAACTCGTGAGTTGGCTCACTCACTTAACTAACCGAATCCATCGTACACTTCCCGACTCTTAACGAACTTGATGTGCCAACAAGCACATCACCCGAGACCACTATAAACTAGGAACCAATAAAAGATTCCAAATACGTCCCGTTCTACCCCAACCATGCCACGTTTCCTCCGTTCGGTACTTGTCATGTCATGCTCGATGTCAAGATACACTTTCGTAATAATGGTGATCAATCACTATTACAAATGCGTACCTTACCATTTCCACATGGTCATGTAAAGTACTTTACCCGGACTGACGCAACATTCACACAAAATAACACGCGATAATTCCTAGTACCCGAATGACCAAAGTCTTTACCGCGAACTTGATCACTCAAACCGCCAAACATTCGAATCTCTCCAATAGATTCGTCTCTAGGACACCGCTGTAGTGACCCGAACTTTTCCATGTTTATATATATTAATTGAGATTGATATTTACATGATTAAATGTTTCCAACATGTTAAGCAATCAAACTTGTTAAGACTTGATTAATTGAAATATGTTTCATATAGACAATTGACCACCCAAGTTGACCGGTGATTCACGAACGTTAAAACTTGTAAAAACTATATGATGACATATATGGATATATATATAGTTAACATGATACTATGATAAGTAAACATATCATTAAGTATATTAACAATGAACTACATATGTAAAAACAAGACTACTAACTTAATGATTTTTAAACGAGACATATATGTAACGATTATCGTTGTAAAGACATTTAATGTATATATATCATATTAAGAGATATTCATACATGATAATATCATGATAATATAATAATTTAAAATCTCATTTGATATTATAAACATTGGGTTAACAACATTTAACAAGATCGTTAACCTAAAGGTTTCAAAACAACACTTACATGTAACGACTAACGATGACTTAACGACTCAGTTAAAATGTATATACATGTAGTGTTTTAATATGTATTTATACACTTTTGAAAGACTTCAATACACTTATCAAAATACTTCTACTTAACAAAAATGCTTACAATTACATCCTCGTTCAGTTTCATCAACAATTCTACTCGTATGCACCAGTATTCGTACTCGTACAATACACAGCTTTTAGATGTATGTACTATTGGTATATACACTCCAATGATCAGCTCTTAGCAGCCCATGTGAGTCACCTAACACATGTGGGAACCATCATTTGGCAACTAGCATGAAATATCTCATAAAATTACAAAAATATGAGTAATCATTCATGACTTATTTACATGAAAACAAAATTACATATCCTTTATATCTAATCCATACACCAACGACCAAAAACACCTACAAACACTTTCATTCTTCAATTTTATTCATCTAATTGATCTCTCTCAAGTTCTATCTTCAAGTTCTAAGTGTTCTTCATAAATTCCAAAAGTTCTAGTTTCATAAAATCAAGAATACTTTCAAGTTTGCTAGCTCACTTCCAATCTTGTAAGGTGAACATCCAACCTCAAGAAATCTTTGTTTCTTACAGTAGGTTATCATTCTAATACAAGGTAATAATCATATTCAAACTTTGGTTCAATTTCTATAACTATAACAATCTTATTTCAAGTGATGATCTTACTTGAACTTGTTTTCGTGTCATGATTCTGCTTCAAGAACTTCGAGCCATCCAAGGATCCATTGAAGCTAGATCCATTTTTCTCTTTTCCAGTAGGTTTATCCAAGGAAATTAAGGTAGTAATGATGTTCATAACATCATTCGATTCATACATATAAAGCTATCTTATTCGAAGGTTTAAACTTGTAATCACTAGAACATAGTTTAGTTAATTCTAAACTTGTTCGCAAACAAAAGTTAATCCTTCTAACTTGACTTTTAAAATCAACTAAACACATGTTCTATATCTATATGATATGCTAACTTAATGATTTAAAACCTGGAAACACGAAAAACACCGTAAAACCGGATTTACGCCGTCGTAGTAACACCGCGGGCTGTTTTGGGTTAGTTAATTAAAAACTATGATAAACTTTGATTTAAAAGTTGTTATTCTGAGAAAATGATTTTTATTATGAACATGAAACTATATCCAAAAATTATGGTTAAACTCAAAGTGGAAGTATGTTTTCTAAAATGGTCATCTAGACGTCGTTCTTTCGACTGAAATGACTACCTTTACAAAAACGACTTGTAACTTATTTTTCCGACTATAAACCTATACTTTTTCTGTTTAGATTCATAAAATAGAGTTCAATATGAAACCATAGCAATTTGATTCACTCAAAACGGATTTAAAATGAAGAAGTTATGGGTAAAACAAGATTGGATAATTTTTCTCATTTTAGCTACGTGAAAATTGGTAACAAATCTATTCCAACCATAACTTAATCAACTTGTATTATATATTATGTAATCTTGAGATACCATAGACACGTATACAATGTTTCGACCTATCATGTCGACACATCTATATATATTTCGGAACAACCATAGACACTCTATATGTGAATGTTGGAGTTAGCTATACAGGGTTGAGGTTGATTCCAAAATATATATAGTTTGAGTTGTGATCAATACTGAGATACGTATACACTGGGTCGTGGATTGATTCAAGATAATATTTATCGATTTATTTCTGTACATCTAACTGTGGACAACTAGTTGTAGGTTACTAACGAGGACAGCTGACTTAATAAACTTAAAACATCAAAATATATTAAAAGTGTTGTAAATATATTTTGAACATACTTTGATATATATGTATATATTGTTATAGGTTCGTGAATCAACCAGTGGCCAAGTCTTACTTCCCGACGAAGTAAAAATCTGTGAAAGTGAGTTATAGTCCCACTTTTAAAATCTAATATTTTTGGGATGAGAATACATGCAGGTTTTATAAATGATTTACAAAATAGACACAAGTACGTGAAACTACATTCTATGGTTGAATTATCGAAATCGAATATGCCCCTTTTTATTAAGTCTGGTAATCTAAGAATTAGGGAACAGACACCCTAATTGACGCGAATCCTAAAGATAGATCTATTGGGCCTAACAAACCCCATCCAAAGTACCGGATGCTTTAGTACTTCGAAATTTATATCATATCCGAAGGGTGTCCCGGAATGATGGGGATATTCTTATATATGCATCTTGTTATTGTCGGTTACCAGGTGTTCACCATATGAATGATTTTTATCTCTATGTATGGGATGTGTATTGAAATATGAAATCTTGTGGTCTATTGTTACGATTTGATATATATAGGTTAAACCTATAACTCACCAACATTTTTGTTGACGTTTTAAGCATGTTTATTCTCAGGTGATTATTAAGAGCTTCCGCTGTCGCATACTTAAATAAGGACAAGATTTGGAGTCCATGCTTGTATGATATTGTGTAAAAACTGCATTCAAGAAACTTATTTTGTTGTAACATATTTGTATTGTAAACCATTATGTAATGGTCGTGTGTAAACAGGATATTTTAGATTATCATTATTTGATAATCTACGTAAAGCTTTTTAAACCTTTATTGATGAAATAAAGGTTATGGTTTGTTTAAAAATGAATGCAGTCTTTGAAAAACGTCTCATATAGAGGTCAAAACCTCGCAACGAAATCAATTAATATGGAACGTTTTTAATCAATAAGAACGGGACATTTCAACCGCACCAATAGATACCTGTATATATACACCTATATACGATATAATAATAAATATACACAAGTACACCGCAACCACAAGTCAACCTACAACCTAGGTGACTATCACTAAAACAACGTCCAAGTTCGCCTACTTACATTAGGCACTAGCAAGCTAAGGCACTAATTTAAACACGAAATAAGGCCCCCACATAATCACACTTTGGACAAAAACAAGTCCTAGTTAGTCACCTACTCTAAGGCACTAACAAACCTCAATCTGACCCGTAATCCTACAAGTCCCGCAATTAACGCACCACTATCAATAAGTCTAAGACTAGGCACCTATTCCAAGGTCACCTAATTCCCTTAGACTATGCTCTGATACCACTTGTAACAACCCAAACCAACCCGCGAACAAACCACGTGAAAATACAAAATAAAAAAAAAATTGCTGCACAGCGAACTGGCGCGGCGCGCCAGGATGGCCGCGCGGCGCGCCATTCGGGTCTGTCCGGAAAGTCTCAAAATGCGAAAAAGATTGACTAGTTCTCGACACTTTTAGACGAAACGCTTTTTACCATACATCCAAATATGTAAAACTAACCTGTTTCAAATATAAAATCAAGTTTTACATAATGGGGCCCACATTGGCCGTTTTACGACTTTCGTACAAAATACAAGTTTCAATCAAAATTTACATTTAGACGAGTTAGGACTCTATAACCCAACCCGATACCAAGAGCATAATCCCGGGGACTACCAAATCCCCAATCCGCGTCCGCATATCCAAAAGCTACCCCATCGAGCCCAAGCGCTCCTACGCAACTAGTCTAACAACTAGCTAGTTTCATAACGCAATACCTGTAAAAAGGTAAACAACGAGAGGGGTAAGCTAAAAGCTTAGTGAATGCAATAATTATACGAATACATATATAATTATACCTATTTGCAAACACTTACACAAACCGCAAACACGCTAGCGAACATAATTAGCTTATCGTCACAATAACAAGCTATAAATCTCCAATACCACAAGCTAGCATAACAACCGCATATAAATATAACTCGAATAATATAATATGCTTACAACAGAAATAACCATGGTTAACCAATAGTACAAGGGAACGGCGCTCGCGAAAACGCCATCGGTGTTCATAACATCCGTTAGGGCACTTAACACCTCACACCACTAACCCCTAGGGTGGCACCTTAACACCTCGGCACTTCACCCCGAGTGGCATCTTAACACCTCGATGCTTCACTCACTAATTTACGGAGTGGTGTCTTAACACCTCGACACTACACTCCTAGGTGGCATCTTAACACCTCGATGCTACACCCGAGTGCCATCTTAACACCTCGATGCTACACTCTTCACGTGAAACGTGGTGTCTTAACACCTCGACACTACACCTTTCACGCTACAACAAATAGATACATTATATACATACGCATATAATTATTCCACTCACCTTGGAATGCCCGCATAAGTCATGTACAACATGATCTTCGTCCTCAAATCCGAGCAAGTAATCACCTATAATACACATAGGCACAATATACACATAAATTACACATTCTCTAAAAGAGAATCCGACACAAACATCCCTTAACCGAGGGATTACACCTTGCTCGCCAAAACCCGCCCATTTAAAACCTAATGGACACTAACACATCACCACTTCGGGTGGTAATTCAAACCAACACAACAAAGTACGATTTAACCCTAAATCATACTTTACACCCTTTAGAACAAACCTTGGTCTTAAAACTAAATTACTACTTAGGTATTAGTCATTTCAAACGCCAATTACACAAAAACCCCAACACGTGCAATATTGACCCATAACAAGGTTGACCACGTTTGACTAAATCTTAAAATATCATTTTAACTCAAAATTACTTCTTGCGAGTAATTCATTCCAAAAACATCATTTAACACTTAACAAAATCGTTTAACATCCATTTAATCCAAATTAGTGTCATCCTTAATTTTGACCCAATTCCAATTACCCATTTTGACCAAAGTCATAAAACGCCCCAAAATCACTAACGACTAGTGATTATATTTCCAAGACAACCACTAACACTTAAATCAAGTATTTACCTACTTGACTTACCAAAACTTGACTTGAAACTTAATTTAACACCGAATCAAGCTTACTTGTCCCAAAATACCCATTCGACCCGTTTTGACCTAAATTAGGGTTTACACCCAAAAACCAAGTCAACACAAGTGTTCTAAGGTTTAACCAACACACGCAAGATCCAAACTTATAATTTAATCAATCAAAACCCTAATTCACCCATTTAGGCTTACTTACATGAATCTTACCCAAAACCCCCAAATTTCACAATAAAATGGGTTTATAACTCTAACTAACACAAACCCTAACTCAAACAAGAAATCAAACACTACAATTCGGATTAGGGTTTACCTCAAGCACCAAAACGAGCTCTAGTAGCTAGAAACACCAAGGAGAACCAAAACCCGCTTCCAATTTGGGCAAAAATCACCATCTTCATCATTAACTCAAGCTTCCTCTCTCTAGAAACTCATCTCTCTCTCTCTCTAAGATTGGGAGTGTTTGAATGGATGTCAAAATGATCCAAAAGTGGATCTAAAACTGATATTAAAGCCTCAAATCCGTCCATAAGTGAAAGGTCCAAAGTACCCCTCATTTGACCCTTTAAAATGCTGAAAAAACGCCTCAGGCACTTTCGGCGCGCCGCGCCATATGGTGGCGCGCCGCTCCACCCTACAGGTCAAATTTCTGAAACTTGTTTTGGCCATAACTTTTTGACCGTAGCTCCGTTTTTGATGAATCAAATATCGTTGGAAACGTAATGAGATTTACTATCCAATGGTAAGGTTTTAGAACATCAACTCCAACTTTATTTGGGATCCAAATATACACTTACAAGTCTCGTATTTCGAATGACGCTCGAAATAACGTGTAACTGAAAAACGGGTGTTACATTCCAGCTCATAATAAATCAAGTATATTATTCAAATATATGTTTGATTTTACACTTTCATCATCGATGTACTCGAAACTTTTCTGATAACATTATTCGTACCTTGCAAAATTCACAAGAATTCCACAACTACTAACATCATGCATCAACAAATAACGAAGTATTAATTCATAATTTCAAATTTCATTGGATAAATACTCCATAAAAGTTATGTAATTTCTAAAGCCTTTAGGGATTATTCAATTCTAGTTTCAACCGTAAATCGAATGAGTTTAATTTAGTATTAACTCATTAAAATCTATGTTACATCTGAAGAAAATATATATATATATATATATATATATATATATATATATATATATTCATAAAGACTGTAATAAAATTCTTTTGTACAAAATATTAATTGTGAAATTTTTTTTAACGGGTAGGTAATACCCGAGAGATATATATATAAATTCACAATTTATATGTTACATTCTTCGAATCTGATTCAGCAATCATTAACTATACTCACTACTCTCACAAAAATATACATTCTTTTATAGAAATCAAAACAACCATTCTCATCTAAATTTGATTACGTATTCTGATTTTGACAAATCAAAATTTAAGTCAAGATTCAACCGGTATCATCACTCTTAGATTCCTACATCTTTCAAAGTTATAATTTGACTTAAAAACTGTGCTAGAACATCATATGTATATTAACGATTACAATACGTGTTCAAACCCCTCGAAATTCCTGAAGACACTTCAAACAATGAATAATCGAGATGACGATCCAACCACATATTACCCACAGTTATGTATCTGAAAAGCTCTCGAAACCAAAGTCATAGTTTAACATGTATCCGTGTCAGACCCTTTGGCATTTATCAGCAAAAATAACTTTGTGATTCCTTTTCAAATTAGTTAGTTTTGTCACAGCTCCAGCAAGTCAGCTTCGACTTTTCAGTTGAAACAGTCTTATTATAACCTTGATATAGACGTTGCCCTTTCGTCATCGTTACCGGAGAACCTTTTATGTCTCATCACATTAGCAATAAACTTACCAACAACTTCACTGATCTTTGACTTTCCGAAATATCATTATATTTATCGAAACCCCATTATTTACTCATCCACATCTTGTAACAAGAATTGTCATGCCAATTACTGGGAATCGGCAATCAGTATTTTGAAATCTTGCGGCATGTCTACGCCAACAGTTATAGGTGTATAACTATCTCCTATACTTATATACTTCGAATGTGAAGTTTCTGAAAAACACCCTAAACTGCGAATTAGTTCTTCAAAGTTTGGAAAATGCTGATGAAGCAGAAAAAACTGTAAACGACCTTAACAGTCAAAAGTTTGATGATAAAGAATAGTGTGTTGGAAAAGCTCAGAAAAAGAGAAGGTTTAGAACTGGAAAACGGATTAAGCAAACCATGAAGGAGGCTGTGGACAAATCACAAAGACTAAATCTGCCTTCAAAGAATCCAAATAATTCAGTGTCAGCTGAAATTATTATCGAATACCTTGCTCCTGACTCTAAACCCTTGCGGACAATATTTTTCATCATCCTCTGAGATTAGAAATTCTAAGATATCATCGTATCTTTCATTATAAATATCCTCCATATTTCTGAAGATATTTTTATAATTATTCCTATCTGAAATCATTTACCTCTTCGCGCTATCTGTATTACATTATAAAAGAGACTATTTTAGTTTCTAAATTCTGAAACTTTCGAGTTTAAAATAGAAATATTTGTGAAGTAGTGTTGGGAACTGAAGCATGAGTTAGTATAATATAATGACACTTGATCAACGTGATTATATTACAGTAAGTCATGCTGAGTTTCTAAATGGAAAGTGATGATTCACAGATCATAACGTCATCATGCGCCATGTTACACGACTCTTGTATTCTACTTAAACTCTAAACATATCAAGAAAATATTTTTTTGATGATTCGGTTTTTTCCAGGATATTCTGGTAATTTGACAAATCAAGATCGTGCCATTACAATTTCCTTCTTAGAACATTAACTATGTTCATTCCGAAATTCATA
The DNA here is from genome assembly GCF_046630445.1 of Rutidosis leptorrhynchoides. NCBI lineage: Eukaryota > Viridiplantae > Streptophyta > Magnoliopsida > Asterales > Asteraceae > Rutidosis > Rutidosis leptorrhynchoides. The sequence goes on from NC_092334.1 coordinate 191,889,212, forward strand.
CCTATGAATTCTGGACCATTATTCGCTTGACTTGAAGTCGGGAAGAGGAGACAAAAGTACGGAACTCTTGAATATAAAAGAAAATATAAAGCTCGACAACAACACATAAATTACAAACCGTGCATATCAATACGTATTGCGATGTAAAGACATGGAAGAATTTAAATTACTATAACCCCAAGGTAATAGTAAAAGTAAATAAAATCCTCTGGTGGTAGATGAAAAAGAAGAATGACAGATATGAAAGTGAGGAGTATATCAAGAATCAGTACTGGATGGAGCATATGGAAGAATACTTTAAAATATGAGTTGAGGGAGAAGGAATAGAAGGTGTGAGTTGTAAGGAAACGAAGGAGGTGGATTTATAGTGAAATATCCGACAGAGAAATCGAGATGGATTATCGCATTAAATCGAAGAGGATCATAATTTTCTTAATCGCCGAAGAATCAAATCTTATATAGATTACAAAGATTTTCTTTAATACAGAGATCAACCGTGATGACGTCAAAAGATAAGGCAAAATTCTATTTTCTCATTTCACTCTTTTACGATAGCTTCACTCATACGCTTAAAGAAATCAAATTATTTTATCCGTATTTCTTAATCATGGTAAAATTTTTATGTATCAGCTTATATTCGTCATAATAACATTCTTACTGTTAGTTATGACGACCTCGATCAAATTTCGGGGACGAAATTTCTTTGACGGGTAGGTACTGTGACAACCCGAAAATTTCCGACCAAATTTTAAACTCTAATCTTTATATTATTCTGACATGATAAGCAAAGTTTGTTAAGTTAAATCTCAAGAATTTTAAACTATGTTCATACATTCATTTAATCTCGACCAAATTCCGACGATTCACAAACCATTATATAATTGGATATGAATATGTATATATATGTATATGTATATATTATAACTTGAGAATATTAACAAAGTATTAAGCGTATAATACTTTACATGAACATATTTGTTTCAATATATTTATCGATGGAATTAGAAGATAATATCAAATGATTGATCAGGTACGGTGTATGATTAAGAGTCTCTGTTGAGACTTGAGAGGTCCACTTTTGGTTTAGCAAACCTTTCCTTTTTAACGGTATTCGGAAAATGTGGTAAAGTGATTTATAAATAAAAACAAAAGTGTCATTAACAAGAATTAGGCAAAGGTTAGTGGAAGACTAAATTGCATATTAATCAATTGATTTAGTTTCAATTGTACGAAAACGCTTTTCGATATAATAGAACTTGATTATTTAAAATGTCTTTGATTAAATAAACGTAAGTTGAAATATTGGTTGTTAAATATATATATATATAACTTGCAACTAATATTTAAGAAGTATTCATTAAAAATATATGTTTTCAAATTAGTTAAGTACGCGATAGTAACATTCGCTTAGTGATGCGATTGATATTTGAAATGTTAGTACATAAATGAATCGTATTTATTTAAGTTTCAAAAATGAAAACGTTACGTGTTATAATATTTTTCTAAACGAAATAAAAATGAACTTTGAAATATAATTAGTTTTGAAAAACTAAATATTTTATTATTACATAAATATTTCCATTACATACTATATGTACAAGTTTATATTTTTAAATGAAAATATATATATTACAATGTGATAATATATAATATTAACTAAATACAAAACGTTTTGGATTTAAATTAATATTATCATATGTATATATAACGAGACGTCGATTCATAGAAGCAAATGATCACAACACTCAAATATAAAGGTTATACTTTGAGTAATATAGTCTATAGGTGATTAAGTTCAATTATTGATAAAGGTACACGTCACGAAACGTAAAGTGCTAGTTTTCTTAGCGTACGAGAATGCGTTCGAGAAACCAGAACTGGTACGTAATTCGAGAGTCAACGTACAATTCATCAGTGCTAAAATTACAAATCAACTATGCACGATAATATAATATAAAATTTAATTAATTCTAAAGATTAAATATATTATATATTAAATAATATATATATATATATATATATATATATATATATATATATATATATATATATATATATATATATATATATATATATATATATAACTATGTATGAGTATAAGAAGTGTCGACAGTTTTAAAAAAATGGATTGTGGCTATGTTCATATAGCCATGTGATCACATGGCTATACCTCTCAAGTCCCATGCGATCGCATGGAGAGGGTAGGTGGGCAAGAAACCTCTTTAAATATCGATTTCGTCCGGATTAATTCACATTCAATCTCTCTATCTATATTGTACTCCGTAATATATTTATTTTATTTATATTATTATTATTATTATTAAGATTAATATTATTATTAATCTTATGGTTAGGAGAAATATTATTATTAGTTTATACATAAAATACTACGACGAAGTCATGAGCGGGTTATTTCAAAAATGGATTTTATGAGTAGGATAGGGCTAAGGAAATTATGGGTTATAGCTATGGAGGTGATGGGTATGATTCATGGGTATGCTCGTGAGGTCAATTTAGTGTTTATCATCTCCGTTGCGTCTACGTACCTTTCCTGCAATATTGAATCTCAATATTGATACGTGAGTACTCATAACTTAACTTTTATATATATTAATAGTCTATCCCTGACTAGTGCTCGAGTATATAGGATTATGCATGCTTGTATTTTTGATATTGTCGTTAGATAGGTTATGTTGAATCCTGAATTAGACACATAAGCCACTGAGATAAGGGATATGATATGCATGTCGTTGGAAAGCTAGCAAAAAATTAAGAACTTTTCATTTAGATATCGAATGATTTCGATGAACGGATTAAAAGATATCGTCAATTGAATTATCTATAATTTTAAAAGTATTATTGTTAAAATAATTATTATTATCGTTATCGTTATCGTTATCGTTATCGTTAACGTTATCGTCGTTATTATCAATATTATTATTATTATTATTATTATTATTATTATTATTATTATTATTATTATTATTATTATTATTATTTTGATTATGATTATTATTATTATTAATATTTTTAAAATAATTAATATTTTTATCAAAACTCTCATTTTATTATTTTTATCGTCATTATTATTATTATTATTATTTAAAGTATCATTAATATTAAAACCATCATTTTTATTTAAATTATCATTTTTAATAGAAATATCATTGTTATTATAAGATATCATTATTATTATCATCTTAGTATTATTAATTATCATTTTAATAGAACTATTATCTTTATAAAATATTATTATTATCACTGTTAATATTAAAAAGTATCGTTATTATTATTAAGATTATCATGATTAGAGTTATCATCTTATCATAATTAATATCCTCTTTAATAAATATAAATAATGTTATTATTATTAGTAGAATAATAATAATTATTATTTTTACAAAATAATACAACTTTTACTTATTATTATTATTATCGATATTATTTTATCAAATAAATATGTGGTACAAAGATATTTTTACCACACGTAATATAGTTACATTAATAATACATATCACTATATTTTTACGATATTAAGTGAACTTTATAAATTTTACTACTTAAGATATATAAAAGTATATTTTATCATATATAAACGTTGATATAATTTTTTTATTAATAAATGACTTCTATTATTTACCATAATAAAATCTGATAAATATATTTAAATATATAAAATGATTACATTTAAGTTATATAATAAACGTGTATAAATTTTGGAAATCATTTTGGGTCAAATGGACTTTTGTTAACTTTTGCATGATAATCTCGAGCATTAGGATTGTGATACACTATGACTTGACCTAAATTGTTAGACGGATATTGACCATTATATAAATATATATATACTTAATATAGGTTCGTGAATCCGAGGTCAACCTTGCACTTGTTCAATGCCATCATATGCATAATTACTACGAAATACAGTATTGTAAGTTTCATTTGCTCCCTTTTTAAATGCTTTTTGCAATATATATTTTTGGGACTGAGAATACATGCGCGGCTTTTATAAATGTTTTACGAAATAGACACAAGTAATCGAAACTACATTCTATGGTTGAATTATCGAATTGAATATCACCCTTTTTAGTCTGGTAATCTAAGAATTAGGGAACAGACACCCTAATTGACGCGAATCCTAAAGATAGATCTATTGGGCCTAACAAACCCCATCCGGGTTACGGATGCTTTAGTACTTCGATTTTATCATGTCCGGTGAGAGTCCCGGAATGATGGGCATATTCTAGAAGCCTTCTGTTAATGTCGGTTACCAGGTGTTCACCATATGAATGATTTTTATCTCTATGCAGTTTATGCGAAATGCCTGATATGAAATGGATTTTTAATTCGCGGGTTACGCGTGTTATTTTGTACTCGGGTTACGTGTACAATTATATATCAGGAAATCTTGTGGTCTATTAAAATGATGAAAAATGATTGTTTATGATAAAATAATGAACTCATCAACCTTTTGGTTGACACTTTAAAGCATGTTTATTCTCAGGTATTAAAGAAATCTTCCGCTGTGCATTAGCTCATTTTAAGGATATTATTTGGAGTCATTCATGGCATATTTTGAAAAACGTTGCATTCGAGTCGTTGAGTTCATCAAGATTATTGTTAAGTCAATTATAGTTGAATGTATTATGAAATGGTATGCATACTGTCAACTTTCGGTGTAAAGAAAGTTTGTCTTTTAAAAACGAATGCAATGTTTGTAAAATGTATCATATAGAGGTCAAATACCTCGCGATGTAATCAACTATTGTAAATCATTTATAATGTATATGAACGGGTCCTTTCATAGTGGATATGCGGGTTTTTAAATATCCGTTAGATATTCAAAAAATGTTATAATATTTCCAAATGTGTTACAAAACAAAAATGTAATATAACTAAAATATATATAATGTTACATAATTAAAATATATCCATAAAAAATATAATTTTTGTCGAATATATAACACAAGTTATTAACTTTACTATTAAAGATAGAATATGACAAATTAAATGTGTAATTTATATGTTTATTTGATTAGATATAAGTGTTTTACAGTAATATTTTCGAGTTAATTCAATATATGGTTTAAATTAAAATCTATGTATAATGTTAAATGCATTTTAATAGTAAATATGTATGCATTGATCTTTTTTGCATAACGACCTATGTACGAGCACACTGGCTCCACCATAGTAGGTAAGCCTCGGACATCGGGAACCCTGGCGTCACCCCGATACCAGGTAAAGCACCTTCCGTTGTAAATCTTTAATTAAGCTCAAGAGAAATTGCCAAAGATAGAACTCGAGACCTTTTCACTAGGAGTCCTGGTGGCCACTTGAGTATTGCAATGTTTAGATATATCTTCTATGTACTATATTTACGCATTTATATATGTTTTTCAATTATAAAATGGATATATTCATTAATATAACTCTTTCAGTCATATCTATTTAGGTTTATTCATATCGATATTCATTTAAATTATATATTCATTATGAATTGGGTTAATCTGATGAATATCCATTGAATCGGGTAAACATTGTCATCCCTAATATTACCATGTGTCCATGTCTCACTAACCACTACATCCATCCATAATTTATTATCCGGTATTTTATTTTGGGATTATCAAATTAATTTATAATTATCATAAATATAAAAGAACAAGACAATTAAGTTCTATTATGCCGTTAATGTACGTTGATAAGATAAAAGGAGAATGAAAAAAAAATGGTAAAACTGGAAATAAACACAAAGATCAGTACTTTTATGATATTTTTTTAAATTGTGTGTTTTTTGTCCAGAGACAATTAAATTGAGACGGAAAGAGTAATAACTAAGCATTACATATTTTTTGCTATTCCTTCCGTCCAAAATCTATTGTCCACAATTCCATTTTGAAATATCCAAAATTAGTTGTCCACTTTTATATATTGATAAGAATAATTTGATAAAAATCTTTTATGGCCCTACTGTATTCATTCATATCGGACCAAAAAATGGGTAAAAAGTAAGTGAGTATACTGAAAGTTAAAAAAAAAATATACATGCTGCAGGTTTTTTTTTTAAATGTGTATTTTTTTCTAGAAACAATTTCTAGGGACAATATATATATATATATATATATATATATATATATATATATATATATATATATATATATATATATATATGGGCAGTATCAATGGGGAAGTAACCAATCGGGGGGAAGCGGGGGGAAGCAAAAAATATTTTTTTTTCGTTTTTTTTTTGAATTTTTTTTTCCGGAATCAAGATCACACGAAAATATGAACATTTAGAAGAGACACTTCGTGATGAATGTTATTATTTAGGCGGGAAAACGATCGACAAAAATAACATTCAAGATAATATTAATCGTGAAGAATATGAACGTTTTTTTTTCATGTTTTGTGAAGTAAAATTTAGCCCGATTTAGAGTTTAGGGTTTAGGGTTTAGGGTTTAGGGTTTAGGGTTTGGTGTTTTGGGTTTATTCCATAAACCCAAAACACCAAACCCTAAACCCTAAACCCTAAACTCTAAACCGTTCGTGTTAAAAACTCAATCTAAATCCTAAATCTAAACCCTAAACCCTAAACCCTAAATTTCTAAACCCCTAATATCTAAACCCTAATATCTAAACCCCAATAGCTAAAACCTCAAAATACGCTCGAAAAATACGATAATTGTTATATATTACTTCTTCGAGCGTTTTCCCGCCAAAATAAAAACATTTATCACAAAGTGTCTCTACTAAATGTTCATATTTTCATCTCATCTATAATGGTCGTGAACAAAGTTTTTTCAAAAAACGAAAAGAAAAAAAAAAGTTTTTGGTTCTCCCGAATGGTTACTTCCCTCTTGATCCTACCAATATATATATATATATATATATATATATATATATATATATATATATATATATATATATATTGTGACATTTTATAAAATACCACTCAAAGAATCTTTGACGAAGGAGAGAAGTCATATAAGCAGCCTTACGGTTTCATTACATAAACACCTTTCATGAACACCTGTCAGTCTTTCATCATCAACTCATCAAGTGTTGTCCGTCTAGTGAAAGGTGTAACGGTGGCAAAAAAAGATTTCATGGAATATTTATTAAAATTAGCTTTTATATATTAAAGTTTTGTTTAAAAAAACTTGTTTTATTCTCACGTATAGTTCATTTTCATTTTTATTATGAAACATGAACTAAAATGATACATTATATTATATATACTTATATTTAAATGTTACCTCCTAATTTATGTTATTAAATCATTTTAAATTTATTAACGATATAAAATTATTATTTTTTGTTAAAAAAATAAAAGGAAAAAAAAAAAAAAAACAACATATTCATTACTCCGTATTACTTTCGAAATGAAGTCGATGAAGTGTTAATAAATGATAAAACAAAGGGTCGTTTTGGGTAAAGCCTATTTGATACGAGGAAAAGTCAAATGGTAATAAGAATAAGAATATTGATATGAAACCTCAAACGTGAAACCAGATGCCGCATTCAAATTGGGTGCTTATAAATAAACCAGACTCTTCAGATTTCTAGACAAGATTTCCAAATAAACCAGGATGCTCAAATTTCTATACAAGATTGGTCAAACTATTTTGTTATTTTCAAAAAATTCTGACAGAAAATATATATTCTACAAATTAATTATTTTAGCAAATACTACACTTTTTTTAATCTCTCTTAATTTTTTCTCTAAAATTCAAAACACCCCTTTTATCTTTAGATGATAACTCTCGACCTCACTAGTACCAGTAATATTTTTTAACACAGATTACACTTTTCATCTTCTCTCTTAAACTCTCTCTCTCTAAAATTCAAAACATCCCTTTAATTTTTAAACGATGATAACTCTCAGCTCCCAAAAAATTAGAAGTCACCACCACCACCACCGTTAAACTTGAAATCATTTTCCTAACAAGATGAACCCAATCACACAATCATTCGAACTCTGGCGGCGAATTGAAGTGGTCGGAGAGCAACGGTGACGGAAGGTGGTCGGCGAAAGAATTGTAGAAAGTTGAGGGTAGAGAATGGTGTTGGACTGCTGGGTTTAAGGTTATTTTCATCATATACGGAGTATTTATTTATTTTATTTTTTTCTGTATGGAATGGAAATGGAAATGATTTGTCAAAAAATAGAATGGATTATGGATATAGGGATTAATATTACAGAGTAATATGGACCGATGGATGTTTGAATGGATATATGTTGAAGATTTAATATAATAGTAATAATCTACGGAGAATACCAGTAACAATATACAAGAATATAAGTATAAGAATTATTAAATTATTAATTATTACAGTATATACATATGATAAAATAATATACAAAGTACTCCATATTAATATGAAAAATATATTATTAGGTAATCATTATAGTTGATTGGTTTTTTTATCTAAGTATACTGGTTTATTTAACCAATTCCTTCAAATTTAAAGATAGCAAGAGTAGGATTATGACATGTGGTATAGCTACAGTCAGTATCTGGTAACTCACGTGACACCACCGCTGACGAGGCTTCCTTAATTTGCGCTCTACTACACTTTCAATTCTTATTTAACCAAGCGCCCATTATGTAAAACAACTAATCAAAATAATTTGAATTGTTTTTCGGCTTAATTACAAAGATCGTTTACGTGGTTTGTCAAATCTTACTTGTTTTGTCCATAAATGTTTTTTTTATATATAAATATAAATAAATACGACTTATGTGGTTATAAAAGTCACTGACTTGTACATCGTTTTTTCTGCCCATGTAAAGATTTTCTTTTCGACCATCCGTTCACGACAAAAATTATTCTCTGTTGGTTATGGTGTTCATCATCGTGAGTAATTGTGTCACGTGGAAAAAACATGAAGGAAACCAGAAGAAAAAATCACAAGACACATCTGGGTTTTATGAAATTGCAAAATCGGTGGGGAAATCAATGAAGGAAATCAAGATGGGAAGATGCAATATGAGGAATCGGAGACTTCTGAATCGGAATCTACAAAAGAATCAAAGTACGTATTCCCTGCTATTAAGACAGATAATGATACGCGTATCCGCATGCCTATGCGAAATATGCATTTAAGTCTTGATCTGCGTACTAGATAACAAAACATCTATATGCTAATAACGAAACAAGGTATAACCGCGCTCTCTAGGCGCCTATACCATTGGATGCGTCCTTTAATAGACTTGGTCATGTTGGATGGTGCAGGGTGAAGAATATCAAAACAAGAAACTGCTGCAGCTGTACGTACAACTCGCGACCCCAAAGGAGTAAGTCGCGATCGCCCGACTTGGACTTGATCAGGTGTCGCGTGTGGGAGAAACAAGTCGTGACTGGGATTCATGCTCGAACAATAACTCGCGAACACAAGAGTTATGCTGGGGAGAAGCTCGCGATCGCGAGACTGCACCTGGGTGGCCAAAATTTTCTAGAAACGAATTTCTTGCTCGTTAATGTAACAACCCAAACCAACCTTCGACCAAACCACGCGAAAATACAAAATAAAAAAAAAATTATGTGCAGCATACCCGCGCGGCGCGCCAGGTAGGGGCGCGGCGCGCCAAAGTGGACTGTCCGGAAAGTTTTTAAATGCGAAAAAGATTGACTAGTTCCCGACACTTTTAGACGAAACGCTTTTTACCATACATCCAAATATGTAAAACTAACCTGTTTCAAACATAAAATCAATATTTTACAAGCGGGGCCCACACGACCCAAATTACAAGTTTAGTACAAGTTAAGAGTTTCGACCACCAAAAAGTTTAAGTTCCAAACTACGCAATGAGCATGGTGTTTGGGATTAAACTACCCAACTATCGGTCAAACTCCAAGAGCTACTAAAGCCAAAAGCGTCCCCTAGCATCAAGCGGGATCTCAAGTCCAAAACGATGCCCTTACCCTTGTCCAAAACCGAACCTATAAAATGGTAAACAACGAGAGGGTAAGCAAAGCTTAGTGAATGCAATAATTATACGAATACATATATAATTATACCTACTTGCATACACTTACACACCAACCAGCAAACACGCTAGCATACACATTTAGCTTATCGTCACGATAACAAGCTATAAATCTCCAATACCACAAGCTAGCATAACAACCGCATATGAATATAACTCGAATAATATAATATGCTTACAACACAAATAACCATGGTTAACCAATAGTACAAGGGAACGACGCTCGCGAAAACGCCATCGGTGTTCACAACATCCATTAGGGCACTTAACACCTCGCACCACTAACCCTAGGGTGGCACCTTAACACCTCGGCACATCACCCCTAGTGGCATCTTAACACCTCGATGCATCACTCATTAATTTACGGAGTGGCGTCTTAACACCTCGACACTACACTCCTAGGTGGCATCTTAACACCTCGATGCTACACCCGAGTGGCATCTTAACACCTCGATGCTACACTCTTCACGTGAAACATGGTGTCTTAGCACCTCGACACTACACATTTCATGCTACAACAAATAGACACATTATATACATACGCATATAATTATTCCACTCACCTCAAAGTCTTGTGAAAAGATACCCGAGCTTGCAAGACCTCAAAGTAACGTACCTATCATATAATACACATCATCAAACGCAAACTCAAGTCAGTCAACCAAACCCTTTTCACCATTCTAAGCCATTTTGACCCAAGGTGCAATTTCAACCCATTTGCACCCTTAACCCTAAATTGGGTCAACACACATCAAAACCCTAATCATTCGTCAAGATGGGTTTAAAACACATTTAGGTCGCAAGGCTAACTCGTTTTCATACTTGCTAGGCCACTTAGGTCATTAAAGACTCATTTGACCCATTTCAAGGTCAACACACCCATTTGGGTCATCCATACCCAATAACACCCATTTACATATTATTAAAGTGTTCTAGCAACTAACTAACCAAATTTAAGACTCAAAGGTCCAATTAACACATTCAAACCCTAGGTTAGTCATCAATGAGTATTCATAACCCATATTCACCCAAAATCCCCAAAATACTAACAAAATGGGTCTTTGGTTCATCACTAGCCCAAACCCTAACCCTTAAATCAATTAAAGTAAGAAAGCGGGTTTTATAACTTACCAACACAATCACCACGTAGCTATCGACTAGATGAACGACTTTATAACTTGCACCAAGACCTGATTCAACCTCTTTCACCCTTTAATGGAGCTTTCTCTCTCAAGGATTGCACTCTCTCTCTAGAGTTTAATTGGAGAAGATAAGGTTGTTGGGAATGGAGTGAATGAAGCTCCAAAACTGATCCAAGGCATTAAATTCGGGCTCCAATGTGTTTTGACCAAAATGCCCTCAAAATATCTATTTTAAAAGAAGAGGAGAATCTGTCGCAGACAGATGGCGCGGCGCGCCACCAGGCCGCGCGGCGCGCGACACCTCCAGTTCAGCTTCTTTCTTGCTTTTAAATATATAACCAAAACCCCGTTTCAAGTATCGAACATTACACTTATATACACTACAAATACTCGGGTCTTACAGTTAAATTGTTTCCTTATTTATTTTTCCCTATAAAAGAACCATATTGTAACTCATACATGTATGCACGAATTTTATCAATAAATCTCTCTAGTCTGGTCCATGAATGGTTTTCTGCACATCCATTCAAATGCAAAGTGTCCTACCTTGCCATATTCTTAACATTCTGATTTGGGGCCAACATCAGATTTGCTAGAATTACTTAAACGTGGCTTCTTGCTGAATTTGTAAGGTCTGTTGGTCCTCTTATGACTAAACTTTTTGAAACGTCTAGCCAGCAGAGATATACCTTCAGCAATCCTTTCGCAGCATCACCATCACTGCTTTCTTTTGACTCAGTCACACTCACTTCACTTCATTCTATTTTCTCTTCCTCGGACAGTAGCGTTTGAACTAGCAAAGCTTTCTGGGCTTTTTTCTTAAAAGCAGCAACAAGGGCAACATCTTCTGACTTAGAAGATTTTGAAGTACCTGAAGTAGTCTGAAAATTCTCGTTGAGGTTCTACTCAAATTTTGCTTCTTCTTTCTCATGGTTTCATAGGGTTCCATACAGAGATGACATATAAAAAAATTACAAGGTTTGAGTTGTCCTAACAGGGCCAGTAACAAGTTTTCACTTAACAGGTAATGAGTCAAGAAATTTATTTACTTGTTCAAAATCAATGTAAAACTTAACACATTCAAGATGAGTTATCAGAGTGCTAAATTTGACAAAGGTTTCTTTCATTGTCTCATTCTTGAAAGCTAAGAATATTTCATAATCCCTTTTTTTAAAAATGATTTTGTTTCGTATGACCTCATCTCTTCCTTCATAAGTTAGGTCAAGATAGTCAAAAATAGTTTTAGCTGTTGGTTTCTTTTTAATCATTTTAAAACATGATTAGTTAAAGAGATAGCTATTATGGTTTTGTTTAGTGCCAGAAGTGTCTTCAGTAGCTTGAATAGCTGAAAGAGTTTCAGTGGGGACATAAGGTCTAGTTTTTACAATGCCAGGCATGAGGGGTTCAACTGATTCAATATAAACATCAATCTATCTCTCCAAGTCTCATATTAATTTTCATCGAACTTTGGTGGTCTATTAGTAGAGCCATTTTCGAGGTAGGATGCATTTAGAAAGTTGGCCATCATTGAGGTTCAGATCCAAGATATAAATTATAAAAACTGAACACTCTGATACCAGTTGTTGGTCCCGATTAACAACATGAAGTATTGTAGAGGGGTGAATACAATTATTTTGCTAATTAAGAATGTTTTGAAATAATTAAGCAAATCAAATTATCAAGAGTCCAAGTAATTTTCTACTTATTCTTCTATTGATTAAAATCTCAAAAAATCGTGGTTATCTTGTAGCGAAAGAGATAACCGGTTGATACAAATTACACCTGGATACCTCAGACACACTAATAGCGTATACAAGTTTTTACAGACCCAAGCTAATTTAAATCCCACACCCCTTAAAAAAATATTAGTGGGGTTATCTATTTATAGAGAGCCTATTAACCATGTAAATGTTCTATTTCCTGCTGGTTAGATGGATGTTTGTACTTCAGCTGACAACTGTGTATGGAATCACGTGGTTCCTTTATGTTCTAAAGCTATTCAGGAACACCCCAAAATATATGGACACTTGTTAACCGCCGACTGGCGTCCCTTTCTCTTCAACTTAGTCTTCGATGTCGGTTGAATAAGCATGCTTTGATATAGACAATGCATGAAACAACTATGTCATTGATGGATATAATTCCTCTAAGTGTTTTGTGCCGATTCGTCTTCTGCTGGTTCTTCTATTGTCTTCTGTTGGGTAGCATTCATCCTTATGCTGATCACGAAGAACCCATTACTTTTAACTATCTTGTGCTCATAGCTAAGGCAACACATTATAAATACTAAGACACAACATACATTGCTATTCAAGACTTAGAACAATTTTAAGTAAACTTATGCTGGTTGCATATTACAGTTAGTGTTAATAACCATATTTTGTCATAATTAAATCCTTAATTACTTACAGGAATCAGCAGTAGCACTTTGTAACCTATCCGTGGCACTTTCTATATGCAATTAAATGTTATTTTGTTTGTAGTGCGACACAGATTTGCTGGTCTAACTTCATTTCTGGAGGCAATCATTGAGATTTGCTCCATATGTCTTCTATAGTCAGCATGCCATTCCACAATGTGTTGGAGAGTATCCAAGTGTTTGACAAACAACTGCTCAACCACTTAAGATGCTTTGGGAGCCAGCTCAAACTCTACAAGGGACATAATCACTAGACCAGCCGATTCTTCTCTCTTTCTCTAGATCAGTTTGAAGTTTAGAGATATCGGCCATATATTCTTCATGGGACATAATCTTAGTACCCAGATCAGCAGAAGAAACCTGGTGTTGGTGAATGTCTTGAGCAACCATATTTGAGAAATCTGCAAGCTACTTTAAATGACTTTCAACGGTAGTGATGGAGGCATGTGGAGGAGCAGAGTCAGTGACAGTTTAAAAATCCTTTCCTACTACCTGATAGATAGACTGCTCAATTGAGGGTAGAAGCTGAGACACATCACACTGTAAGCTAAGTTAGCTAGACCTTGAACTTCACCCACTTTCATGGAACTAGGTAGATGTGAATGAGCTCGAAGGATGATCCTTGGTGGAGATGAAGGTGCAATATCATCATTATTGTCATTATTATTACCATCGTCACCAATTTTACCCTTTCCTTTATCAATAGGCTATAAACCATCTTTATCATTAGCTGGATTTGAAGTACCATAATCATCATCATCATCAGCAGGCTTAAGTTCAATTTTAACCTCTTCATCGACAGCATCATGGAGTACCATCCTTTTGAAGCATCAACCTTTGGTTAAGCCCAAGTACTAAATTTTGGATTTTGTTGATTTACAAGAAGTGGCCAGATCTTCAAGTGCCGGCATCTGATTCTCTTCTACAACTTGCAAGTTCATAGCTAGTAATTCTTTGTCATGTAGGTTGTAGGAAGATACCAAACACTTGAGCTTCTTTGGGAGCCAGCTCAAACTCTGAAAGGGGAACTTTGGGAAAAAAATTCCTCAAGATCTGGGACTTTACATACATAGGGCTCAGTAGCAGTAACAGACTGATCTGTAAACACATCAAATCGAGTAACAAGACAATTTAAGTTAACAAAAGTATAACCAAATAAATTTGACTTAATAATTGCATATGATGTTGGTCTCTGTAAAATGACGTGTGTTTTAGTCATTCCTTCATTTGAGACGGAGTGTGGTATCTGTACTTAAAGTTGTGACTCTGCTGACTCATTATCGAAATGTGTTAACTCAGATTGTGTAATATATTGGTCAGGTTTAGATGGTATAGTGCGACTCCTATCTACATTATATAGGGTCTAGGTTGTTTGTGAATTTTGCTGAGCTGACTCCCCATGATTAGGAGTTTTCCTGTCGCTTCTTTGGGGGTGTGGTATGTTCTATGCTGGTTGTACTGTCAGCAGAGAATACCTTCGAAAATATTTTTTTGAAAATTGTGGTAGTGCTTGGTAATAGGAGTATGAGTTGCTACTACTCTTCACACTTGTTTTGAAACCGGTAAGATAAGGAGAAATCAATTTACCTTTTAATCCAGTTTGATCAGGAATAACAGCAGACACAATAGTGGAAATTATGTTAGATCATCTACTAGTTGGTCAATAGGATCACCAGATTCTGTAACTTTGTCGTTAATAGACACAACAGTTGAGCCTGGTAATGTCTCCCCTATAACCTGCTCTGAGTCAGTAGCAATCACTCCGGATGACCGGACTCCAAGAAATTGTTGAGCAACATATTTCATAACAAACTTAGTAGAATCAGTCGATAAGATTGGGGTTGGCTCTATTAGAGATGTACCGGATTCTATAACTAATTTTACTTTACCAGTATTTGAGACTATGGTTGTCCCTTCGTTGGGTTTTGGAGCCAGCATGAGGTTCTTCCACTGGCTCTTATTGAGGACTCTCCCCTTCAGCAGCAGCAACGTTAGAGGTTAAGTTAAGGGCTTCTCTAAAAGTGTTGGAATAGCAGCAAGCATCGTTGGTGTCAAACCATGATATGGTCTTACGTAAGGTTTATTTAACAATCCACCCTTTAACGTTTTGAGGGTATCCATATTATCATGCAGCGCCAGAAATACATCCACAAGAATGTGATGAAAAATTAAAGTTAGGAATCTGGGGAAAGGGACAATCCGACCTTTGTTTTTCTTCTCAATAATATATTTCATTTTTACAAAAATGAGAAGAGCAAAATTGCAGTTTCGTCCAAACATTAGGGCATGGCCCATTTGTAGCTCAAAGTCACTTAAATGATCAAAGCTCCACACTTAAAGCTCATGCACATTGCCAGAACACCAAACAAATAGGACCAAAACCTATGTATGTTCTTCCTTTGAGGACTGTTGGCGGTGTGTGCACCATCGTAATGAATATAACCCAGAACTTGTTCACGGGTGGACTTGTTGTTGGTCTTGTTGACAAATGGTCGATCATTTGGAATACGAAGAGCATCACGAATAGAATCGACAGTGATTTAGTCCTGCAAAGTAACTTTAACACGACCTCTGATTAGACCCTGACTTGGTACGATTAAACAACAAGTGTACCAGAATCGTCCAAACACCACCGAAGTGATAGCAATTGGGTTCATCATGAGTGCATAGCAGATGGATGATTAGATGAAGTAAATGACTGCATTTTCATAACTATTTTCAGTATGATTAAGAGCAATGTAGTTCAAGAGCAGAATTCCCAACCTGAACTTTGATATCACGAGCAGGAGGAGACGTGGTGGCATAAACTAAGTTATCTTTCTAGTTCAAAGAGTGGAAAATTTTCTTGTCTTGTGCCATTGATTTTGATTTTTAAATGATGAAGAGAGATTAGGGAGTTTTGAATCCAGAATAAAACTCAGGGATTTTGAACGTGTGTTTTTGAAAGTAAAAAAAAACAGAAGGTTTAAATCGATTTGAATTGGTGAAAAAGTGTTTGAGAGAGAAAATTCAGGTCTGTAGGGGCGTGAGCAGAGTTGATTGGACATTGGCGCACGTTTTCGAGGAGTTTCAGACGGTTGGTGGACATATAAATGGCTAAACACTCATTATTCTCATTAGGCATTAAATGCTAAGATATTTAATTCAAATTGTTTGATACATCAAATTTGTTCCATATCAAATACAAATCATTTGTAGCATTTAATTTGTTTCAAATTAATTTAAAATTAATGGGAATAAATGAGTTCTATTAAATAAAGAACATTATCAACGTGTCAGCTATTTATCATGTATATATTCGTAAATATGGTTAAGTAGAAAACCTTGTGGTGCTGGTTGACCAATACTTATGTACAAGCAATATACAACAATGTATGCACTGCTAGTTTATCTTGTACATTGTACAACCATCACTACAACCAAATTATTTATAACTTATTAAAGTTCAAGCATAATTAGCTCATAAATGAGATACTTGAAACGTCTCTTATCCAGTGGCTTTGTAATAGGTATGCTAACTGTTGATCTCTTGATATGAAATGCAGCTCGACATCTCCTTTCTGAACATGATCTTTTAAAAAATGATATAGTACGTCTATGTGCTTGGTCCTAAAGTGCATTACAGGATTGTTGGTGATGACAATGGCGCTGGTGTTATCACATGAGATAGGAGTTTTTGTGATATATATACATGATAGTCCTTTAAGTGGCTTTGCATCTACATCACTTGAGCAGTACAACTACCAACATATACATATTCAGCCTCAGTAGTAGATGTTGACACAATATTCTATTTCTTGATTGTCCAACTGACTAGCCTACCACCTAGAAACTGACAACCTCCTGTTGCACTTTTCCTTTCTTTTTTACACCCTGCAAAGTCTGCATCTGAATAACCCATTAGATTAAATTCCCGGTCTTTGCGATACCAAACACCACGTTTGCAACTACCTTTTAGATATCTAAATATCCTTTTAACAGCTAACAGTTGTGACTCCATAGGGATAGCTAGACAAGTGGAGAACATGATATCTGGTGTGTTGGCTGTAAGATATAGTAGGGAACTAAGCACACCTATATATTCAGTGATATTGACTGATTTACCATTGGGATCAACATCAATTTTGATAGTTGCCTACATTAAGTCCATATGTCTTTTAGACAAGTTAGACAAAATTTCTTTAACATATCATTGATATATTTATCATCACTTATAAAAATACCATCATTAAGTTGTATGATTTGCAATCCAAAAAAATATTGCAGAACTCTTTGTAATCTCATTTCATATGACCTAGACATAAGTTTTGAAAAATCTTAACAATGTTTTTTATTTGTAGAACTGTAAATTATACCATCCATATAAATCTAACCTAGTAAGAGATCACCATCAATCCCCTTTAAGAAGAGAGCGGTATCAATTATTCAAACATTAAAGTTTAAACTGTCGAGTTACACATGAAGTGTCTCATACCATGCTCTAGGTTCTTGTTTAAGGCCATAAAGAGCTTTTTCTAGTTTATAGATATGGTTTAGATATTTACTACTTATAAAACCTTCGTGAAAGCTCATCTTGCATTGCTCCTGTCCAGCTTGGATCATTTAAGGCATCTTCAACCTTCGTGGATTCAATAGTGGACAAAAAAATCACATGCATGCAAAAATGACTAGTTTCATGTCGTCTAGTCTTCACTCCACTAGCCAGATTTCCAATGATTTGATCAATTGAATGCTCTTTAGTCCATTTGTGTTGTGGACTGGTGAATTAGTTGTTGAATACACAACATCAGGATCATCCGTAGGCACATTAGTATGCAGAGCATTAATTGATTCCCATGTCTCTTCTGTAGAACCAGTGCAAATCTGAGATCCTTCAAAACCAGTAAGACCTTGCTATAGTTGTAACACTTCAATAGAGTGAGCACGTCTAATTAGTTTAGAGACAGATGAGTTGGATAAATCTAACTCATCATCGGAGAACCCAATAGGTGGGATATGAGAGGGTACTTATACTGGTTCTTCATCGTCAAGAGCTTGCTGAATTGGATCTTCAAAAAGTAAATGTGCATCTTCTTGACCAGAAGACATGGTGGGGATATTTTCATGAAATGTCACCTTGATTGATTCTTTAAAGCATCTCCTTCTTTTGTTATAGACCCTGTAAGCTTTTGACATGATGGATTATACAAGGAAAATTCATTCATCAGGTTTAGCATCAAATTTGACAAACTGGTTCCTATTGTTTAAAATAAAACAGGGAGTGTCAAATACATGGTCTCTTACCTTTAAGAACTTAATATGTAGTTATTTGGTGTCTTTTAACAAACAAAGATTTATTTTGGGTAAAACAATCAATGTTAACAGCTTTTGCCCAATAAGAATTTTTATGCCTAGACTCAGCTAACATAGATCTTACTGCTTCAATGAGAGTTCTATTCATTCTTTCTACAACACCATTCTGTTGAGGTGTTCTCACCGCAGAAAAGTTTTATGAAATACCTCTGTTAGCGAAAAATTCTTCAAGTGTAGCATTTTTTAATTATGTACCATGTTCACTTCTTAGCTGCTTCACGAGCTGTCTATTTAACAGTTCCATTCTTTTAATGAAATTGATGATTTCATTAGCAGCTTCACTCTTTTACTTCAAGAAAAATACCTAAGTATACCTAGAGTACTCATCCACAATGAAGAGTGTAAATCTCTTCCCACAACATATGTTGACAGGAACAAAAAGATCCATATGGAGTAAGTGAAATGATTTCTCAACATATGAGATCTGGATGGACTTGAAAGATGCTTTGTGATGCTTTCCCTTTTTCAAAACCATGATACAATTTGTCCTTCACGTAAGACACTGTGAGCAACCCAGACACTAAATTTCTACTTGAAAGTTTATGAATATCTTTGAAGTTGAGATGTGAGAGTCTCTTGTACCATAACCACTTAAGGTTGTCTGCTGACTGATAATAAAAATAAGTATCAGTTGTTGTGACAACTGTATTCATGTCAGTTTGATACATGTTCTCATGACTTTTTACAGTCAGCAATGGTTTCCATGTCTTGTCAAAAATAGTACCAATTTTCCTTCTGAATCGAACTATATTTCTCTTGTTTATCAGTTGACTTATGTTAACTAATTTGTGTTTATGCCTAACAACATATGCCATATTGGTGAAAATGACATTTCCATTTATTAAATTGCCAAAAACCTTAGGATAACGATATGAATTATCTGCATATGTAATCACTGGACCATCTTTTTCTTTATAGTCCATTAACAGGAACTTACATTCGGTCATATGTCTCGAACAACCACTATCGAGATACCAAATTTTCTTATTTTGATATATTCACCATTATTTGATAGTATCTTCAAAATATGCCCTCTAATAAATATAATATTAACAATAAAAATTGTGTTAAACATAATTTATGGGTATTGGGTATTTTATCAAATTTAAGTGGATCATTCTCTATGTTGGTAATATCAATTCTTATAAATAAAATACTCCATCCGTTTCAATTTAATAGTCTCCGGATAAAAAAACACAGTTTAAGAAATGTTATCATCACCTTATACAATTTTGTTCACTTTCTTGTATTACCCTTTACTTTTTATCTACCTTTTGTTTTACATACATAAATAGGGGTATATATTGTGAAGCGACCCGTCCTAATCCATAAGGACGAATACAATAACATATAGATATATTGCGAGGTATTTGACCTCTATATGATACATTTTACAAACATTTCATTCGTTTTTAAAAGACAAACTTTCATTTCATCGAAATTTGATAGGCATGCATACTATTTCATAATATCCAACTATAAATGACCTAATCTGTCATTTACTTAATCATAATCTCTATTGAACTCAACGACTTGAATGCAACATCTTTTGAAATATGCCATGAATGACTCCAAGTAATATCTTTAAAATGAGCAAATGCACAGCGGAAGATTTCTTTAATACCTGAGAATAAACATGCTTTAAAGTGTCAACCAAAAGGTTGGTGAGTTCATTAGTTTATCATAATCGATCATTTTCATCATTTTAATAGACCACAAGATTTTCATTTCCATTTTTCATAAATATACGTCCCATACACAGAGACAAAAATCATTCATATGGATTGAACACTTGATAATCGACCTTAACAAGATGCATATAGAATATTCCCATCGTTCCGGGACAACTTCGGACATGATAAATTCGCCATCATTTCGGGACAACTTCGGACATGATAAATTCGCCATCATTCCGGGACAACTTCGGACATGATAAATTCGCCATCATTCCGGGACAACTTCGGACATGATAAATTTGGGCATATTCGATTCAATAATTCAACCATAGAATGTAGTTTCGATTACTTGTGTCTATTTTGTAAAACATTTATAAAAGTAGCGCATGTATTCTCAGTCTCAAAAACATATATTGCAAAAGCATTTAAAAAGGGAGCAAATGAAACTCACAATACTGTATTTTGTAGTAAAAATACATATGAC
The DNA here is from genome assembly GCF_046630445.1 of Rutidosis leptorrhynchoides. NCBI lineage: Eukaryota > Viridiplantae > Streptophyta > Magnoliopsida > Asterales > Asteraceae > Rutidosis > Rutidosis leptorrhynchoides. Next base: position 191,910,280 of record NC_092334.1, read on the forward strand.
GACATTGAACATTGCAAGGTTGGCCTCGGATTCACGAACCTATATTAAGTTTATATATATTTATATGTTGGTCAATAACTGTCTAACAATTTAGGTCAGGTCATAGTGTACCACAATCCTAATGCTCGAGATCGATATGCAAAAGTCAACAAAAGTCAATTTGACCCAAAATGATTTACAAAATCTTATTCATGTTTATTATATAACTTAAATAGTCGTTTTATATATTTAAATACATTTATCAGTTTTTATTAGAATAAAAATAATACAAGTCATTTATAAATAAAAATTTATATTAAAATGTATCTATGCTAAAAATATACTTTTATATCTTAAGTAATATAATTTATGAAGTTCAATTAATATCGTAAAACTATAGTGATAGGTATTATTAATGTAATTGCATTACATGTAGTAAAAATATCTTTGTATCACATATTGATTTGATAAAATAATATCGATAATAATAATAAGTGAAAGTTGTATTATTTTGTAATAATAATTATAATTATTCTACTAATAAAATAACAATATTTATATATTTACTAATGATTATAATAAAAAGATAATTATAATCATGACAATCTTAATGATGGCAATACTTTTTAATATTAACCGTAATAATAATATTTTATATAAAAATAATAATTCTATTCAAAATGATAATTTTAAATAATAATAATACTAAAATGATAGTACTAATGATTTTTATAATAACAATGATATTTCTATTAAAAATGATAATTTTAATAAAAATGATGGTTTTAATATTAGTGATACTTTTAATAATAATAATGACGAATAAAATAATAAAATGATAGTTTTGATAAAAATATTAATTATTATAATAATATTAATAATAATAATAATAATAATAATAATAATAATATTGATTATTAGATAATAATAATAATAACGATAACAATAACGATAACCATTTAAACAATAATACATTAAAAATATAGATAATTCAATTGACTATAACTTTTTATCCGTTCATCGAAACCATTCGATATCTAAATGAAAAGTTATTAATTTTTCGCCAGCTTTCCAATGACATGCATATCATATACCTTATCTCAATTGCATATGTAACAAATTCATAATCTATCATAAGCTATCTAATGACAAAATTAAACATACAAGCATGCATAAACATATATACTCGAGCACTAGTCAGGGATACACTAATAATATATGAAAGTTAAGTTATGAGTGCTCACGTATCAATATTGAGATTCAATATTGTAGGAAAGTACGTAGACGCAATGGAGATGATAAACACTAGATTAGCCTCACGAGCATATCCCTGAACATTACCCATAATCTCCATAGCCATAACCCATAATTTTTTTAGCCCTATCCTACTCGAAAAACCCATCTTGAAAACCCGTTTTAGATCACTCGAACAGCACTCCGTCGTAGTATTTTACGTATAATAATAATAATAATACTCCTAACTGATATTAATTTTAATAATAATAATAATAATAATAATAATAATAATAATAATAATAATAATAATAATTATAATATTAATAATATCATACGGGGTAAGTGAATGAACCAGAGAGCAGAAATCGAGTACAATATATAGATGTTTGCTGTGACCGATGGCCATGTGATCGCATGGCTACCTATGCCGTCTTCCATGCGATCGCATGGAGTGATTTTACCAGCCCACAAGTTTGCTTCGGTTTTGCCAACGGTTTAATTAATTTAAATATATATATATATATATATATATATATATATATATATATATATATATATATATATATATATATATATATATATATTATATTCACGTGCAGAGTTGACTTGTAACTTTTATCCCGATAACTTGTACGTTGTCACTTGACTCATGTCCCGGTTCCGATTTCTTGAACGCGTTTTCGTACGTTTAGAAAACTGATACATTACATTTCGCGACGAGTACCTTTATCAAAATTTAGACTTAACCATCGATAAATTACTCTATGAAAAATGTAACTTATATAATTGAGTGTTGTGGTCATTTTCTTTTATAAATCAATGTCTCGTTGTTCAACAAAATATATTATCTTAAATTAAACGTTTTATGGCTAAGTTGATATCACTTTGTAAAAATATATATATATTCAATTGGAAATATAAATATATATTAGAAAGATCTATATAATGTTTAGTTTTTAAAACTAGTTGTTTTTCAAAGTTCCTTTTAAAATCATTTACAAAATATTATAATACGTGTTTATTCTTTAAAACTAAATTTGATGTTATTCATATATGCGTCAACATTTATTCTAAAAACGTATCTAAATATTAATCGAGTCAAATAACCAATGTTACTATCATTTACTTAACTAATTTGAAAACATATATATTTAACGAACACGTTTTAAATATAAGTTGCAAGTTATCTATATATTTAACAACCAATATTCTAACTTACATTTATTTAATTAAAAACATTTTGAATAAACAAGTTCTATTATATCGAAAAGCGTTTTTGTACATTTGGAACTACATCAATTGATTACTATGTAATTTAGTCTTCCACTAACATTTGTCTAACTCTCATTAATTGACACATTTGTTCTTATATGTAATTTACTTTACCAAATATTTCGAATACCGTTAAAAAGGAAAGGTTTCCTAAATCAAAGTGGACCTCTTAATAGAGACTCCTAATCATACAATGTATCTGATAAATTAATCATTTGATATTATCTTCTAATTCCATCGATGAACATATTGAAACAAATACGTTCATGTAAAGTATCATTCGTTTAATGCTTTGTTAATATTTATTATATATACATATACCTATATATACATATTCATATCCAATTAAACAATGGTTCGTGAATCGTCATAATTTGGTCGAGGTTAAATGAATGTATGAACAGAATTTAAAATTCTTGAGATTTAACTTAACAAACATTGCTTATCGTGTCGGAATAATATAAAGATAAAGTTTAAATTTGGTCGAAAATTTCTGGGTTGTCACAGTACCTACTCGTTAAAGAAATTTCGTCCCGAAATTTGATTGGGATGGTCATGGTTGACAATAGGTATGTTTTCATGACGCATACGGGCTGAAAATTAGAGTTTTATCATCAGCGAGTAATATGGATAAAACAATCTGTTTATGTGAAGTGTACGAGTGAAGTTATTACAAAAGAGTGAAATGAGTAAATGGAGGTTCGTCTTAACCGGTGACGTAGTCACGGTTGATTTCCAAAATTTAAGGGATTTTAGAGGAAATCTTCGTAATAAGATTTGGTTCTTCAGAAATTAAGGGAATTTGGATCCGCTTTGATTAAATGCGATAATCTGTTTTGATTGCTCTGTCGGATATTTTACTATATATCTACCCCTTCGTTTCCTTATTTGACAACTTACACCTTCTATTCTTTCTCCCTCAACTCATATTTTAAAGCATTCGTCAATATGCTCCATCCAGTGCTAATTCTCGATATACTTCTCACTTTCATATTTGTCGTTCTTCTTTTTCATCTGCCTCCGAAAGAATCTATTTACTTCTACTATACTCTTGGTTTTATAGTGTTTTTAGTTCTCCCGTGTCTTTATATTGCTATATGCATCGATATTTATGGTTTGTAATTTCTAGGTTATTGTTGGGCTTTATATCTTCCCTTATATTTCAAAACTCCTGTTTCTGCCTTCTATAATCATTGTCGTCCACAGTTAATGCTTTCTCCGATTTGCTGTGATTTATACTCCAATTTCTATTTCGGAGCTTCATTCTTTCGTTTCCTCTTCTTGCGATTAAACACCGCTTGTAATGGTCCAGAATTCGCAGATATGAATTTCAGAATGAACATAGTTAATGTTCTAAGAAGGAAATTGTAATGGTATGATCTTGATTTGTCAAATTACCAGAATATCCTGGAAAAGACCGAATCATCAAGAAAATATTTTCTTGATATTTTAGAGGTTAAATAGAATACTAGAATCGTGTAACATAGCACATGATGACGTTATGATCTGTGAATCATCATGTTTCATTTAGAAACTCAGCATGACTTACTGTAATATAATCACGTTGATCAAGTGTCATTATATTATACTAACTCATGCTTCAGTTACCAACACTACTTCAAACATTCTTATTTTAAACTTTTAGGATTTAGAACTTATAAACTAAAATAGTTTCTGTTATGATGTAATACAGATATGATATGGCCGAAACGGACGGTTTTTATTCGCGCGGTGTCGTCAGGCCGCGGCTCGCCAGGATCAGCCACTCGTGGGAGGAGGGTACTATTTTAAATTTATATTTAGTTGTGCCTAAATCTTACTACTCCTTATAAGTAAGGGAAGTATGACCTAGAGTCGTATTTTTGAGATATCAGTAGAATCGAACCTATATTTAAGCCTAAGATAGTTAGGGAGTAGTGAATATTTATTTTGGGGTTTTTCTAGTTTATAAGGCAGATAAAGTAAATGCGATAAAATTGGTAATTCAGATAAGGTTAAAGTGAGTGCATGCTATGACTTCATCAGTTATTCTGCCGAGATTATGGAATGCTGGCTCATGAATAGGCAGAGGCCTTGTATTCATTACACTGGCCCTAAACGCCCCTGTCATAAGACATGTCACTGGGTGCTACATTAGGCTTGAAGATTCTAAATAGACAGCAACGTCCCTTACCCCCGATGCCCGTGCAGTCTGACTACAGGCATACACGTTCAGACGGCTCATCCAATTGAGTGACTCAGTTGGGTGACGTATTAACATTCCGAAATGGTTTAAACTTTCTTAAGCATAATAGAATACATGGTTTACCATATCCAAGAGACGTGATGCGTTTCAATGCTTTTGTTAATGATTGGTAAAAGATAGTTAGGCCCTTAAAAAGAGTTCAACCATAAAGAACACCATGGCCAAGTCAAGCTGACTTCCATGAACACGTTCGGTTATCCTAACGGTCCAATCCTTTATGTGTCTAAATAAACAGTTCCTTAATTAACTAAGAATCCCTCAAGCAGGGTGCAATGCCTGAGACCGCATTATGGTGCAGTGTACTGGTCAACACTATCCGGATTCCATGGCCTTACTTAGCAGAGGTACAGCTTACAACAACCGCTGTGCTTCAGTGTGCACGTACGAAGTTTATATGCTTAGTGACTACACTAGCATGGTCTAGGACCGACAATGTACTAAGGGTCTAGTCAGATGTTTCACTACGAAAGAGTCCTCAGTTGAAATCCAAAGCTCGATAGACTTACTACAACAGGTGTGCCTCGGTCGATCTTACTTTGTATCCGATAGACTTCTCTCACCAAGGGGTGACACAGATAGTGTACTCTGAATCGGGGTTCGCGACTTCCCAATAACAGAGCCTATAACTACGTTCTATTAGTTGGAAAAGGGATTGAGTTTAAAGCATAATCGGAAGGCATTTCAACAGCATACACAGACCATAATATTATTTCGGCATTATAACTGCTTACATCATAGCATACACTAAAGATAACTTCTCGCTAATCATGGCAACAATATCATAAAACATTATATAAGATAAAGGATAGAAGTACCAGTAGATTAAACGAGTCTGGAATACAAAAGTGACAACTTCAAGACTCCAGACCACTCCTAATACAATCTTCAGCGTTCTTCTCCGGGTACTAGGTTTCCTGCACGGAGTCGAAGGCCTTGAGAGTATGACTAATATTGTACAAGAGAGAGAAAGAAGTGAATTGAAGTGTGTGTTGGAATGAATGACAAAGACCCTTTAAATAGACTAGGATTTTGCCAAAATACGACTGGCAGGCCGTATGGCAGCCCGTTTGGTGGCCCGTATTTGGCAGGCCATTTTCCTGGCCGGCCGCTTGGTGAGCCGTATTTGGCAGGCCGTTTACATACTGGCAGGCCGTATGGCAAGCCGTATGGCAGGCCGTATGGCAGGCCGTTTGGCAGGCCGTTTTTGATGTTGGTCAGCCTTGATTCACTGGATCGTAACTTGATTTCTTGTCTTTCACCGTTTTCGCTCTAGAATCTTCGTTTTAACTCCGATTCTCTTGATTCTTTTTGCACCGCCTTCGTAATTACTTGTTCTTCAATTCTAACCGACGAAGTGGGTATTTTGCTGATAAAGTTCGAATCTTTGTTGTTTTTGGGCCTTAATACCGGGGTGAAAACGTGACTTTTTAGCCGATATCAAATATTCCACACTTAGACTTTGCTTGTCCTAAAGCAAACTCTCATTCTTAAGAATATTTTTGGTGTTTCTTTTCTAATAGCCTAAGCGGTTTGCTTTTATTATAAAAGCAAAAGATAAGTTGAGTCATCTATGTTAGGATTGAAATTATCTCTGCAAGCATGCGAGGAGGTTACATGACATAGGCTAGCTTTCAAGGGTCACTCGAATCACTCTAGTGTTTGGGGTTCCCTATAGATCTAAGAAATGAATACACTCAAAGCCAGTCATGCTGCACCCATCATCATAGGCTTGATAAAGACTCAAATCCTTGCTGCTAATGCGAGAGCAGTAGTAATCTCAGCCTTTATAGGTCATTTGTCAATGATGGGAAAGGAATTCTGAAGTGGTAGTGAAGTTGGGGTGAGATAAAAGGGTAATGTGGTCTTTATACAGACTTTTATTTGGATAGATAGGAGTGCTGAAGTATTTTGAGAAGCACTTTTGAACTTTTCTTCATTTGATAATCATTTTCGGTCGAGTTCTCTTCAGCATTTCTCTTATTAAGTTCTGCTCCTTTTCTCAAAAAAAAAAAATTTTTTTTTTTTTTTTTGGAGACTTCATCTCGAGAAACTTTTAGCCGGCAAACTTTTTCAAGACCTTTGCCATGATACTTGAGAGGTTTATAACATCGGATTTTCGGAAGGAATCTCATTTTCGGGATTTTTCAAAGGTAATGTGGATGTGGTGGAGTAGAAGTAGTGGAGGTGCGGAAGGCTTATGTTTAACAAATGGCTAGCTCTTTTGATTACAACCGAATTACGTTTTGCTGCTTGGAGATGTAGATCTAAAGCAAGTTCTGATTCTGAGCACAGACATCAGCACTCTCAACGAAAAATAGTGAAGCATTAAAGATGAATGCTGGTCTTATTTGGGGTACCTCACCATAATCAATTTAGGTCGATAATGCCTTAGTCATGCAATGCTCTATTAGAGATTTCAATCTAACAAGATTTCCACCTTACTTAAGCCTTATTTTTATTGACAAACGTTTCAGGTTTTCAAAAATACTCTTTCGAAAAGGGTTTCTTTTGCAAAAATTTTGAAATTTGGCTTAAGAACTTGGAATCTTCGTAATGGGTTATTATAATACAACATAAAAAGATTATATCAACATCCCACACTTAGACGAACATTGTTCTCAATGTTCCTAGTGTATCCCACACTTGGAGATTTGGGAGTATTTGTCTAGTGTTTTTATTGGGTGTTATCCCACACTTAGTGATAAGCTAGGATGTGGCATAGTTTGAATCTTGAGCTAGTAGCAAAAAGAAAGAAATACCCCTAGCAGATGCGGCTGGTTTCCAATCCTTGCGTCGTTATCGGCTCATTTGTCGTTCTTTATTCTTCTACTCTACTTTATTGCACGGGTTGCCTCCCGATAAGCGCTTTTGTTTAAGGTCGTTGGCTCGACCGTAGTGATGCTTCAAAAGGCAAAAATTCCTCGCTGATGGTTGTGATCTTGGTCTTCTTGAGGGAATGTGAGTCTTGGCGGAAAAATCCTGAGAAAGTGTCGGACCAATAGTAGTAGAAGATCCGGTACTTCTCTTGAAGATTTTCTGAACGATAAGTAGTGCGTATTTTCGGCTCTTGATAAGTCTTGAAGTCCGATGAGGATATGATCCACAGCTCTGCTGGTTGACCCATGAATGTCAATCATAGAAGCAGTGCTGGTGGTGATTATTTCTCTTGTGGGGTTCTCATTTCGGAGGTCTTCAAATAATGTCAGAAACTGTATCTTTAGAATTTCGAAGTCTTCGGAACGGTGATATCCACAGTAAGAGTTAGTATCTTTGCACAAATTTACTAGGAGGTGAAGCTGAAAAGAAGTGAAGAGCAACCCTGACCCGAGTATTAATTTCACCGTCTTTGAGTATATCTCCCTACATCCAGCTTTAAATGTGAAACTAGGATCCGTGGATTCTTGGAAGATACATGTTATCTGCTTAGTAATGTAGGTGGCAATGTTGACTCGGTCTGGTTCAAGATGAGAGAACGGATTGTTTCTCCTTGCTTCTTCCATAACAACGTCTCGTAGTTCTTTGACAATCAGATCGGCGTGGTGATCAATGGTTACGTAAATTACTAGCCTCTCTAGTGTGCTTTCGAAATTATCTCTTTCCAAGAGAGCGAAAAAGCTGTGAATATCCTCGATCATTTGCAAGTCGGAGTGATAAGTCGGGCGTCCGGTGGAAAGATCCATATGCTTCCGGATGAGAGTCAGTAGTGCTCGTTGGTTTCGTGAGAACGGAAGTGCAAATCCGGCTAAGGCGTTATAAACCTTAGAGTAAATGATCTTCTGATCTCGACAGAATCTTGTCTCAAGAATAGTGCAGACCACTAAATTGTGCTCTCGTTGCCTTTCTTCGTGATAGATATGATCATGAAGAGAATTGATAAAGTCTTGAATGCGTTCTTCTAGGATTTCAACATCATTGTCTTCTCGTGGGAGATAGAGGTGGTGTTCTTCTCGGATAGCCATAATTCATTCTGTTAAGGGTAGCGAAAAAGCAATGGTTGATTTTCGGATGGCTTCGAGAATGTCTTCAAATTCATCGGTATCATTGATGAAGGTGATCATGTCTGCATGTGTGGATATAACTGGAATTCGATCTGAAGAAGAGTCCGGCTCCCCTTGATCTGGTTCGGTTGGAGAGTGTGAGTTATTCAGAATGTCTTCATGTTGTCCTACCTCTTCATCATGAAATGTCCCGTTCTTATTGATTAAAAACGTTCCATATTAATTGATTCCGTTGTGAGGTTTTGACCTCTATATGAGACGTTTTTCAAAGACTGCATTCATTTTTAAAACAAACCATAACCTTTATTTCATAAATAATGGTTTAAAAAGCTTTACGTAGATTATCAAATAATGATAATCTAAAATATCCTGTTTACACACGACCATTACATAATGGTTTACAATACAAATATGTTACATCGAAATCAGTTTCTTGAATGCAGTTTTTACACAATATCATACAAACATGGACTCCAAATCTTGTCCTTATTTTAGTATGCAACAGCGGAAGCTCTTAGTATTCACCTGAGAATAAACATGCTTTAAACGTCAACAAAAATGTTGGTGAGTTATAGGTTTAACCTATATATATCAAATCGTAACAATAGACCACAAGATTTCATATTTCAATACACATCCCATACATAGAGATAAAAATCATTCATATGGTGAACACCTGGTAACCGACAATAACAAGATGCATATATAAGAATATCCCCATCATTCCGGGACACCCTTCGGATATGATATAAATTTCGAAGTACTAAAGCATCCGGTACTTTGGATGGGGTTTGTTAGGCCCAATAGATCTATCTTTAGGATTCGCGTCAATTAGGGTGTCTGTTCCCTAATTCTTAGATTACCAGACTTAATAAAAAGGGGCATATTCGATTTCGATAATTCAATCATAGAATGTAGTTTCACGTACTTGTGTCTATTTTGTAAATCATTTATAAAACCTGCATGTATTCTCATCCCAAAAATATTAGATTTTAAAAGTGGGACTATAACTCACTTTCACAGATTTTTACTTCGTCGGGAAGTAAGACTTGGCCACTGGTTGATTCACGAACCTATAACAATATATACATATATATCAAAGTATGTTCAAAATATATTTACAACACTTTTAATATATTTTGATGTTTTAAGTTTATTAAGTCAGCTGTCCTCGTTAGTAACCTACAACTAGTTGTCCACAGTTAGATGTACAGAAATAAATCGATAAATATTATCTTGAATCAATCCACGACCCAGTGTATACGTATCTCAGTATTGATCACAACTCAAACTATATATATTTTGGAATCAACCTCAACCCTGTATAGCTAACTCCAACATTCACATATAGAGTGTCTATGGTTGTTCCGAAATATATATAGATGTGTCGACATGATAGGTCGAAACATTGTATACGTGTCTATGGTATCTCAAGATTACATAATATACAATACAAGTTGATTAAGTTATGGTTGGAATAGATTTGTTACCAATTTTCACGTAGCTAAAATGAGAAAAATTATCCAATCTTGTTTTACCCATAACTTTTTCATTTTAAATCCGTTTTGAGTGAATCAAATTGCTATGGTTTCATATTGAACTCTATTTTATGAATCTAAATAGAAAAAGTATAGGTTTATAGTCGGAAAAATAAGTTACAAGTCGTTTTTGTAAAGGTAGTCATTTCAGTCGAAAGAACGACGTCTAGATGACCATTTTAGAAAACATACTTCCACTTTGAGTTTAACCATAATTTTTGGATATAGTTTCATGTTCATAATAAAAATCATTTTCTCAGAATAACAACTTTTAAATCAAAGTTTATCATAGTTTTTAATTAACTAACCCAAAACAGCCCGCGGTGTTACTACGACGGCGTAAATCCGGTTTTACGGTGTTTTTCGTGTTTTCAGGTTTTAAATCATTAAGTTAGCATATCATATAGATATAGAATATGTGTTTAGTTGATTTTAAAAGTCAAGTTAGAAGGATTAACTTTTGTTTGCGAAGAAGTTTAGAATTAACTAAACTATGTTCTAGTGATTACAAGTTTAAACCTTCGAATAAGATAGCTTTATATGTATGAATCGAATGATGTTATGAACATCATTACTACCTTAATTTCCTTGGATAAACCTACTGGAAAAGAGAAAAATGGATCTAGCTTCAATGGATCCTTGGATGGCTCGAAGTTCTTGAAGCAGAATCATGACACGAAAACAAGTTCAAGTAAGATCATCACTTGAAATAAGATTGTTATAGTTATAGAAATTGAACCAAAGTTTGAATTTGATTATTACCTTGTATTAGAATGATAACCTACTGTAAGAAACAAAGATTTCTTGAGGTTGGATGATCACCTTACAAGATTGGAAGTGAGCTAGCAAACTTGAAAGTATTCTTGATTTTATGAAACTAGAACTTTTGGAATTTATGAAGAACACTTAGAACTTGAAGATAGAACTTGAGAGAGATCAATTAGATGAAGAAAATTGAAGAATGAAAGTGTTTGTAGGTGTTTTTGGTCGTTGGTGTATGGATTAGATATAAAGGATAAGTAATTTTGTTTTCATGTAAATAAGTCATGAATGATTACTCATATTTTTGTAATTTTATGAGATATTTCATGCTAGTTGCCAAATGATGGTTCCCACATGTGTTAGGTGACTCACATGGGCTGCTAAGAGCTGATCATTGGAGTGTATATATCAATAGTAAATACATCTAAAAGCTGTGTATTGTACGAGTACGAATACGGGTGCATACGAGTAGAATTGTTGATGAAACTGAACGAGGATGTAATTGTAAGAATTTTTGTTAAGTAGAAGTATTTTGATAAGTGTATTGAAGTCTTTCAAAAGTGTATAAATACATATTAAAACACTACATGTATATACATTTTAACTGAGTCGTTAAGTCATCGTTAGTCGTTACATGTAAATGTTGTTTTGAAACCTTTAGGTTAACGATCTTGTTAAATGTTGTTAACCCAATGTTTATAATATCAAAAGAGATTTTAAATTATTATATTATCATGATATTATGATGTACGAATATCTCTTAATATGATATATATACATTAAATGTCGTTACAACGATAATCGTTACATATATGTCTCGTTTCAAAATCATTAAGTTAGTAGTCTTGTTTTTACATATGTAGTTCATTGTTAATATACTTAATGATATGTTTAATTATCATAATATAATGTTAACTATATATATAACCATATATATGTCATCATATAGTTTTTACAAGTTTTAACGTTCGTGAATCACCGGTCAACTTGGGTGGTCAATTGTCTATATGAAACCTATTTCAATTAATCAAGTCTTAACAAGTTTGATTGCTTAACATGTTGGAAATATTCTTCATCTGATCTTCACGCTCCCAGGTGAACTCGGGTCCTCTACGAGCATTCCATCGAACCTTAACAATTGGTATCTTGTTTTGCTTAAGTCTTTTAACCTTACGATCCATTATTTCGACGGGTTCTTCGATGAATTGAAGTTTTTCGTTGATTTGGATTTCATCTAACGGAATAGTGAGATCTTCTTTAGCAAAACATTTCTTCAAATTCGAGACGTGGAAAGTGTTATGTACAGCCGCGAGTTGTTGAGGTAACTCAAGTCGGTAAGCTACTGGTCCGACACGATCAATAATCTTGAATGGTCCAATATACCTTGGATTTAATTTTCCTCGTTTACCAAATCGAACAACGCCTTTCCAAGGTGCAACTTTAAGCATGACCATCTCTCCAATTTCAAATTCTATATCTTTTCTTTTAATGTCAGCGTAGCTCTTTTGTCGACTTTGGGCGGTTTTCAACCGTTGTTGAATTTGGATGATCTTCTCGGTAGTTTCTTGTATAATCTTCAGACCCGTAATCTGTCTATCCCCCACTTCACTCCAACAAATCGGAGACCTGCACTTTCTACCATAAAGTGCTTCAAACGGCGCCATCTCAATGCTTGAATGGTAGCTGTTGTTGTAGGAAAATTCTGCTAACGGTAGATGTCGATCCCAACTGTTTCCAAAATCAATAACACATGCTCGTAGCATGTCTTCAAGCGTTTGTATCGTCCTTTCGCTCTGCCCATCAGTTTGTGGATGATAGGCAGTACTCATGTCTAGACGAGTTCCTAATGCTTGCTGTAATGTCTGCCAGAATCTTGAAATAAATCTGCCATCCCTATCAGAGATAATAGAGATTGGTATTCCATGTCTGGAGACGACTTCCTTCAAATACAGTCGTGCTAACTTCTCCATCTTGTCATCTTCTCTTATTGGCAGGAAGTGTGCTGATTTGGTGAGACGATCAACTATTACCCAAATAGTATCAAAACCACTTGCAGTCCTTGGCAATTTAGTGATGAAATCCATGGTAATGTTTTCTCATTTCCATTCTGGGATTTCGGGTTGTTGAAGTAGACCTGATGGTTTCTGATGCTCAGCTTTGACCTTAGAACACGTCAAACATTCTCCTACGTATTTAGCAACATCGGCTTTCATACCCGGCCACCAAAAATGTTTCTTGAGATCCTTGTACATCTTCCCCGTTCCAGGATATATTGAGTATCTGGTTTTATGAGCTTCTCTAAGTACCATTTCTCTCATATCTCCAAATTTTGGTACCCAAATCCTTTCAGCCCTATACCGGGTTCCGTCTTCCCGAATATTAAGATGCTTCTCCGATCCTTTGGGTATTTCATCCTTTAAATTTCCCTCTTTTAAAACTCCTTGTTGCGCCTCCTTTATTTGAGTAGTAAGGTTATTATGAATCATTATATTCACAGATTTTACTCGAATGGGTTCTCTGTCCTTCCTGCTCAAGGCATCGGCTACCACATTTGCCTTCCCCGGGTGGTAACGAATCTCAAAGTCGTAATCATTCAACAATTCAATCCACCTACGCTGCCTCATATTCAGTTGTTTCTGATTAAATATGTGTTGAAGACTTTTGTGGTCGGTATATATAATACTTTTGACCCCATATAAGTAGTGCCTCCAAGTCTTTAATGCAAAAACAACCGCGCCTAATTCCAAATCATGCGTCGTATAATTTAGCTCGTGAATCTTCAATTGTCTAGAGGTATAAGCAATCACCTTCGTTCGTTGCATTAATACACAACCAAGACCTTGCTTTGATGAGTCACAATAAATCACAAAATCATCATTCCCTTCAGGCAATGACAATATAGGTGCCGTAGTTAGCTTTTTCTTCAATAACTGAAACGCTTTCTCTTGTTCATCCTTCCATTCAAATTTCTTCCCTTTACGCGTTAATGCAGTCAAGGGTTTTGCTATTCTGGAAAAGTCTTGGATGAACCTTCTGTAGTAACCAGCTAGTCCTAAAAACTGGCGTATATGTTTCGGAGTTTTCGGGGTTTCCCACTTTTCAACAGTTTCTATCTTTGCCGGATCCACCTTAATACCTTCTTTGTTCACTATGTGACCGAGGAATTGAACTTCTTTCAACCAAAATGCACACTTTGAAAACTTAGCGTACAATTCTTCCTTCCTCAATACTTCTAACACCTTTCTCAAATGTTCACCGTGTTCTTGGTCATTCTTTGAGTAAATAAGTATGTCATCAATGAAAACAATGACAAACTTGTCAAGGTATGGTCCACACACTCGGTTCATAAGGTCCATGAACACAGCTGGTGCATTAGTTAAACCAAACGGCATGACCATAAACTCGTAATGACCGTAACGTGTTCTAAAAGCAGTCTTTGGAATATCATCTTCTTTCACCCGCATTTGATGATACCCGGAACGTAAGTCAATCTTTGAATAAACAGACGAGCCTTGTAGTTGATCAAATAAGTCATCGATTCTCGGTAGTGGGTAGCGGTTCTTGATGGTAAGTTTGTTCAACTCTCGGTAGTCAATACACAACCTGAATGTACCATCTTTCTTCTTGACAAACAAAACAGGAGCTTCCCACGGTGATGTGCTTGGTCGAATGAAACCACGCTCTAAAAGTTCTTGTAATTGGCTTTGCAGTTCTTTCATCTCGCTGGGTGCGAGTCTGTAAGGAGCACGAGCTATTGGTGCAGCTCCTGGTACAAGATCTATTTGAAATTCAACGGATCGATGTGGGGGTAATCCCGGTAATTCTTTCGGAAATACATCGGGAAATTCTTTTGCAATGGGAACATCATTGATGCTCTTTTCTTCAGTTTGTACTTTCTCGACGTGTGCTAGAACAGCATAGCAACCTTTTCTTATTAGTTTTTGTGCCTTCAAATTACTAATAAGATGTAGCTTCGTGTTGCCCTTTTCTCCGTACACCATTAAGGGTTTTCCTTTTTCTCGTATAATGCGAATTGCATTTTTGTAACAGACGATCTCTGCTTTCACTTTTTTCAACCAGTCCATACCGATTATCACATCAAAACTCCCTAACTCTACTGGTATCAAATCAATCTTAAATGTTTCGCTAACCAGTTTAATTTCTCGATTCCGACATATATTATCTGCTGAAATTAATTTACCATTTGCTAATTCGAGTAAAAATTTACTATCCAAAGGCGTCAATGGACAACTTAATTTAGCACAAAAATCTCTACTCATATAGCTTCTATCCGCACCCGAATCAAATAAAACGTAAGCAGATTTATTGTCAATAAGAAACGTACCCGTAACAAGCTCCGGGTCTTCCTGTGCCTCTGCCGCATTAATATTGAAAACTCTTCCGCGGCCTTGTCCATTCGTGTTCTCCTGGTTCGGGCAATTTCTAATAATGTGGCCCGGTTTTCCACATTTATAATAAACTACATTGGCATAACTTGCTCCGACACTACTTGCTCCACCATTACTCGTTCCGACACCATTTGTTCCTTTCGTTCTATTAACCCCTGGTCCGTAGACCTCACACTTCGCCGCGCTATGACCATTTCTTTTACACTTGTTGCAAAATTTGGTGCAGAATACAGAGTGATACTTTTCACACCTTTGGCATAGCTGCTTCTGATTGTTGTTGTTGTTGCGGTTATTATTGTTGTTGGGATGATTGTTGTAGTTGCTGTTGCTGTTGTTGTTGTTGTTGTTGGGCCGTTTGTTGTAGTTGCGATTGATGTTGCGATTGTTGGGATAATTGTTGCGATTATTGTTGTAATTGCTGTTGTTATATTGGTGATTCTTATCACCGTTTTCCTCCCACTTTCTTTTGACTTGCTTCACATTGGCCTCTTCAGCAGTCTGTTCTTTAATTCTTTCTTCAATCTGGTTCACTAGTTTGTGAGCCATTCTACATGCCTGTTGTATAGAGGCGGGCTCGTGTGAACTTATATCTTCTTGGATTCTTTCCGGTAATCCTTTCACAAATGCGTCGATCTTCTCTTCCTCATCTTCGAATGCTCCCGGACACAATAGGCACAATTCTGTGAATCGTCTTTCGTACGTGGTAATATCAAATCCTTGGGTTCGTAACCCTCTAAGTTCTGTCTTGAGCTTATTGACCTCGGTTCTGGGACGGTACTTCTCGTTCATCAAGTGCTTGAATGCTGACCACGATAGTGCGTACGCATCGTCTTGTCCCACTTGCTCTAGATAGGTATTCCACCATGTTAACGCAGAACCTGTGAAGGTATGCGTAGCGTACTTCACTTGGTCCTCTTCAGTACACTTACTTATGGAAAACACCGATTCGACCTTCTCGGTCCACCGTTTCAATCCGATCGGTCCTTCGGTTCCATCAAATTCCAAAGGTTTGCAGGCAGTGAATTCTTTGTAGGTGCATCCTACACGATTTCCTGTACTGCTAGATCCAAGGTTATTGTTGGTATGTAGTGCAGCCTGTACTGCGGCTATGTTTGAAGCTAGAAAAGTACGGAATTCCTCTTCATTCATATTCACGGTGTGTCGAGTAGTCGGTGCCATTTCCTTCAAAATAGTCAAATGGAACAAGTTAATTATACAGAATATTAAGAGTAGTTAATAGTATTTCGTAGCATAATATGAACTCATTTATAAAAGCTTTTTCTTCATATTAGCGTTTTATAAGTTTAAATTCGGGTAGTACCTACCCGTTAAGTTCATACTTAGTAGCTAATATACAATTCAACTACTACAATTCTATATGAAACACTGATTATAATAATATTTCGCGTTCAAACTTTTATACAATATTTTACAAACTTACAATACCGCTTATTTTACATAAAGCATGAAATATAGCACACAATAACTTTGATACAAGATAGTTGTGAAGATAATTCTAGCTAGTACACAAGTCGTTCAGCAAAGGCAATAAATACACGTAATTCATACGTCCAGAAGCAAGTCATGCATTCTGGTTTTACTAGGACTACTTCCCATCCTTGGTCTTGTGGAACATAACCGTTATGGCCGTTGATAAGACAGCGTGTTGTAACGTCGTCAAAGGGACGAGGGTTACGTAATGTCCAACAGTCCCGTAATAATCTAAAAACCTCATTTCTTACCCCAATTACCGACTCCGTCACTTGTGGAAACGTTTTGTTTAATAGTTGTAGCCCGATGTTCTTGTTCTCACTTTGGTGAGAAGCGAACATTACTAATCCGTAAGCATAACATGCTTCTTTATGTTGCATGTTAGCCGCTTTTTCTAAATCAAGAAGTCCAATATTCGGATATATTGAGTCAAAATAATTTCTTAACCCGTTGCGTAAAATAGCATTTGGGTTCCCCGCAATATATGCATCAAAGTAAACACATCGTAACTTATGGGTTTCCCAATGTGATATCCCCCATCTTTCAAACGAAAGTCTCTTATAAACCAAGACATTCTTGGAACGTTCTTCGAATGTCTTACAAACTGATCTCGCCTTAAATAGTTGTGCCGAGGAATTCTGGCCGACTCTAGACAAGATTTCATCAATCATGTCTCCGGGTAGGTCTCTTAAAATATTGGGTTGTCTATCCATTTTGTGCTTTTAAACTGTAAAATAGACAAGAGTTAGATTCATAAAAAAATACTTATTAATACAAGCAATTTTTACATATATCATAAAGCATAAGAACACTATATTACATATATTACACCACACGAATACAACTATCTTATTTCGACTCGCTCGTTTCTTCTTCTTCGGTTTTGGTTCGTTTTGCCAAGTTTCTAGGGATATATGATGTTCCCCTAATACGAGCCGTCGTTGTCCACATTGGTTTAGGAAAACCTGGTGGTTTAGAGGTTCCCGGGTCATTGTTACAACTTAAGGACTTCGGGGGTTGACGATACATATAAAGTTCATCGGGGTTGGAATTAGATTTCTCTATTTTTATGCCCTTTTCCTTATTATTTTCTTTTGCCTTTTTAAATTCAGTTGGGGTAATTTCTATAACATCATTGGAATTCTCGTCGGAATCCGATTCATCGGAGAATTGGTAATCCTCCCAATATTTTGCTTCCTTGGCGGAAACACCATTGACCATAATTAACCTTGGTCGGTTGGTTGAGGATTCTCTTTTACTTAACCGTTTTATTATTTCCCCCAACGGTTCCGATTCTTCTTCCGGTTCCGATTCTTCTTCCGGTTCCGACTCTTCTTCCGGTTCCGACTCTTCTTCCGGTTCCTCTTCGGGAACTTGTGAATCAGTCCACGAATCATTCCAATTTACATTTGAATCTTCATTATTATTAGGTGAGTCAATGGGACTTGTTCTAGAGGTAGACATCTATCACATAATATCAAACACGTTAAGAGATTAATATATCACATAATATTCATATGTTAAAAATATATAGTTTCCAACAAAAATGTTAAGCAATCATTTTTAAAGAAAACACGGTCGAAGTCCAGACTCACTAATGCATCCTAACAAACTCGATAAGACACACTAATGCAAATTTTCTGGTTCTCTAAGACCAACGCTCGGATACCAACTGAAATGTCCCGTTCTTATTGATTAAAAACGTTCCATATTAATTGATTTCGTTGCGAGGTTTTGACCTCTATATGAGACGTTTTTCAAAGACTGCATTCATTTTTAAAACAAACCATAACCTTTATTTCATAAATAATGGTTTAAAAAGCTTTACGTAGATTATCAAATAATGATAATCTAAAATATCTTGTTTACACACGACCATTACATAATGGTTTACAATACAAATATGTTACATCGAAATCAGTTTCTTGAATGCAGTTTTTACACAATATCATACAAACATGGACTCCAAATCTTGTCCTTATTTTAGTATGCAACAGCGGAAGCTCTTAGTATTCACCTGAGAATAAACATGCTTTAAACGTCAACAAAAATGTTGGTGAGTAATAGGTTTAACCTATATATATCAAATCGTAACAATAGACCACAAGATTTCATATTTCAATACACATCCCATACATAGAGATAAAAATCATTCATATGGTGAACACCTGGTAACCGACAATAACAAGATGCATATATAAGAATATCCCCATCATTCCGGGACACCCTTCGGATATGATATAAATTTCGAAGTACTAAAGCATCTGGTACTTTGGATGGGGTTTGTTAGGCCCAATAGATCTATCTTTAGGATTCGCGTCAATTAGGGTGTCTGTTCCCTAATTCTTCGATTACCAGACTTAATAAAAAGGGGCATATTCGATTTCGATAATTCAACCATAGAATGTAGTTTCACGTACTTGTGTCTATTTTGTAAATCATTTATAAAACCTGCATGTATTCTCATCCCAAAAATATTAGATTTTAAAAGTGGGACTATAACTCACTTTCATAGATTTTTACTTCGTCGGGAAGTAAGACTTGGCCACTGGTTGATTCACGAACCTATAACAATATATACATATGTATCAAAGTATGTTCAAAATATATTTACAACACTTTTAATATATTTTGATGTTTTAAGTTTATTAAGTCAGCTGTCCTCGTTAGTAACCTACAACTAGTTGTCCACAGTTAGATGTACAGAAATAAATCGATAAATATTATCTTGAATCAATCCACGACCCTGAAGGTATTTCGTATGCCCGAGAGACATATCAAATTAATGTGGCTAACATGTTATGATCCAAGTTGGGTCATACCTAATAACAAGCTTACCAACACCTTATAAGTATTTAATCATAACGAATGGATCGTTAAATAAATACGCGACACTTGGATTTCAGAAAATCGGGTTTCTGAAATAATTTCACTTGAGATAAATTATTTGGATAATTTATATAATGAGGAATTAATTATTTAATTGGTTTAAATAATTATTTGTGTTTATATTTATAAAAGGGTTTATAAATATATAAGTGTAAGTAACAAAATATGGGATCTTTTAATAAGTTTTATAAGAAAATGGAAGTAACATTTTTTTTAAAAAAACCACCCATATGGGACGGCTCATGGGGGTTTTAAAGGGAATCCCATGCTTGCTATTTCTTGTTACTTGAAAACACACAACTCAATACAAGCATGCTTATTCATATAACCAAGTATTGACTCCTTTATTCAAGTAACTAATGCAAGATAGATAGAAACAAAAGGTAAAAAAAAATCTGCTCTCTCTAGGCATGCTGGCCGAACTGTTTTGAGGGAGAGGGAGAGGATTTTTCTTGCTAATCTTGCTCATCTAAGTGTCCTAAAATCCTAACCAAATAATAGAAGGTGTTGGTGATTAAAAGCTTGGGGTATGCTACACTTGAGGCTTCAAGTTAGAAGCTAATATTCATCACATTCATCTTCATCTTGAGCTGTAAAAGGGTGCTGCTGTCCGAATTTTACAAGGTAGAAAAGTGGGTATTCAAGCTAGATTAACAAGGGTGTTAAGGTTATAAAGTCTAGCTAACTTAAGGGTGGTGTTGGAGGATCAAAGGCTTGAAGTTCTACACTTTTGTTCATCATCCTACTACCATTTTGGACAGCCCTTAAACTTAGTTTTAAGGAGGTATAAACTCTATATTTTCTTGTTAATTAGTAAGCATAATATTCACAACTTGATCCAAGAAGGGATTTAACTTTAATTGGTTTAAAGATAACAAGTTTAAATTGGTAAATTACACGCTTCCGTTTATTATGATTCTTAAAAGGTTTTAAGATATATGAACTTGTTAAATCCCAACAATGGTATCAGAGCCGAAGTTGTTGAAATATGCTTCACATTGTTGTTTAAAACCCACTATATTTGCAAACTACTAACATGCATGAATGTAGATTGCAAAAACACATGGGTTTGGGTGGGTATGTGATGTTGGCCGAATTTTAGGAGTCCCAAAAGAGGGTTTTGGGCTCTTCTATTTGGTTCAAATTTGGTTGTATGATGATGTTCACAATCGAAGCCTTGGCCTTATGTTTGGTTGGATGTTTGAATGATTTATATTTATTCATTCATTTGGTTTGTAAAATTAATTATTCATTTGGTATGTAATATTAATTTTGGCTATGTAATTTATTTTATATTTGCTATGTAAAATAGATTAGGTTGTATTTTCATTTTTTTTAGAAAAATGTATTAGGATACATATTTTGTAAGATGAAGATACAAGATGATGAATGAAGACTTGAAGAACACAAGTAGCATTTGGATGCAAGGTTAAGTGGGAGATTGGTAATCTCTTGCTTTGTGTTGAAACCCCTTAACCGGTGACGTTTGTTTTCGGCTAAACAAACGTCCACCAAAATGGCTAGATTGTGAACATACTTATTTTGCATGTGTGGTTGTTTGTATGATTATTGATTTGTATGTTTGGTTGATACAATTAATCACAAGATAACAACAAACAAAACGATAATTTAATT
Organism: Rutidosis leptorrhynchoides; assembly: GCF_046630445.1. Taxonomy (NCBI): domain Eukaryota; kingdom Viridiplantae; phylum Streptophyta; class Magnoliopsida; order Asterales; family Asteraceae; genus Rutidosis; species Rutidosis leptorrhynchoides. The sequence continues at coordinate 191,931,734 of NC_092334.1, forward strand.
GGTTAAATTAGACGTACTAAGTACATGCAAAACGGCAATTTAAATGGTTAAATTAAAATAGCAACCAAAAACCTTAATAAATGGTTATTAAGAACAAGAAAAAGATAACGTATATAAAATGGTTTATATCAAGTAATTGGCTCAAATACAAAATATGAAATTGGTTTTTCATAAGTACCATACACTAAATGCATGTTGGTGTATGGCATAAAAGTTTTCTCAAACTAGAATTAACGAAAACTTAAAATCCCTTTTACAAACAAGGCAACAAGTTTAACGCCATCCTTTTGTGTGACACTTAGGCATATTAGGGAACTCATGATGGGATAAAGGTCACCTAACTATTATGAGCAAACAAATGTGATTAAGGTGAATTTCGCATGCTTGTGGGATAAAGGTCACCTAACCACTTGTATGTTAAGTTTACACGTTTACACAAGTAGGACGACTTGATTTGGGAATCATGAACTTAGGGTCACCGAAGCATGAGGAACAAATAGGCGTTGATGGGATAAATATGCCATGCAAAAGGATTGCATGATCCCATACCTTAGAAGTTGCAAAAGGATTGCAATTGTCATGGAATGACTACCTAGCTAAATCAAATGACGGGATAAAGGTCACCTAACCGAAATTTGGTTTACCGTTGGATTCTAAAATTTAATATGGATCAATTAAACTAAAAGGGTATTGATTGTTAAATTATAAATCAATACTTAAACAAACTTTGTCAAAATTTTGTAGATGGCCGCCAAATAACAACAACATTCCCAACGCACCAATCAACTTTAATAACCTATCATTGAGGTCAATCCTCGGAAAAGAAAAACTCAACCATACTAATTTCATAGATTGGTATCGCAATCTAAGAATTGTCCTCAAGGTTGAGGATATGGCGTATGTGTTGAAAGACCCTATGTTCTTAAAATGAAAAACTTATTGATCGATTGAACCGTCAAAATTGTAACATGTCTAATAAATTAGCCACGGACATTATCCTCAACTCTATGTCAAAAGGATTGACACATTCATGTTGAATTAAAACATAAATGGTTGGGATAAAAGCATTGGCAAATTACATTCCATGTTAAGACGGTTGAATTAAGCATAGGTAAAAGGGCTTCACCCGTGCTTATGATCAAAGAAGGTAGGTTTAAGAACAATTCCACTTCTAAGCCAAAGGTGGCAAAGAAGAAAGGATCCGCCTGCAAAGGCAAGGGCAAAGGAAAGGGAAGATGGTTACCCCAACCATCAACACTAAATGGCAAAAGGTTGCCAGACAAGCAAACCCCAAGGAAGATCCGTGCTTTGGTTGCGGTGTGATAGGTCACTGGAAACGCAACTGCCCGGTCTACCTAAAGGAGTTGAATGCAAAGAGGGATGCAGGGCAAACCTCAGGTAATGTATACATGATATACGTTAAGCTTAGTATTACTTCTTCTAATACATGGGTATTAGACACAGGATGTGGAACTCATATTTGCAATTCATTGCAAGGGTTCATAAGAAGTAAACTAAATGCGGGAACAACAAGTCTCTACATGGGAAATGGTGCAAAGGTGCACGTAAAAGCTCAAGGAGACTTTGTTTTAAAGCTACCAAGTGGTTTGGAGCTTATATTGAAAAATGTTTTGTACGCACCTGATTTAACACGAAACATTATTTCTGTTTCCCGTTTAAGACAATGTGGTTTTAATCTTAATTTCATTAATGATGATATCCATGTTTCTTTGAATGATGTATTCTATTTTAAGGCCTCGCCTTTGAATGGTATTTATGAATTGATTCATGATAACACATCATTCGATAGCTCAATATACCAAGCAAGCACCAAGAAACTCAAAATGGATTTGAGTGATTCCTACTTATGGCATTGTCGCCTTGGTCACATAAACAAGAATCGAATGCATACACTTCAAAAGAATGGCCTTTTGAAATCAAGTGAGCTGGATTCATTTGATGTATGTGAATCTTGTTTACAAGGCAAAATGACTAAAGCACCTTTCAAAGGGACCTATGAAAGGGCTAAAGACTTATTAGGATTAATACATTCGGATGTATGTGGACCTTTTAAGCCCATGACTAGGAATGGTGAAAGATACTTCGTTACTTTCATTGATGACTTCAGTCGTTTCGGATATGTCTACTTATTAAGACACAAGGATGAAACTTTTGAAGCATTCAAAGAATATCAAAACGAAGTACAAAATCAACTCAATAAGACAATCAAGGTACTTCGTACCGATAGAGGAGGTGAATACCTAAGCGATGCTTTCCAAGATCATCTTAGGAGTTGTGGGATTATCTCACAACTTACTCCACCCGGAACACCTCAGCTTAATGGAGTGTCCGAAAGGAGAAACCGAACCCTAATGGATATGGTTCAATCTATGATGGCAAGAAGCTCGTTACCTCTATCATTTTGGGGTTATTGTCTATGCTCTGCGGCTCGTATTCTAAATATGGCCCCAACCAAGAAAGTGGAACGAACACCTCATGAGATATGGTTTGGTAAACCTCCATCTCTATCATACTTAAAGGTATGGGGATGTGAAGCTTATCCTAAGCGTTACGTCCCTAATAAGTTGAATGCTCGATCCACGAAGTGTATCTTCATAGGATATCCCAAGGACGATATGGGATACTATTTCTATAATCCATCCTAGCAGAATGTATTTGTTGCTCGGAAGGCGGAATTCCTTAAAACTAAGTTCCTAATGGAAGGAAATAGTGAAAGGAAGATAGATCTTGAAGAAGTTCAAGATCAAGTAGATGATACACAATTGGTTGACACTAACACTCAACATGAAAATGTTGATAGTGATCAAATGGATGATCAAAATACACAAGACATTCGTAGATCTGGTAGGATTAGCAATCCTCCTGAGAGATATGGGTTTCTCATAGATGGTTGCTATACGGTTGATTTGGATGAACCAACAAACTACCAAGATGCTTTATCAAGGATTGATAAAGATAAATGGCAGGAAGCCATGAACGCTGAGATGCAATCCATGTATGACAACCAAGTTTGGGAACTTGTTACACAACCTCCTGGCTCTAGGCTAGTTGATTGTAAATGGCTTTTCAAAATGAAAACCAACATACATGGAAACTTGGATACATATAAAGCTAGACTTGTTGCAAAAGGTTTCACTCAAACTCAAGGGGTTGATTATGATGAAACTTTTTCGCCTGTGGCAATGCTGAAGTCTATCAGGGTATTATTTGCCATTGCTGCTCATTATGATTACGAAATATGGCAAATGGATGTCAAAACTGCTTTCCTAAATGGATATCTTGAGGAAGATGTCTATATGGTTCAGCCCGAAGGTTTTGTCGATCCGAAATATCCTAAGAAAGTATGCAAGTTAAAGAAGTCAATCTACGGATTGAAACAAGCATCTAGAATGTGGAATCATCGTTTTAATGAGGAAGCCGAGAAATTTGGCTTCATTAAAAATGGTGATGAAGCTTGTGTATACAAGAAAGCTAGTGGGAGCACTGTCATGTTCCTTGTACTATATGTGGATGATATATTATTATTTGGAAATGATATTCCACAAATGCAAGGAGTTAAGACTTGGCTAAGTAGCTGCTTCTCCATTAAGGATATTGGAGAAGCAAAATACATTTTGGGGATTAGGATCTACAGGGATAGATCCAGGAAATTGATAGGTTTGAATCAAAGCGCATACATTGAAAAGGTCTTGAAAAGGTTCAAGATGGAGAACTCTAAGAAAGGTTTGGTACCTATTCAAAGAGGAACGCTTCTCAATTCATCTCAGTGCCCCACCACAAAAGATGAACAGGAGAGAATGAAGAATGTCCCATACGCGTCTGCTATTGGGTCAATCATGTATGCAATGATATGTACTAGACCGGATGTGTCATGCGCTCTTAGCTTGACAAGTAGATACCAGAATAACCCAGGAAACAGTCATTGGATTGCTGTTAAAAGTATATTGAAATACCTTAGAAGGACTAAGGATATGTTTCTTATATACGGGTCTGGTGAGGAGGAACTCGCTGTAAAAGGTTACGTGGATGCGAGCTTCCAAACTGATCGAGATGATTCTCGATCACAATCCGGTTATGTCTTTACATTAAATGGAGGTGCGGTCTCTTGGAAGAGTTCAAAATAGGATGTTGTTGCCTTATCCACTACAGAGTCAGAGTACATTGCCGCCTCATTGGCAGCTCAGGAAGCTGCATGGATGAAGAAATTCATCGACGACTTAGGAGTAGTCCCTTCCATTCAGGACCCTCTTGAGATCTTTTGTGACAACGAAGGTGCGATTGCTCAAATCAAGGAACCTCGTGCTCACCAAAAGACCCGTCACATTGAGCGGAGATTCAACTACATAAGGGATGAAGTTGAAAAAGGAAAGATATGTATTCACAAAGTTCACACAGATCATAATATAGCGGATCCACTCACGAAGCTCTTACATGGGCCATAACATGAGGAACATGTTTGTGCATTAGGGCTTCGATATTCTAGTGATTGGTCATGATCTGTTTTAAGTATTGTACCGGAACGAAATTATTCAAACTCATTAATATAACTATGCAGTTAATTTATTTGAGTTATGTTCCTATTTTGCATATTTCATCCATGAATAAGCAATTATTCTAAATTTCCGTAGTCGATCACATTTGTGGGAACAAGTGTGAGGTTTAGACTATTATGAACTTGGATTGGTATACATTCATAGGTTGAATATGGGGCAGGGTTGCTACCAAGGTTCATAGATATTTGTGGGATACAAATATCGGAAGACCCGCTCTCAAGATTTACTGTATGGAGCCTTTGTGGTTGATCACGTGTAATCTTGAGTAAAGGCAAATATCATCGTATCCTCTGACCTGAGATACATATTGGGTCCTAATATTCACCAAGTATTATGCCTTGATTCTTTCCTTCGCTATTCTGAAATATGGTAGTACATAAGGAAGAGCTCAGGTATAATACAAAGTGTGTATCTAGGACGTATGTAGTCAAGATGGAATTTGTCCCTCTTATTCGTTGAGAGTCAGATGTCTAAGGCCTGATAAAGTTAAATCTATAAGAGAGTGGTCACTCTGTATCTCTTGGATTTGACATGACATCTAGGATGAAAGGATATAATGAAAGATTCACCTAATCATATTCGAGATGGGAACTCGAAAGGGATGATGTTATTGAATGGCACAAAGTCATAACATATTAGGGGTGATGGACGGTGTGTTAGGCTGTATCCATCACTTGCATTAATTTCTTATGTTTCTCGTGCAAGTGGGAGATTGAAGGTATTTCGTATGCCCGATAGACATATCAAATTAATGTGCCTAACATGTTATGATCCAAGTCGGGTCATACCCAATAACAAGCTTACCAACACCTTATAAGTATTTAATCATAACGAATGGATCGTTAAATAAATACGCGACACTTGGATTTCAGAAAATCGGGTTTCTGAAATAATTTCACTTGAGATAAATTATTTGGATAATTTATATAATGAGGAATTAATTATTTAATTGCTTTAAATAATTATTTGTGTTTATATTTATAAAAGGGTTTATAAATATATAAGTGTAAGTAACAAAATATGGGATCTTTTAATAAGTTTTATAAGAAAATGGAAGTAACATTTTTTTTAAAAAAACCACCCATATGGGACGGCTCATGGGGGTTTTAAAGGGAATCCCATGCTTGCTATTTCTTGTTACTTGAAAACACACAACTCAATACAAGCATGCTTATTCATATAACCAAGTATTGACTCCTTTATTCAAGTAACTAATGCAAGATAGATAGAAACAAAAGGTAAAAAAAATTCTGCTCTCTCTAGGCATGCTGGCCGAACTGTTTTGAGGGAGAGGGAGAGGATTTTTCTTGCTAATCTTGCTCATCTAAGTGTCCTAAAATCCTAACCAAATAATAGAAGGTGTTGGTGATTAAAAGCTTGGGGTATGCTACACTTGAGGCTTCAAGTTAGAAGCTAATATTCATCACATTCATCTTCATCTTGAGCTGTAAAAGGGTGCTGCTGTCCGAATTTTACAAGGTAGAAAAGTGGGTATTCAAGCTAGATTAACAAGGGTGTTAAGGTTATAAAGTCTAGCTAACTTAAGGGTGGTGTTGGAGGATCAAAGGCTTGAAGTTCTACACTTTTGTTCATCATCCTACTACCATTTTGGACAGCCCTTAAACTTAGTTTTAAGGAGGTATAAACTCTATATTTTCTTGTTAATTAGTAAGCATAATATTCACAACTTGATCCAAGAAGGGATTTAACTTTAATTGGTTTAAAGATAACAAGTTTAAATTGGTAAATTACACGCTTCCGTTTATTATGATTCTTAAAAGGTTTTAAGATATATGAACTTGTTAAATCCCAACAGACCCAGTGTATACGTATCTCAGTATTGATCACAACTCAAACTATATATATTTTGGAATCAACCTCAACCCTGTATAGCTAACTCCAACATTCACATATAGAGTGTCTATGGTTGTTCCGAAATATATATAGATGTGTCGACATGATAGGTCGAAACATTGTATACGTGTCTATGGTATCTCAAGATTACATAATATACAATACAAGTTGATTAAGTTATGGTTGGAATAGATTTGTTACCAATTTTCACGTAGCTAAAATGAGAAAAATTATCCAATCTTGTTTTACCCATAACTTTTTCATTTTAAATCCATTTTGAGTGAATCAAATTGCTATGGTTTCATATTGAACTCTATTTTATGAATCTAAACAGAAAAAGTATAGGTTTATAGTCGGAAAAATAAGTTACAAGTCGTTTTTGTAAAGGTAGTCATTTCAGTCGAAAGAACGACGTCTAGATGACCATTTTAGAAAACATACTTCCACTTTGAGTTTAACCATAATTTTTGGATATAGTTTGATGTTCATAATAAAAATCATTTTCTCAGAATAACAACTTTTAAATCAAAGTTTATCATAGTTTTTAATTAACTAACCCAAAACAGCCCGCGGTGTTACTACGACGGCGTAAATCCGGTTTTACGGTGTTTTTCGTGTTTCCAGGTTTTAAATCATTAAGTTAGCATATCATATAGATATAGAATATGTGTTTAGTTGATTTTAAAAGTCAAGTTAGAAGGATTAACTTTTGTTTGCGAACAAGTTTAGAATTAACTAAACTATGTTCTAGTGATTACAAGTTTAAACCTTCGAATAAGATAGCTTTATATGTATGAATCGAATGATGTTATGAACATCATTACTACCTTAATTTCCTTGGATAAACCTACTGGAAAAGAGAAAAATGGATCTAGCTTCAATGGATCCTTGGATGGCTCGAAGTTCTTGAAGCAGAATCATGACACGAAAACAAGTTCAAGTAAGATCATCACTTGAAATAAGATTGTTATAGTTATAGAAATTGAACCAAAGTTTGAATATGATTATTACCTTGTATTAGAATGATAACCTACTGTAAGAAACAAAGATTTCTTGAGGTTGGATGATCACCTTACAAGATTGGAAGTGAGCTAGCAAACTTGAAAGTATTCTTGATTTTATGAAACTAGAACTTTTGGAATTTATGAAGAACACTTAGAACTTGAAGATAGAACTTGAGAGAGATCAATTAGATGAAGAAAATTGAAGAATGAAAGTGTTTGTAGGTGTTTTTGGTCGTTGGTGTATGGATTAGATATAAAGGATATGTAATTTTGTTTTCATGTAAATAAGTCATGAATGATTACTCATATTTTTGTAATTTTATGAGATATTTCATGCTAGTTGCCAAATGATGGTTCCCACATGTGTTAGGTGACTCACATGGGCTGCTAAGAGCTGATCATTGGAGTGTATATACCAATAGTACATACATCTAAAAGCTGTGTATTGTACGAGTACGAATACGGGTGCATACGAGTAGAATTGTTGATGAAACTGAACGAGGATGTAATTGTAAGCATTTTTGTTAAGTAGAAGTATTTTGATAAGTGTATTGAAGTCTTTCAAAAGTGTATAAATACATATTAAAACACTACATGTATATACATTTTAACTGAGTCGTTAAGTCATCGTTAGTCGTTACATGTAAATGTTGTTTTGAAACCTTTAGGTTAACGATCTTGTTAAATGTTGTTAACCCAATGTTTATAATATCAAAATAGATTTTAAATTATTATATTATCATGATATTATGATGTACGAATATCTCTTAATATGATATATATACATTAAATGTCGTTACAACGATAATCGTTACATATATGTCTCGTTTCAAAATCATTAAGTTAGTAGTCTTGTTTTTACATATGTAGTTCATTGTTAATATACTTAATGATATGTTTAATTATCATAATATAATGTTAACTATATATATAACCATATATATGTCATCATATAGTTTTTACAAGTTTTAACGTTCGTGAATCACCGGTCAACTTGGGTGGTCAATTGTCTATATGAAACCTATTTCAATTAATCAAGTCTTAACAAGTTTGATTGCTTAACATGTTGGAAATATTTAATCATGTAAATATCACTCTCAATTAATATATATAAACATGGAAAAGTTCGGGTCACTACACATCATCGGTATCTTGTTCCTCTGAGGATGCGTTTGATGAACGGGTTTCTTCAGTATTCTGATTCTCCACTTTGATACTTGCAGGATCAATTTCTATATCCTTAACCTCAACCTTATCGGTCTTCTTCTTGAAGCGAATGATTAAACTGTGATCTGCCGTCTCAAGCCTCATTATTTCTTCATGACGCTCAGTGCTTGGAGCGGGTATTGTCGCAGTTTCTTTTACGTCTTCCATTTCCTCTTCCTCTTCAGATTCCTCCTCTTTCTCTATTTCTTCACTGGGATCCTCTTCTTCCATTTCTATGTTGTCTGCAGACTGTGATTCGACACCCATCTCGATATCGTCGGCTGGTGGTGAAAACTCGTCATCGGAAGTGATCCGTCTGGTGGAAATAGCAAACATCTCTGCCTGTCCAGAAAGATCGGTTGGTCAGTCAATTTTGATGGTAATGCTCTCCCCATGTGATCGTAAGATCAAGGTTTAATTGTACACATCAATGACAGTCCTAGCCGTATTCATGAAAGGTCTTCCTAACACCACTGGTGTGTGTAGGTCTTCCTTAATGTCCATCACTACGAAATCCGCAGGATACAAGAATTTGTCAACTTTCACCAAGACGTTCTCAACTATGCCCTTAGGATATCGAATTATGTGATCGGCAAGTTGGATTGTCATTTTGGTTGGTGATAAGTCTCCTAACTCTAATCTCTTGTAGAGAGAGTAGGGTATTAGCTTGATACTTGCTCCTAAATCTGCTAGCACATGAATGGTTCCAGATTGGTAGATTGAACATGGAAAAACGAATCAACTCGTATCTCCTAGCTTTGGTGGTAGAGAGTTTCTGAGTAATGCAGAGCATTCTTCACTCAGTGGAATTTTGTTAGAGTCTGGTATCCTCTCCTTTGTAGAAAGAAGCCTTCGGATGTATCTCTTCTGGTTGGGAACTTTGGACATAGTGTCCAGGAATCTTCCATCAAGTTTGAAGGAATCAAGCTTAGATGGTTCTTCTTGTAGCCTTCCAGGATAAGGTATGCGAACAAGAGTTTCAGGGGTCAGCTTCTGAGTATATGTCGATTTGTTCTTGAGCCTAGTTGACCTTCTCCGTGGTTCTTCCTCTGGGATTACGGAGTCCATTTGCTTTGCTTCTTCTATGTGGGGATTTTGGATAGTATTATTTGGCAATCTTCCCTGTGGTCGGGTTTCAAGGCGTTGTGATAACTGTCCGAGCTGCGTTTCCAAACTTTTGAGCAGAGCCAATTGATTTCTCATTAGTATCTCCGTCTGATATTATCTGGTTGCAGTTCTCTGATTTAGCTGTTGTTGCCCTTGAATGAACTGAGTTAACTGATCATCAGCTCCGAGAGTGGGGTTAGTTGCTTTTGTAATCTGGGTGGTAGGGGAATTTTCCTCAACTGGGGGACCAGTGAGTGGAAGTGGTTGATTGTAGGTCAATTAAGATTGTTGGGCTGGATAAGGTGGATAGCGATAGCGAAAAGGTTGATTGCTTCGCTGAAATTGATTAACCCTAGGTGGTTGATTGAATCCGGGATTTGGTGGACGATCTGGGTATTGGACGTAACAGACTGAACCGTCAAGGTTTTCTTACTCAACTTGATATTCTTCAGTAGGTTGCGGGTTGGTACAATTAACACAAGCCTGAGCTTGGTTAACCTGCTGCGGCTGCGTCTTCATTTCTCTGAGTTATTTAGCAAGAGATTCCATCTTATCCGTGAGGGATTTGATGGCCCCCGTTTGATTGTTAAGGCAGATAGTGGGGCAGAAGATGAAGTTGTTTCACCACTGTTCCAGTCATGATGATGCATTGTCATGTTCTCGAGCAATTCCCATGCTTCATCTGCGGTTTGGTTCATCAGATTCCCTTGAGCTGCTGCATCGATCGTCGTCCTATGATTTACCGTAAGACCATTGTAGAAGGTACAAATTTGGGCTGATCGTTCTAGCTGGTGATTAGGGCATTTCTTTAGCAGGGTTTTGAATCGCTCCCATGCAGTGTTAAGAGATTCATCATAACTTTGTTTGAAGTTAATGATGTCATTCTTCAGTTTGGTTTGTTTAGAAGGAGGGAAATATTTGGTTAGGAATTTAGTAGCCATCTCCATCCATGACGTGATGGAATCTTTTTCCAGTCCTTCGAACCAAGTTTGAGCATGATGAATGAGAGAATAGGGGAACAAGTATAGCCGGACTATATCTTGTCCTATCCCTGGCTGTTTGTAGGAGTTCGAAAGAGATATGAATTTATCAAGGTGAGAATTAGGATCGTCATTCGGTAATCCATGAAACTGACAGCTATTCTGAATGAGTTGGATGATGTGATGTTTTAACTCGAACGAGGGTCCTTGAATCTCTGGAAATCTGATTGGTCCTCCTCGACCTTCAATTGAGGGTTTGGTATTTTCTGCTAAAGTAACACGTAACACCATTCGATTTCTGATTCGTGCTTCCTTGCGTGCTTTAGAGATTATTGCGTCTGGATCAGGTACGAATAACAACGGCCCTGGTCTAGATCGGGTTTGGGTCATACACTGGGTATGCCTTTTTTGTTATTAATTTTTCGCAAATAGGCTAAATTCTAAAGTAATCTAAAGTAAGCTAAACTATTCTAAGGTAATCTAATCTAAGGTAATCTAATTTAATCTAATTTTAATCTAAGGTAGTCTAAAGTAATCTAAGGTAATCTAATGTAATCTAATTTAATTAACTAACTATCCTACGGTGGAATATGTTTTTGGTTCTGGCTACTGATTCCTTGGTATTTCGGTAACAGAGCTCCGCACGAACTATTCAACAAACCAAGTGGTCAGGCCGACTACGGAGAGGCAGGATCTTTTTGGTCCCAATGTAATTGGCGATTGTTCAGAAAATCCAATAACCAAGTCCGTGTATAATTGTCTTTCTTAGACACCACTAAATGCTTGTGAATAAGTTTGATAGAGAGCAGTATTGCCTGATACCAGTTCCCTGGCAGCGGCGCCAAAAACTAGTATCCTCCCGTGATATGGCCGAAATGGACGGTTTTTATTCGCACGGTGTCATCAGGCCGCGGCTCGCCAGGATCAGCCACTCGTGGGAGGAGGGTACAATTTTAAATTTATATTTAGCGGGGCCTAAATCTTACTACTCCTTATAAGTAAGGGAAGTATGACCTAGAGTCGTATTTTTGAGATATCAGTAGAATCGAACCTATACTTAAGCCTAAGATAGTTAGGGAGTAGTGAATATTTATTTTGGGGTTTTTCTAGTTTATAAGACAGATAAAGTAAATGCGATAAAATTCGTAATTCAGATAAGGTTAAAGTGAGTGCATACTATGACTTTATCAATTATTCTGCCAAGATTATGGAATGCTGTCTCATGAATAGGCAGAGGCCTTGTATTCATTACACTGGTCCTAAACGCCCCTGTCATAAGACATGTCACTGGGTGCTGCGTTATGCTTGAAGATTCTGAATAGACAGCAACGTCCCTTACCCCCGACGCCCGTGTAGTCTGACTACAGGCATACGCGTTCAGACGGCTCATCCAATTGAGCGACTCGGTTGGGTGACATACTAACATTCCTAAATGGTCTAAACTTTCTTAAGCATAATAGAATACATGGTTTACCATATCCGAGAGACGTGATGTGTTTCAATGCTTTCGTTAATGATTGGTAAAATATAGTTAGGCCCTTAAAAAGAGTTCAACCATAAAGAACGCCATGGCTAAGTCAAGCTGACTTCCATGAAAACGTTCGGTTATCCTAACGGTCCAATCCTTTATGTGTCTAAACAAACAGTTCCTTAATTAACTAAGAATCCCTCAAGCAAGGTGCAATGCTTGAGACCGCGTTATGGTGCAGTGTACTGGTCAACACTAACCGGGTTCCATGGCCTTACTTAGCAGAGGTACAGCTTACAATAACCGCTGTGCTTCAGCGTGTACGTACGAAGTTTATATGCTTGGTGACTACACTAGCATGGTCTAGGACCGACAATGTACTAAGGGTCTAGTCAGATGTTTCACTATGAAAGAGTCCTCAGTCGGAATACAAAGCTCGATAGATTTACTACAACCGGTGTGCCTCGGTCGATCTTATGTTGTATCCGATAGACTTCTCTTACCAAGGGGTGACACAGCTAGTATACTCTGAATCGGGGTTCGCGACTTCCCAATAACAGAGCCTATAACTACGTTCTATTAGTTGGAAAAGAGATTAAGTTTAAAGCATAATCGGAAGGCATTTCAACAGCATACACAGACCACGATATTATTTTGGCATTATAACTGCTTACATCATAGCATACACTAAAGATAACTACTCGCTAATCATGGCAACAATATCATAAAACATTATATAAGATAAAGGATAGAAGTACCACTAAATTAAACGAGTTCTGAATACAAAAGTGACAACTTCAAGACTCCAGACCGCTCCTAATACAATCTTCAGCGTTCTTCTCCAGGTACTAGGTGAAATATCCCGTTCATATTGATTATAAACATTCCATATTAATTGATTTCGTTGCGAGGTTTTGACCTCTATATGAGACGTTTTTAAAAGACTGCATTCGTTTTTAAAACAAATCATAACCTTTATTTTATCGACAAGGTTAAAAGGACACCACCTAGATTATCAGAAATGATAACCTAAAAATATCACACTTACACACTACCAATACATATTGGTTTACAATATTAATATGTTACAATAAAGTAAATCTCGAATGCAGTTTTAAACAATATTATACAAGCATGCTGACACCAAGTCTTGCCCATATATTAGCATGCAACAGTGGAAGCTCTTAATAATCACCTGAGAATAAACATGCTTTAAACGTCAACAAAAATGTTGGTGAGTTATAGGTTTAACCTATATATTATCAAATTAATATAATAGACCACAAGATTTCATTTATTCAATAATCCTACACTCGCAAGTGTATAAAAATCATTCTATGATGAACACCTGGTAACCGACATTAACATAATGCATATGGAATATTCCTCGCATACTCGCAAGTATGTCATAAATTGGCAATCGCAATCACCATATAAATCGAAGTATTAAAGCATTCCAAATTCCAAAATGGGGTTTGTTAGGCCCATAGATCTATCTTTAGGATTAGCGTCAATTAGGGGTCATTTCCCTAATTCTTAGGCTACCAGACTTGAAGGGGCAATATTCAGTTTAATAATCCAACCATAGAATGTAGTTTCACGTACTTGTGTCTATTTTGTAAAATATTTAGAAAGCTGCATGTATTCTCATCCCAAAAATATTAGATTTTAAAAGTGGGACTATAACTCACTTTCACATATTTTTACTTCGTCGGGAAGTAAGACTTGGCCACTGGTCGATTCACGAACCTATAACAAATATGTACATATATATCAAAGTATGTTCAAAATATAATTACAACATTTTTAATACGTTTTAATGTTTTAATTTTATTAAGTCAGCTGTCCTCGTTAGTAACCTACAACTAGTTGTCTACAGTTAGATGTACAGAAATAAATTGATATAAATTATCTTGAATCAATCCACGACCCAGTGTATACACGTCTCAGGCTAGATCACAACTCAAAGTATATATATTTTTGGAATCAACCTCAACCCTGTATAGCTAACTCAATCATTACTGCATATAGAGTGTCTATGGTTGTTCCAAATAATATATATACATGGGTCGATATGATATGCCAAAACATTTGCATACGTGTCTATGGTATCCCAAGATTACATAATATATTAGAATACATGTATAATACAATATAAGTTAGCTAGGATATGATTTGTATAGATTTGTTACAAATTTCACGTAGCTACAACAAGCAATTATCCAATCTTGTTTTACCCATAAGTTCTTCGTTTTAAATCCGTTTTGAGTGATTCAAGTTGCTATGGTTTCATATTGAACTTAAGTTTATGAATCTAAACAGAAAAAGTATAAGTTTATAGTCAGAAATATAGGTTACAAGTCATTTTTGTAAAGGTAGTCATTTCAGTATAAAGAACGACGTCTAGATGACCATTTTGGTAAACATACTTCCACTTTGAATTTAACCATGATTTTTGGATATAGTTTCATGTTCATAAGAAAAATCATTTTCCCAGAAGAACAACTTTTAAATCAAAGTTTATCATAATTTTTAATTAGCTAACCCAAAACAGCCCACGGTGTTACTACGACGGCGTATATCCGGTTTTACGGTGTTTTTCGTGTTTTCAGGTTTTAAATCATTAAGTTAGCATATCATATAGATATATAACATGTGTTTAATTGATTTTAAAAGTCAAGTTAGAAGGATTAACTTTTGTTTGCGAACAAGTTTAGAATTAACTAAACTATGTTCTAGTGATTACAAGTTTAAACCTTCGGATAAGGTAGTTTTATATATATGAATTGAATGATGTTATGACCATCATTACTACCTCAGGTTTTGTGGATAAACCTACTGGAATTGAAAAAAATAGATCTATCTTCAAAGGATCCTTGGATGGCTTGAAAGTTCTTGAAGCAAAATCATGACACGAAAACAAGTTCAAGTAAGATTTCCACTCGAAATAAGATTGTTAAAGTTATAGAAATTGAATCAAAGTTTGAAAATGTGTATTACCTTATATTAGAAAGATATCTTACTGTAAATAAGAAAGATTTCTTGAGGTTGGATGATCACTCAAAGTGAATTTGCAAGATTGGAAGTAAGTTAGCAAACTTGGAAGTGTTGTTGGTGTGTTATTGAGTAGTTGTTTTATAACTTGGTTTATGTATGGATTTATGAACTAGATTGAGCTAGATTTTGTTGAAGATGATGAAGAACACTTAGAACAAAGGAAGAACACTTGAGAGAGAGTAGTTTGATTCAAGAAAATTGTAAAGTGAATGTGTTTGTGAGGTACCTCATTCACGTGAATATGGAGTCTCCATATAGGCTCCATTAGTTTGTATTTTTGTTAGATATTTCATGCTAGATGTTAAATGATGGTTCTCACATGGTTAGATGACTCACATGGGCTTCTAAGAGCTGATCATTGGAATGTATATACCAATAGTAAATACATTTAGAATCTGTGTATTGTACAAGTACAAATACGAGTGCATACGAGTAGAATTGTTGATGAAAAAGAATAAGGATGTAATCGTAAGCATTTTTGTTAAGTAGAAGTACTCGGATAAGTGTCTTGAAGTCTTTTAAAAGTGTATGAATACATATTAAAACACTACATGTATATACATTTTAACTGAGTCGTTAAGTCATCGTTAGTCGTTACATGAAAACGTTGTTTTGAAACCTTTAAGTTAACGATCTTGTTAAATGTTGTTAACACATTGTTTATTATATCTAATGAGATGTTAAATTATTACATTATCATGATATAATGATGTATTAATATATCTTAATATGATATATATACAGTTAAATGTCATTACAACGATAATCGTTACATATATGTCTCGTTTCGAAATCCTTAAGTTAGTAGTCTTGTTTTTACATTTGTAGTTCATTGTTATTATACTTAATGATATGTTTACTTATCATTTAACATGTTTATATATAGTGTATCAATATCTTAAAATGATTCATATGTAATTAGTAAGACGTTGTTATAACGATAATCGTTATATATACCGTTTTCAAGTTTCTTAATTCAATAGTCTCATTTTTATGTATATAACTCATTGTTAAAATACTTAATGAGGTACATACTTATCATAATATCATGATAACTATATATATATATATATATATATATATATATATATATATATATATATATATATATATATATATATATATATATATATATATATATATCCATATGTATGTCATCATATAGTTTTTACAAGTTTTAACGTTCGTGAATCGCCAGTCAACTTGGGTGGTCAATTGTCTATATAAAACCTATTTCAATTAATCAAGTCTTAACAAGTTTGATTGCTTAACATGTTGGAAACACTTAATCATGTAAATATCAATTTTATTTTATATATAAAAACATGGAAAATTTCGGGTCACTACAGTACCTACCCGTTAAATAAATTTCGTCCCGAAATTTTAAGCAGTTGGAGGTGTTGACGTATCTTCTGAAAATAGGTGTGGGTATTTCTTCTTCATCTGATCTTCTCATTTCCAGGTGAACTCGGGTCCTCTACGAGCATTCCATCGAACCTTAACAATTGGTATCTTGTTTTGCTTAAGTCTTTTAACCTCACGATCCATTATTTCGACGGGTTCTTCGATGAATTGAAGTTTTTCGTTGATTTGGATTTCGTCTAACGGAATAGTGAGATCTTCTTTAGCAATACATTTCTTCAAATTCGAGACGTGGAAAGTGTTATGTACATCCACGAGTTGTTGAGGTAACTCAAGTCGGTAAGCTACTGGTCCGACATGATCAATAATCTTGAATGGTCCAATATACCTTGGATTTAATTTCCCTCGTTTACCAAATCGAACAACGCCTTTCCAAGGTGCAACTTTAAGCATGACCATATCTCCAATTTCAAATTCTATATCTTTTCTTTTAATGTCAGCGTAGCTCTTTTGTCGACTTTGGGCGGTTTTCAACCGTTGTTGAATTTGAATGATCTTCTCAGTAGTTTCTTGTATTATCTCCGGGCCCGTAATCTGTCTATCCCCCACTTCACTCCAACAAATCGGAGACCTGCACTTTCTACCATAAAGTGCTTCAAATGGCGCCATCTCAATGCTTGAATGGTAGCTGTTGTTGTAGGAAAATTCTGCTAACGGTAGATGTCGATCCCAACTATTTTCGAAATCAATAACACATGCTCGTAGGATGTCTTCAAGCGTTTGTATCGTCCTTTTGCTCTGCCTATCAGTTTGTGGATGATAGGCAGTACTCATGTCTAAACGAGTTCCTAATACTTGCTGTAATGTCTGCCAGAATCTTGAAATAAATCTGCCATCCCTATCAGAGATAATAGAGATTGGTATTCCATGTCTGGAGACGACTTCCTTCAAATACAGTCGTGCTAACTTCTCCATCTTGTCATATTCTCTTATTGGCAGGAAGTGTGCTGATTTGGTGAGACGATCAACTATTACCCAAATAGTATCAAAACCACTTGCAGTCCTTGGCAATTTAGTGATGAAATCCATGGTAATATTTTCCCATTTCTATTCCGGGATTTCAGGTTGTTGAAGTAGGCCTGATGGTTTCTGATGCTCCGCTTTGACCTTAGAACACGTCAAACATTCTCCTACGTATTTAGCAACATTGGCTTTCATACCCGACTCCAAAAATGTTTCTTGAGATCTTTGTACATCTTCCCCGTTCCAGGATGTATTGAGTATCTGGTTTTATGAGCTTCTCTAAGTACCATTTCTCTCATATATCCAAATTTTGGTACCCAAATTCTTTTAGCCCTATACCGGGTTTCATCTTCCCGAATATTAAGATGCTTCTCCAATCCTTTGGGTATTTCATCCTTTAAGTTTCCCTCTTTTAAAACTCCTTGTTGCGCCTCCTTTATTTGAGTAGTAAGGTTATTGTGAATTATTATATTCATAGCTTTTACTCGAATGGGTTCTCTGTCCTTTCTGCTCAAGGCGTCGGCTACCACATTTGCCTTCCCCGAGTGGTAACGAATCTCAAAATCGTAATCATTTAATAACTCAATCCACCTACACTGCCTCATGTTTAGTTGTTTCTGATTAAATATGTGTTGGAGACTTTTGTGATCGGTATATATAATACTTTTGACCCCATATAAGTAGTGCCTCCAAGTCTTTAATGCAAAAATAACCGCGCCTAATTCCAAATCATGTGTCGTATAATTCTGCTCGTGAATCTTCAATTATCTAGACGCATAAGCAATCACCTTCATTCATTGCATTAATACACAACCGAGACCTTGCTTTGAGGCGTCACAATATATCACAAAATCATCATTCCCTTCGGGTAATGACAATATAGGTGACGTAGTTAACTTTTTCTTCAACAATTGAAACGCTTTCTCCTGCTCATCCTTCCATTCAAATTTCTTCCCTTTATGCGTTAATGCAGTCAAGGGTTTTGCTATTTTGGAAAAATCTTGGATGATTCTTCTGTAGTAACCAGCCAATCTTAAAAATTGACGTATATGCTTCGGAGTTTTCGGGGTTTTCCACTTTTCAACGGTTTCAATCTTTGCTGGATCTACCCGAATACCTTCTTTGTTCACTATGTGACCGAGGAATTGAACTTCTTCCAACCAAAATGCACACTTTGAAAATTTAGCGTACAGTTTTTCTTTCCTCAACAACTCTAGCACTTTTCTCAAATGTTCTTCGTGCTATTGATCATTCTTTGAATAAATAAGTATGTCATCGATGAAAACAATGACAAACTTGTCAAGGTATGGTCCACACACTCGGTTCATGAGGTCCATGAACACAGCTGGTGCGTTAGTCAACCCAAACGGCATAACCATAAACTCGTAATGATCGTAACGCGTTCTGAAAGCAGTCTTCGGAATATCATCCTCCTTCACCCGCATTTGATGATACCCAGAACATAAATCAATCTTCGAATAAACTGACGAGCCTTGTAGTTGATCAAATAAGTCGTCGATTCTCAGTAGTGGATAACGGTTCTTGATGGTAAGTTTGTTCAACTCTCGGTAGTCGATACACAACCTGAATTTACCATCCTTCTTTTTGACAAACAAAACAGGAGCTCCCCATAGTGATGTACTTGGTCGTATAAAACCACGCTCTAAAAGTTCTTGTAGTTGGTTTTGGAGTTCCTTTATTTCACTGGGTGCGAGTCTGTATGGAGCACGAGCTATTGGTGCAGCTCCTGGTACAAGGTCTATTTGAAATTCAACGGATCGATGTGGGGGTAATCCCGGTAATTCTTTCGAAAATACATCGGGAAATTCTTTTGCGACAGGAACATCACTGATGTTCTTTTCTTCAGGTTTAACTTCCTCGATGTGTGCTAGAATGACCTAACAACCTTTTTTATTAGTTTTTGCGCCTTCAAATTACTAATAAGATTTAACTTCGCGTTGCTCTTTTCTCCGTACACCATTAAGGGTTTTCCTTCTTTTCGTACAATGCGAATTGCATTTTTGTAACATACGATCTCTGCTCTCTTCTTTTTCAACCAGTTCATGCCAATTATCACATCAAAACTCCTTAACTCTACTGGTATCAAATCAATCTTAAACGTTTCGCTAACCAGTTTAATTTCTAGATTCCGACATATTTTATCTGCCGAAATTAATTTACCGTTTGCTAATTCGAGTAAAAATTTATTATTCATAGGCATCAATGGATCACTTAATTTAGCACAAAAATCTCTACTCATATAGCTTCTATCCGCACCTGAATCAAATAAAACATAAGCAGGTTTTTCATCAATAAGAAACGTACCCGTAACAAGCTCCGGGTCTTCTTGCGCTTCTACCGTATTAATATTGAAAACTCTTCTACGGCCCTGTCCATTAGTATTCCCCTGATTTGGGCATTCGTTTCTAATATGACCCGGCTTCCCACATCCATAACAAATAATGGCGGTATTATTTGTTCCGACATTATTTGTTCCTTTATTCTTGGTAGCCATTGGTCTGTAAACTTCAAACTTTGTCGTACCATAACCCTTTCTATTACACTTAGTACACGATGTCGTACAAAGCCCAGTCGGATGGTATCCTTCACACCTCTGGCATGGTTTCTGCCTCTACTTGTTATTGTTGGGATTGTTGTTGTTGCGGTTGTTGTTATTGTTGGAACGGTTATTGTAGTTGTTGTAGTTGTTGTTGGGATTGTTATTATTGTTACGGTTAAAGTTGTGGTTGTGGTGGTAGTTATTGCATTTGTAATTGCGATTATTGTTGTTGTTGTTGTATTGGTGACTCTTGTCACTGTTTTCTTCCCACTTCCTCTTGACCTGTTTCGTGTTGGCTTCTTTGGTCGCTTGCTCTTTAATTCTCCCCTCAATCTTATTTATGAGTTTATGAGCCATTCTACTTGCCTTCTATATGGAAGCGGGCTCGTGTGAACTCACATCTTCTTGAATCCTTACTGGTAACCCTTTTACAAACGCGTCGATCTTCTCTTCTTCATCTTCGAACACTCCCGGACACAATAGGCACAACTCTGTGAATCGCCGTTCATATGTGGTAATGTCGAACCCTTTTGTTCATAACTCTCTAAGTTCTACCTTGAGCTTATTGACTTCGTTTCTAGGACGGTACTGCTCGTTCATCAATTGCTTGAATGCCGACCACGGTAGTGCGTAAGCAGCATTTTGTCCTACCTGTTCAAGATAGGTGTTCCACCACGTTAACGCAGTACCTGTGAAGGTATGTGTAGCGTACTTAACTTTTTCCTCTTCAGTACACTTACTTATGGCATACACCGATTTGACTTTCTCGGTCCACCGTTTCAATCCAATTGGTCCTTCGGTTCCATCAAATTCCAAAGGTTTGCAGGCAGTGAATTCTTTGTAGGAGCATCCTACACGATTTCTTGTGGAATTAGTTCCACTGCTAGATCCAGAGTTATTGTTATTTTGCATCACAGCCTGTACTGCGGCTATGTTTGCTGCAAGGAAAACACGGAAGTCTTCCTCGCTCATGTTCAAATTCTGACGAGTCGTCGGTGCCATTTCCTTCAAAAATAGCCCAAAAGAATTAAGTTAATCATATAGAATATTAAGAGTAGTCAATACTATTTCGTAGCATAATATGAACTCATTTATAAAAGCTTTTTCTTCATATTAGCGTTTTATAGTTTTAATTCGGGTAGTACCTACCCGTTAAGTTCATACTTAGTAGCTAATATACAATTTAACTACTACAATTCTATATGAAAAACTGATTATAATAATATTTCACGTTCAAACTTTTATACAATATTTTACAAACTTACAATACCGCTATTATACATATAGGATGAAATATAGCACATAATAATTTTGCTACTCGGCAGCTATAAAGGCAATTCTAGTTAATACGCAAGTTGTTCAGCAAAAGAAATAAAGACACGTAATTCATAAGTCCAGAAACAAGTCGTACATTCTGGTTTTACTAAGACGACTTCCCATCCTTGGTCTTGTGGGAAGTAACCGTTATGACCATTGCCTAGGCAGCATGTTGTAATGTCGTCAAAAGGACGAGGGTTTCGTAATGTCCAACAGCCTCGTAATAATCTAAAAACCTTGTTTCTCACCCCAACTACTGAATCCGTCACTTGTGGGAAGGTTTTATTTAAAAGTTGTAACCCGATGTTCTTTTTCTCACTTTGGTAAGAAACGAACATCACTAACCCGTAAGTATAACATGCTTCTTTATGTTACATGTTTGAAGCTCTTTCTAACTCACGAAACCCTAAGTTAGGATATGTTGAGTCAAAATATGTTCTTAACCCATAGCGTAAAATTGCATTTGGGTTCCTCGCATTTAATGCTTTAAAGAAAACACGGCGTAACTTATGCTCTCCCCAATGTGATATACCCCACCTATCAAAGGAAAGCCTTTTATAAACTAAGGCATTTCTGGAAAAGCCTTTCAAATGTTTGACAAGTTAATTTTGCCGTAACTAAATGTGCTGATGAATTCTGACCGACTCTAGACAAGATTTCCTCAATCCTATCCTCTGGTAGGTCTTCTAAAATATTCGGTTGTCTACCCTTAACGTCCATTTTGTTTTTATACTGTAAAATAGACAAGCATTAGATTCGTAAAAGATAATTAACAAACAGTCCAAACAATTTTTACATAGAACATAAAAGTACAAGCACACTACAATACATATAATACACAACATAATTACAACCCTCTAATCTGAATCACTGGTTTCTTCTTCTTCAGACTTGGTTCGTTTTCCTAATTTTCTAGGGATATATGGTGTTCCTCTAATACGGGCCGTTGTTTTTCACAATGGTTTATAAAAACCTGGTGGTTTAGAGGTTCCCGGGTTATTGTTATATTTTAGGAAATACGGATGTTGCCGATACATATAAAGTTCATCGGGTTGGAATCAGGTTTCTCTATTTTTATACCTTTTCCCCTATTATTTTCTTTTGATTTATTAAATTGGGTTGAGGTAATTTCTTTAACATCATCAGAATCCTCATCGGGATCCGATTCATCGGAAAATTCGTAATCATCCCAATATTTTGCTTTCTTGGCGGAAACACCATTGACCATTTTTAACTTTGGTCCGTTGGTTGAGGATTTTCTCTTATTTAATCGATTTACTGTAGGTATCAATATTTCTTCCTCCGGAACCTCTTCCTCTTCCGGTTCCTTCTCTTTCGGTACCTCCTCTTCCAGTTCCTCTTGTTCCGGTTCCTCCTCTTCCGGTTCCTCTTCGGGAATTTGTGAATCTTCCCAATATATATTCGACTCTTCATTGTTATTAGGTGAGTCGATGGGATTTGTACTAGAGGTAGACATCTATCACACAATATCAAACATGTTAAGAGATTAATTTATCACATAATATATACATGTTACAATTTGTAGTTTCCAACAAAAAAAAAATATTAAGCAATCATTTTTAAAGAAAACACGGTCGAAGTCCAGACTCACTAATGCATCCTAACAAACTCGATAAGACACACTAATGCAAATTTTCTAGTTCTCTAAGACCAACGCTCGGATACCAACTGAAATATCCCGTTCATATTGATTATAAACGTTCCATATTAATTGATTTCGTTGCGAGGTTTTGACCTCTATATGAGACGTTTTTAAAAGACTGCATTCGTTTTTAAAACAAATCATAACCTTTATTTTATCGACAAGGTTAAAAGGACACCACCTAGATTATCAGAAATGATAACCTAAAAATATCACACTTACACACTACCAATACATATTGGTTTACAATATTAATATGTTACAACAAAGTAAATCTCGAATGCAGTTTTAAACAATATTATATAAGCATGCTGACACCAAGTCTTGTCCATATATTAGCATGCAACAGCGGAAGCTCTTAATAATCACCTGAGAATAAACATGCTTTAAACGTCAACAAAAATGTTGGTGAGTTATAGGTTTAACCTATATATTATCAAATTAATATAATAGACCACAAGATTTCATTTATTCAATAATCCTACACTCGCAAGTGTATAAAAATCATTCTATGATGAACACCTGGTAATCGACATTAACATAATGCATATAGAATATTCCACGCATACTCGCAAGTATGTCATAAATTGGCAATCGGAATCACCATATAAATCGAAGTATTAAAGCATTCCAAATTCCAGAATGGGGTTTGTTAGGCCCATAGATCTATCTTTAGGAATCGCGTCAATTAGGGGTCATTTCCCTAATTCTTAGGCTACCAGACTTGAAGGGGCAATATTCGGTTTAATAATCCAACCATAGAATGTAGTTTCGCGTACTTATGTCTATTTTGTAAAACATTTAGAAAGCTGCATGTATTCTCATCCCAAAAATATTAGATTTTAAAAGTGGGACTATAACTCACTTTCACAGATTTTTACTTCGTCGGGAAGTAAGACTTGGCCACTGGTCGATTCACGAACCTATAACAAATATGTACATATATATCAAAGTATGTTCAAAATATAATTACAACATTTTTAATACATTTTAATGTTTTAAGTTTATTAAGTCAGCTGTCCTCGTTAGTAACCTACAACTAGTTGTCCACAGTTAGATGTACAGAAATAAATTGATATAAATTATCTTGAATCAATCCACGACCCAGTGTATACATGTCTCAGGCTAGATCACAACTCAAAGTATATATATTTTTGGAATCAACCTCAACCCTGTATAGCTAACTCAATCATTACTGCATATAGAGTGTCTATGGTTGTTCCAAATAATATATACATGGGTCGATATGATATGTCAAAACATTTGCATGCGTGTGTATGGTATCCCAAGATTACATAATATGTTAGAATACATGTATAATACAATATAAGTTAGCTAAGATATGATTTGTATAGATTTGTTACAAATTTCACGTAGCTACAACAAGCAAAATTATCCAATCTTGTTTTACCCATAAGTTCTTCGGTTTAAATCCGTTTTGAGTGATTAAAGTTGCTATGATTTCATATTGAACTTAAGTTTATGAATCTAAATAGAAAAAGTATAAGTTTATAGTCGGAAATACAGGTTACAAGGCGTTTTTGTAACGGAAGTCATTTCAGTTCTAAAGAACGACGTCTAGATGACCATTTTGGAAAACATACTTCCACTTTGAGTTTAACCATGATTTTTGGATATAGTTTCATGTTTATAAGAAAAATCATTTTTCGAGAAGAACAATTTTTAAATCAAAGTTTATCATAGTTTTTAATTAGCTAACCCAAAACAGCCCGCGGTGTTACTACGACGGCGTATATCCGGTTTTACGGTGCTTTTCGTGTTTTCAGGTTTTAAATCATTAAGTTAGCATATCATATAGATACAGAACATGTGTTTAGTTGATTTTAAAAGTCAATTTAGAAGGATTAACTTTTGTTTGCGAACAAGTTTAGAATTAACTAAACTATGTTCTAGTGATTACAAGTTTAAACCTTCGAATAAGGTAGTTTTATATATATGAATTGAATGATGTTATGAACATCATTACTACCTCAGGTTTTGTGGATAAACCTACTGGAATTGAGAAAAATAGATCTAGCTTCAAAGGATCCTTGGATGGCTTGAAAGTTCTTGAAGCAAAATCATGACACGAAAACAAGTTCAAGTAAGATTTCCACTCGAAATAAGATTGTTAAAGTTATAGAAATTGAATCAAAGTTTGAATATGAGTATTATCTTATATTAGAAAGATATCTTACTATAAATAAGAAAGATTTCTTGAGGTTGGATGATCACTCAAAGTGGATTTGCAAGATTGGAAGTAAGTTAGCAAACTTAGAAGTGTTGTTGGTGTGTTCTTGAGTAGTTATTTTATAACTTGGTTTATGTATGGATTTATGAACTAGATTGAGCTAGATTTTGTTGAAGATGATGAAGAACACTTAGAACAAAGGAAGAACACTTGAGAGAGAGTAGTTTGATTCAAGAAAATTGCAAAGTGAATGTGTTTGTGAGGTACCTCATTCACGTGAATATGGAGTCTCCATATAGGCTCCATTAGTTTGTATTTTTGTTAGGTATTTCATGCTAGATGTTAAATTATGGTTCCCACATGGTTAGGTGACTCACATGGGCTGCTAAGAGCTGATCATTGGAGTGTATATACCAATAGTAAATACATTTAGAATCTGTGTATTGTACAAGTACAAATACGAGTGCATATGAGTAGAATTGTTGATGAAAATGAATAAGGATGTAATCGTAAGCATTTTTGTTAAGTAGAAGTACTCGGATAAGTTTTTTGAAGTCTTTAAAAATTGTATGAATACATATTAAAACACTACATGTATATACATTTTAACTGAGTCGTTAAGTCATCGTTAGTCGTTACATGAAAACGTTGTTTTGAAACCTTTAAGTTAACGATCTTGTTAAATGTTGTTAACACATTGTTTATTATATCTAATGAGATGTTAAATTATTACATTATCATGATATAATGATGTATTAATATATCTTAATATGATATATATACAGTTAAATGTCATTACAACGATAATCGTTACATATATGTCTCGTTTCGAAATCCTTAAGTTAGTAGTCTTGTTTTTACATATGTAGTTCATTGTTATTATACTTAATGATATGTTTACTTATCATTTAACATGTTTATATATAGTGTATCAATATCTTAAAATGATTCATATGTAATTAGTAAGACGTTGTTATAACGATAATCGTTATATATACCGTTTTCAAGTTTCTTAATTCAATAGTCTCATTTTTATGTATATAACTCATTGTTAAAATACTTAATGAGGTACATACTTACAATAATATCATGATAACTATATATATATATATATATATATATATATATATATATATATATATATATATATATATATATATATATATATATATATATATATATATGTCATCATATAGTTTTTACAAGTTTTAACGTTCGTGAATCGCCGGTCAACTTGGGTGGTCAATTGTCTATATAAAACCTATTTCAATTAATTAAGCCTTAACAAGTTTGATTTCTTAACATGTTGGAAACACTTAATCATGTAAATATCAATTTCATTTAATATATAAAAACATGGAAAAGTTCGGGTCACTACACTAGGTTTTCCGCACGGAGTCGAAGGCCTTGAGAGTATGACTAATATTGTACAAGAGAGAGAAAGAAGTGAATTGAAGTGTGTGTTAGAATGAATGACAAAGACCCTTTAAATAGACTAGGATTTTGCCAAAATGCGACTGGCAGGCCGTATGGCAGCCCGTTTGGTGGCCCGTATTTGGCAGGCCATTTTCCTGGTAGGCCGTATGGTAGGCCGCTTGGTGAGCTGTATTTGGCAGGCTGTTTACATACTGGTAGGCCGTATGGCGGGCCGTTTTTGATGTTGGTCAGCCTTGATTCACTGGATCGTAACTTAATTTCTTGTCTTTCACCGTTTTCGCTCTAGAATCTTCGTTTTAGCTCCGATTCTCTTCATTCTTTTTGCACCTCCTTCGTAATTACTTGTTCTTCAATTCTAACCGACGAAGTGGGTATTTTTCCGATAAAGTTCAAATCTTTGTTGTTTTTGGGCCTTAATACCGGGGTGAAAACGTGACTTTTTAACCGATATCAAGATAGCACGAAGAGATAATTGATTTCAGATAAGAAGAGTTATGAAAATATCTTCAGAAATATGAAGGATATTTATAATGAAAGATACGATGATATCTTAGAATTTTTAATATCAGAGGATAATGAAGAATATTGTCCGCAGAGGTTTAGAGTCAGGAGCAAGGTATTTGTTAATGACTTCAGCAGATACTGAATCATTTGGATTCTTTGAAGGCAGATTTAATCCTTGTGATTTGTCCACAGCCTCCTTCAAAGTTTGCTCAATCCGTTTTCTAGTTCCAATCCTTCTCTTTTTCTGAGCTTTGCCAACGCACTATTCTTTATCATCAAACTTTTGACTGTTAAGGTCATTTACAGTTTTTGCTGCTTCATCAACATTTTTCAAAATTTCGAGAACTAGTTCGCAGTTTAGGGTGTTTTTCAAAAACTTCACATTCGAAGTATGTAAGTCCAGGAGATAGACGTTATATGTACACATATATCTGTTGGCGTAAACATGCTGCGAGATTTCAAAATACTGATTGCTGATTCCCAGTAATTGGCAAGACATTTCTTGTTACAAGATGCAGATGAGTAAATGATGGGGTTTCGATAAATATAATGATTTTTCGGAAAGTCATGGATCAGTGAAGTTGTTGGTAAGTTTATTGCTAATGTGGTGGAACATAAACGGCTCCCTGGTAACAATGGCGAAAGGGCAACGTATATATCGAGCTTATAATAAGACTGTTTCAACTGAAAGGTCGAGGTTGACTTGCTGGAGCTGTGACAAAACTGGCTAATTTGAAAAGGAATCGCAAAGTTATTTTTGCTAATAAATGCCAAAGGGTCTGAAACAGGTATATGTTTAACTTTTACTTTGGTTTCGAGAGTTTTTCTGGTGTATGATTGTGGGTAACATGTGGTTGGATCATCATCTCAATGATTCATTATTTGAAGTGTCTTCGGGAATTTTGGAGGGTTTGAACATCGATTGTAGTCGTTAATATATATATATGATGTTTTAGCACAGTTTTGAAGTCAAAGTATAGCTTTGAAAGATGTAGAAATCTAAAAGTCATGCTATTGATTATATCTCGACTTGGATTCTGATATGTCAAAATCAGAATATGTAATTTAATTTGAATGAGTATGGTTGCTTGATTTTTATGAAAGAATGTATATCGCTGTGAAAGTAATGCGTATAATTAATAATTTGTGAATCAGAATCGAAGAATGTAACATATTAATTGTGAATTTATATATCTCTCGGGTATTACCTACCCGTTAAAAAAAAATTCACAAGTAATATTTTGTACCAGAGAATTTTATTACAGTATTTATGAAAATATATGTATATTTTCTTCGGATGTAATACGGATTTAATGAGTTAATATTAAACTCATTTTCGGCTGGAACTAGAAATGAATAATCGTAATCTTCGCGGATTATTTCTTCAACATAAATGAAATCATGAATCAATACTTCCTTATTCATTTTTAGTGAATGAGGTTGGTGTTCGTGGAATTCTTGTGAACTTCGCAAGATATGAATGATATTTTCTAGAAAATTTCGAGTACGGTGAAAATGAAAGTGTAATATCAAACATGTATTTGAATATTACACTTGGTCTATTATGACCTGGAATTTATTGAATTGAAATAGAGATTGTAGTTAACGATGGTTAAATCGTTAAGGGAGGATGTACATTTTAGTAGTATGAATTTAATCGAGTAGTATCTACCCTTATTTAATTCATTCATAATAGCTTAGTACGAAAGATTTATTTTGATCTCAAAATTTATATATATATATAAAATAAAATATACATATAATTTCTTCAGAGGGAATGAGTTAATACTTCATAACTCGTTGATACAATATACGCGTTATTGATTCGTAATGATGTTCACGGTGATTCTTAAACTGGCAGAGTTTGTGATGTTATAGGTGCTGCTGATTCTGACGATGCTGACGGCACTGACTGTGTTGGTGATGCTAACGGTACTGTTGATGCTACTGTTAAAACAAGTCTAGCTTGTAAATTGCGCATCATCCTATCAGGGTTTCTATTCTTCCTTCTATCATTTTGGTCCACTCATCTAATTTATGGTTAAGGCTAGAATAGATAATCTCTAAGACTTTAGAGATTATATAATCGCCGCGGAATGTTTCTTCAATGAAGTTATGAATCAATACTTCATCGTTTGTTGTTGTTGGTATTCCTTGGTATCTACAGAGCATATGACATTGGTGCTCGTGGGACAGATTGTAAAGTTGAGGTTTACGACGCGGTTGTGATTGGGGGTGGTAATGGTACTGTTGGTGTTGATGATGGTGGTACTGGTTATGCTGCTGGTGCTGCTACTGGTATTGAACCTTTGCACCATATTCTCCAAAGCCACTACCCGAGCGCGAAGCTCGTTGGCTTCTTCTATTACACCGGGGTGATTGTCGGTTCGGATGAGCGGATAAATAAAATCTAGAATTTGATGTAGTATATAATCATGATGAAATACTCTGGAAATGAGAGAGAAAATGGTGTTTCGGACAGGTTCGCCAGTAAGTGCTTCAGGTTCTTCACCAAGAGGGCAATGTGGTGGATGAAAAGGATCACCTTCTTCTTATCTCTAATGATTGAGTAGGCTACAAACCCATCACTAATTCATCCAGAATAGATGATGGCTGATTGGTTGATCCATTCCAGTCACACTGCTTTCGGAGTTTGAGTGGGATTCCATTTCGGAATTCGAGGGACTTGAACTAATGACGAATTCCATTTCGTACGGTTGAATAAAGAATTTTTCGTTATGAAATGATTTTTCGGCTATCAGGTGGAATTCTAATTACATAGAATATATATATATATATATATATATATATATATATATATATATATATATATATATATATATATATATA
This sequence comes from Rutidosis leptorrhynchoides, assembly GCF_046630445.1. NCBI lineage: Eukaryota > Viridiplantae > Streptophyta > Magnoliopsida > Asterales > Asteraceae > Rutidosis > Rutidosis leptorrhynchoides. Next base: position 191,961,891 of record NC_092334.1, read on the forward strand.
TATATATATATATATATATATATATATATATATATATATATATATATATATATATAGCAAAAGATTTCGTAGATTACGGAAAAATTTACGGAATATGTCAGGCAAATTTTACAATAACAGATACGCTAAGATATGAATAAGCAGATACGCTAAGATATGAATTTTGTCTATACACTATTCATGCAGTCAATGCAATAAGATGTGTCTAGACTAAGAATGATAAGCAGGCAATTTTCTAACAAAAATGATAAGCAAAACTTTTGACATGTAGACACGGTCGAAGTCCAGACTCACTAATGCATCCTAATGACTATCAGTTAGACACACTAATGTAGACCTGGTTTGCTAAGACCACCGCTCTAATACCACATGAGATGACCCGTCCTAATCCATAAGGACGAATACAATAACATATGATTACATCGCGAGGTATTTGACCTCTAAATGATACATTTTACAAACATTGCATTCGTTTTTAAAGGACAAACTTTCATTACATCGAAAGCTACGAGACATGCATATCATTTCATAATATTTAACCTATAAATGACCTAATCTGTCATTTACTTAATAATAATCTCTATTGAACTCAACGACTTGAATGCAACGTCTTTTGAAATATGCCATGAATGACTCCAAGTAATATCTTTAAAATGAGCAAATGCACAGCGGAAGATTTCCTTAATACCTGAGAATAAACATGCTTTAAAGTGTCAACAAAAAGGTTGGTAAGTTCATTTGTTTATCATAATCGATTATTTCCATAATTTTAATAGACCACAAGATTTTCATTTCCATTTCTCATAAATATACGTCCCATGCATAGAGACAAAAATCATTCATATGGATTGAACACCTGTAATCGACCTTAACAAGATGCATATAGAATATTCCCATCATTCCGGGACAACTTCGGACATGATAAATTCGCCATCATTCCGGGACAACTTCGGACATGATAAATTCGCCATCATTCCGGGACAACTTCGGACATGATAAATTCGCCATCATTCCGGGACAACTTCGGACATGATAAATTCGGGCATATTCGATTCGATAATTCAACCATAGAATGTAGTTTCAATTACTTGTGTCTATTTCGTAAAACATTTATAAAAGTAGCGGGGTATTCTCAGTCCCAAAAATATATATTGCAAAAGCATTTAAAAAGGGAGCAAATGAAACTCACAATACTGTATTTTGTAGTAAAAATACATATGACGACATTGAATAATGCAAAGTTGGCCTCGGATTCACGAACATATATTAAGTATATATATATTTATATGTTGGTCAATAACTGTCTAACAATTTAGGTCAGGTCATAGTGTACCACAATCCTAATGCTCGAGATCAATATGCAAAAGTCAATAAAAGTCAATTTGACCCAAAATGATTTACAAAATCTTATTCATGTTTATTATATAACTTAAATAGTCGTTTTATATATTTAAATACATTTATCAGTTTTTATTAGAGTAAAAATAATACAAGTCATTTATAAATAAAAATTTATTTTAAAAATTTATATTAAAATTTATCTATGCTAAAAATATACTTTTATATATCTTAAGTAATATAATTTATGAAGTTCAATTAATATCGTAAAACTATAGTGATAGGTATTATTAATGTAATTGTATTACATGTAGTAAAAATATATGTGTATCACATATTGATTTGATAAAATAACATCGATAATAATAATAAGTGAAAGTTGTATTATTTTGTAATAATAATTATTATTATTCTACTAATAAAATAACAATATTTATATATTTACTAATGATTATAATAAAAAGATAATTCTAATCATGACAATTTAATGATGGCAATACTTTTTAATATTAACCGTAATAATAATATTTTATATAAAAACAATTCTATTCAAAATGATAATTTTAAATAATAATAATAATACTAAAATGATAGTACTAATGATATTTTATAATAACAATGATATTTCTATTAAAAATGATAATTTTAATAAAAATGATGGTTTTAATATTAGTGATACTTTTAATAATAATAATAATGACAAATAAAATAATAAAATGATAGTTTTGATAAAAATATTAATTATTTTAATAATATTATTAATAATAATAATAATAATAATAATAATAATAATAATAATAATAATAATAATAATAATAATAATATTGATTATTAGATAATAATAATAATAACGATAACAATAACGATAACCATTTTAACAATAATACATTAAAATTATAGATAATTCAATTGACTATAACTTTTAATCCGTTCATCGAAATCATTCGATATCTAAATCAAAAGTTATTAATTTTTCGCCAGCTTTTCAACGACATGCATATCATATACTTTATCTCAATTGCATATGTAACAAATTCATAATCTATCATAAGCTATCTAATGACAAAATTAAATATACAAGCATGCATAAACATATATACCCGAGCACTAGTCAGGGATACACTAATAATATATGAAAGTTAAGTTATGAGTGCTCACGTATCAATATTGAGATTCAATATTGCAGGAAAGTACGTAGACGCAATGGAGATGATAAACACCAAATTAACCTCACGAGCATATCCCTGAACATTACCCATAATCTCCATAGCCATAACCCATAATTTCCTTAGCCCTATCCTACTCGAAAAACCCATCTTGAAAACTCGTTTTAGATCACTCGAGCAGCACTCCGTCATAGTATTTTATGTATAATAATAATAATAATACTCCTAACTGATATTAATTTTAATAATAATAATAATAATAATAATAATAATAATAATAATAATAATAATAATAATAATAATAATAATAATAATAATAATAATAATAATAATAATAATAATAATAATAATAATATCATACGGGGTAAGTGAATGAACCAGAGAGCAGAAATCGAGTACAATATATAGATGTTTGTTCTGACCGACGGCCATGCGATTGCATGGCTACCCATGCCTTCTTCCATGCAATCGCATGGAGTGATTTTATTGGTAAACCAGTTTTGCTTCGGTTTTGCCAACGGTTTTATTAATTATATATATATATATATATATATATATATATATATATATATATATATATATATATATATATATATATATATATAATCTATATAATTAATTATATATTATATTATATTCACGTGCGGAGTTGACTTGTAACTTTTATCCCGATAACTTGTACGTTGTCACTTGACTCATGTCCCGGTTCTGATTTCTTGAACGCATTTTCGTACGTTTAGAAAACTGATACATTACATTTCGCGACGTGTACCTTTATCAAAATTTAGACTTAATCATCGATAAATTACTTTATGAGAAATGTAAATTATATAATTGAGTGTTGTGGTCATTTGCTTTTATAAATCAATGTCTCGTTGTTCAACAAAATATATTATCTTAAATTAAACGTTTTATGGCTAAGTTGATATCACTTTGTAAAAATATATATATATATATTCAATTGGAAATATAAATATATATTAGAAATATCTATATAATGTTTAGTTTTTCAAAACTAGTTGTTTTTCAAAGTTCCTTTTAAAATCATTTACAAAATATTATAATACGTAACGTTTATTCTTTAAAACTCAATTTGATGTTATTCATTTATGCGTCAACATTTATTCTTAAAACGTATCTAAATATTAATCGAGTCAAATAACCAATGTTACTATCATTTACTTAACTAATTTGAAAACATATATATTTAATGAACACGTTTTAAATACAAGTTGCAAGTTATCTATATATTTAACAACCAATATTCTAACTTACGTTTATTTAATCAAAAACATTTTGAATAAACAAGTTCTATTATATCGAAAAGCGTTTTTGTACATTTGGAACTACATCAATTGATTACTATGTAATTTAGTCTTCCACTAACATTTGTCTAACTCTCATTAATTAACACATTTGTTCTTATATGTAATTTAATTTACCAAATATTCTGAATACTGTTAAAAATGAAAGGTTTCCTAAATCAAAGTGGACCTCTTAACAGAGACTCCTAATCATACAATATATCTGATAAATTAATCATTTGATATTATCTTCTAATTCCATCAATGAACATATTGAAACAAATACGTTCATGTAAAGTATCATTCGTTTAATGCTTTGTTAATATTTATTATATGTACATATACCTATATATACATATTCATAACCAATTAAACAATGGTTTGTGAATCGTCGGAATTTGGTCGAAGTTAAATGAATGTATGAACATAATTTAAAATTCTTGAGATTTAACTTAACAAACATTACTTATCGTGTCGGAATAATATAAAGATAAAGTTTAAATTTGGTCGGAAATTTCCGGGTTGTCACAGTCCATTGGTTGAGGATTTTCTTTTATTTAACCGTTTTTCTGTAGTTATTAATATTTCTTCCTCCGGAACCTCTTCTTCTTCCGGTTCCTCTTCTTCTGGTTCCTCTTCTTCCGGTTCCTCTTCAAGAATTTGTGAATCTTCCTAAAATACATTCGACTCTTCATTATTATTAGGTGAGTCGATGGGATTTGTACTAGAGGTAGACATCTATCACACAATATCAAACACGTTAAGAGATTAATATAGCAATTATTATTTACATGTAAAAATATATAGTTTCCAACAAAAGTGTTAAGCAATCATTTTTAAAGTAAACACGGTCGAAGTCCAGACTCACTAATGCATCCTAACAAACTCGGTTAGACACACTAATGCAAATTTCTGGTTCTCTAAGACCAACGCTCAGATACCAACTGAAATGTCCCGTTCATATCGATTATAAACGTTTCATATTAATTGATTTCGTTTCGAGATTTTGACCTCTTTATGAGACGTTTATCAAAGACTGCATTCGTTTTTAAAACAAACCATAACCTTTATTTTATCGATAAAGGTTTAAAACAATAACGTAGATTATCAAGTAATGATAATCTAAAAGATAACGTTTTACACACGACCATTACATAATGGTTTATAATAATATTACACATCGATTTAAATCTCCGAATGCAGTTTTTAAACAATATATTACAAGCATGCTGACTCCAATTCTTGTCCTTAAATTATCATGCAACAGCGGAAGCTCTTAATAATCACCTGAGAATAAACATGCTTTAAACGTCAACAAAAATGTTGGTGAGTTATAGGTTTAGCCTATATATTTATCAAATCGTAATAATAGACCACAAGATTTCATATTTCCATTTCTCATAAACATCATGCATGCATATAGCCATCTGCATAAAAATCATTCATATGGATTGAACACCTGGTAACCGACATTAACCATAATGCATAGAATATCCCGACAGATATCGTCGTCTGTATAATAATAATCTCAAAGTACTAAAGCCATCCATAGACATGAATAGGGGTTGTTAGGCCCAATAGATCTATCTTTAGGATTCGCTTCAATTAGGGGCCATTTCTCTAATTCTTAGGTTACCAGACTTGAAGGGCGATATTCGATTTCGATAATCCAACCATAGAATGTAGTTTCACATACTTGTGTCTATTTTGAAAAACATTTATAAAACTGCATGTATTCTCATCCCAAAAATATTAGATTTCAAAAGTGGGACTATAACTCACTTTCACAAATTTTTCCTTCGTCAGAAAATAACACTTGGCCACTGGTCGATTCACGAACCTATAACAAATATATACATATATATCAAAGTATGATCGAAATATATTCATAACATATTTTATTTACGTTTTTTAACAATTTAAGTTGTTAAGTTAGCAGTCCAACGTTAGTAGTTTCACAATTAATTGTCCACAGTTAGTAGTACAGAAATAAATCAATATAATTTCTCGAATCAATCCACGACCCAGTGCATACAAGTCTCAGACTCGATCACAACTCAAAGTATATATATTATTTTGGAATCAACCTCAACCCTGTATAGCTAACTCGATCATTACCACATATAGAGTGTATATGGTTGTTCCAAATAATATATATAGATGACGTCGATATGATATATCAAAACATTGTATACGTGTCTATGGTATATCAAGACATGTATAATACAATATAAGTTAGTTAAGTTATGGTTAGTATGGATTTGTTATGAAATTTACGTAGCTACAACAAGTAAAATTTTCCAATTTTGTTTTACCCATAACTTCTTCGTTTTAAATCCGTTTTGAGTGAATCAACTTGCTATGGTTTCATATTGAACTGTACTTTATGAAACTAAATATAAAAAATATAGGTTTATAGTCGGAAATATAAGTTATAAGTAGTTTTTGTAAGAGGTAGTCATTTCAGTCGAAAGAACGACGTCTTGATGACCATTTTGAAAAACATACTTCCACTTTGAGTTTAACCATGATTTTTGGATATAGTTTCATGTTCATAAGAAAAATCATTTTCCCAGAAGAACAACTTTTAAATCAAAGTTTATCATAGTTTTTAATTATCTAACCCAAAACAGCCCCCGGTTTCACTACGACGGCGTATGTCCGGTTTTACGGTGTTCTTCGTGTTTCCAGGTTTTAAATCATTAAGTTAACATATCATATAGATATAGAACATGTGTTTAGTTGATTTTAAATTTAAGTTAGAAGGATTAACTTTGTTTGCGAACAAGTTAAGAATTAACTAAACTATGTTCTAGTGATTACAAGTTTAAATCTTCGAATAAGATTGTTATATATATATATGAATTGAATGATGTTATGAACATCATTAATACCTCAAGTATAGTAGGTAAACCTACTGGAAATAACAAGAAATGATCTAGAGCTTCAAAGGATCTTGGATGGCTTGGAAGTTCTGGAAGTAGAATCATGACACAAAAACAAGTTCAAGTAAGATTTTCTACTAGAATTAAGATAATTATAGTTATAGAAATTGAATCAAAGTTTGAATATGAGAATCACCTTGAATTAGAATGATAACCTACTGTAAGTAACAAAGGTTTCTTGATCTTAGATGATTACTTGGAATGGATTAGAAGGCTTGGAAGTATACTTGCAAACTTGAAAGTATTCTTGATTTTATGAAACTAGAACTTATAGAATTTATGAAGAACACTTGGAACTTGAAGATATAACTTAAGAGAGTTCAATTAAATGAAGAAAATTGAAGAATGGAGGTGTTTGTATGTGTTTTAAGTCGTGATATATGGATTAGATATAAAGGATATGTAAGTTTGTTTTCATGTAAATATGTCATGAATGATTAATAATATTTTTGTAATCTTGCTAAATAATTCATACTAGATTACAAAGAATGGTTCCCACATGTTTGATGACTCATTAAGGGCTGCTAAGAGCTGATAATTGAAGTGTATATACCAATAGTATGTACATCTAGGAGCTGTGTATTGTACGAGTACGAATACATGTGCATACGAGTAGAATTGTTGATGAAAATGAATGAGAATGTAATTGTAAGCATTTTTGTTAAGTAGAAGTACTTTGATATGTGTCATGAAGTCTATCAAAAGTATACTAATACATATTAATACACTATATGTATATGCATTTTAACTGAGTCGTTAAGTCATCGTTAGTTGTTACATGTAAGTGTTTTTTCGAAACCTTTAAGTTAACGATTTCGTTAAATATAATTAATCCCATTGTTATTATATTTAATGAGATGTTAAATTATTACATTATAATGATAACACGATGTACTAATATATCTTAATATGATATATAAATATTAAGACGTTATTACAACGATAATCGTTACGTATAGATATCGTTTTGAATTTCTTAAGTTAGTAGTCTTGTTTTATGTATAAGGTTCATTGTTTAATATACATAATGAGATACTTTAATTATCTTTTCATCATGTTAAACATATATATATATATATATGTTCATATATATAATATCATGTCATATACAAGTTATAACGTTCGTGAATCATCGGACAAACTGGGTGGTCAAACGTTAACACAAAAACCGTTTCAAATAATCAAGTCTTAACAAGTTTGATTGCTTAACATGTTGGAAACATTTATTCATGTAAATATTAATCTCATATAATATATAATCATGGAAAAGTTCGGGTCACTACAATATTACCTCCCGATCAATCTAATTTGTGCGTGTGGTGTTTGGAAGAGACCGAGACTATCAACCATCTTTTGTTACATTGTAAATGGTCTTTTAATATTTGGACGGAGCTTTTTAGATGGTGGAATCTTGGATGGGTTATCCCGGGAACGATTGAAGATTTTTCGTTCGATTGGTATTACGGTATGGAGATCAAAGCCTCGAAGTTTTGGAAATTGATTGGCCCTGTGACTATTTGGGTGGCTAGAAACGAGTTCATCTTCAACAACAAATACACGTGCCGTTCGGTTATCGTGCGTAACATCAAGCTCAAAGTGTTCCTTTGGGCAATGAATCTCAATTTTTGCCACGGGTTACACTCGTATGTATGGGAGCAAAACCCCTCTTTATTATGTTTTTAGGCCTTCGTGTCCTTGTAAGTTTCTTCAATTTCATGACCGAGTTAGTCTCCGTCATTGTACCTTGCTTTGGTCCTTCATTTTTTTGATGAAGTAGTCAATTATATAATATAATCTTTCTTCGCTAAAAAAAAAAAAAAAAAAATAGTAGTAGTATAAAATTTATCGCATAAATGAATGAAATTTGTATTTGTAGTAATCCCAAGTAACGTCTTATATTGGTAATTTCGCAAAACAAACATGCAGTAGAAACAAAGATGTGTTTTTGTGTGACACTAGAATCCATAAATGCTTGGTAACTTCTCTTTAGAATTCCAATTGCAATTCGCATTGGGAAATTGATTGGTGGAGTACAAGTCAAAGTTTTGCATCAACCCCAACGTTGAGCCACTAGATTAAACAAATCATTATTCAAATTTCGAGTCTAAAAACATTGCCTTCCATCAAGGCATTGAGTATCTCAAGGTTTCCATAACCACACTAATCTTATCTTTCTTTGAAGGACAAGAAATATCATTAGAACGTGTTCAAATCAGGTAAAAGAGAACAATAGTAAAATAAATAAAAAATACAGGCTTCGGGAGCACCAAAAAATAAAATTACATTAAGAAACCAACAAATTATTTAAATTATACTCAAGGAATAAGCCCACAAGGATTAGATTTCCAACTGATACAAGATGGGAGACTTGTTGGACCCTGAGAATGATATTTTCGTGCATAACCTTTTCGACCTGATTTAGAGAAAAGCATGAATATTTGTGTTACGCCATTTCCAAATAACCCATATTAAATATGTGCATGAAAAAGGTTATCGATTTCATCATAACGTATAATCCAAAGATGATATATTCTCAAGGACTATCGTTAATTAACTACATGGGAGAGTTAGTAGACCAACTATTTAAAAACTTCATGAAAACAGGTTGATGGAGATTGGGGCTCAAGTATTACACGGGCCAAATATGTGACAAGATTGGGCCAGGCCATCATTTGGCCCATGATGTTTGAAGAAGTTTTTTTGAACGTAGAAAGATGGGATCAACAAATTGATACGTGGGCAAGGATAAATTTTTTTTGAACATATAACAAAATAAGGATTGTTTATTTTCTTTATTGTGTGTATATCCCAATGTTTTTTATTAGCTTTTTGCTTATCGTAGCTTTGTGCTTTTGTATTTTTGGGTTTTAAAAGACTCACATTGTTGTGTTTAAAAGTTAAACTTTGATTATTAATCACGTAAAGAAAAAAGTTTGATTTTTGACTCTATATGTTCTTTTTATTTCAATAATTAGTTCTTTTTAGCCACGATCGTTGCATTATTTGGTATTCATATGGTTAAACAACGTATCGTGGAGGCTATCGAGGATACTACCGCAGAAACGCAGAGCGAGACAACGATGGGGATAATCAAAGACACGCCAAAAGAGACAACGAAGATCTCCGAGCTACATAAATTAAACGAAGATAGTCTAGTCGTTATGACAGGAGAACGAATCACAAATTCGCCGAGCGAGGCAGTGATGACGGTCAGGGAAGGATTCACGGATTCGCCAAGCGAGGCAGTGATGAAGACCCACGTTATACTGAGATAGAGAGGTTACAACGGAGGATTGTGGAACTAGAATACAAGAAAGATCTCTAGCTTAATATAGGGATGAAAGTTGAAATTCCCGAATTTTTGGGAGCGACGTTTGGTCATAATTTTAATATAGAATATAATGTCGAACCTTATGTGGATGAAGATTCCGAATCTATATATGATACTGGCTGTAGGGAAGAAGAAAAAGCATAAGGGGACGGAGTGAACATCACTTTGGCACCTTCAATGTCGCCAATCACTTGCGATGGTGAGGATGCGGAAAATGATGGTCTTTTTAGAATGCTAGAAAAAATTAACGACAATGTAGACAAGATTGAACTACCGAGTCATTATAATGTTTCAGCTACTTTTATTGTTTCTAATTTGTCACCATATGTTGATGAGTGTGTTGACGACTTAGACTCGAGGACGAGTCTTTACGAAGAAGAGGAAAATGGTGATTTAACTCTTTGATTTGACTGTCGTGGTTGACTTTAGTTGAGATAAAACCATCAAATATCGAGGACAGTTCAACGGCGAGGTGTATGGATGTGAGAGATGGGATTGAGTATGTATGGCGCACATCGTATCTCACGCCCCAATGTGTAGGGTTTTTCCCCAGGGTTATTTGGGTATGGCTTATGGGTTGCTCACGGACCAAGCTCAAGTATAAGCCCGATAAGCTATGTGTATCATTAAGTCCTCAAAATTCTGTATGACAAGTTCATGTCATGTCGAAGTTATAAATATGTTACAGTAAATAACTCCTAACAGTTGTCACATCAGCTAGTAATGAGTTTACAATGAGGCGATGTGTGATACAACAGCGCTATGCACCCGTGTTAATGGATTTGAGAGATGGGATTAATTTTATATTACTAGGGAACTTATGGGCTTATATGTAGTACATTGTGTAGGGCTAAATAACAATCCTACAAATGGTATGAGACCAAGCTAGTAGCTTCAACTTTGATCGTGTGGTTCACATAAATAAGCTAACCGGTGATACAAGAAATTGGTGGAAATAAAATCCGGATGTTTTATCTCATTTTACAAGTTTACTACTTTCCTTTTTTTTTTTTTGAAAGGCAAGCAATTTTATTAATAATAAACTAGAGAAAGATTACACGAAGCGTGATAAATACAAGAATACATCAACCCGACCAAGGTTGCAAAGAGAGCAACCGTGAATCAAAACTAACACGAAAGATAAGCGCTTGGACAACTAAGCCAAGTTAGCCAATCAAACTTTTTTCCCTTTGCACGAAGGGAAATCCATTCAAAAGACTTGACTTGGATTTCATTAAGTATCACCGAGGCGCTAGTTGCAACTCCACGAAAGACTTTATTGTTCCGAGATCTCCAAATAATATAAACACTAATCCATTCAATGGCTTGCCAAATTTTCCTCCCATACGTCGTCATCGGGACACCGGAGTTTCCATTTAGTAATTCGTGGAAACTTAGATTAGAGAAGGCACCTAAGCCCCACCAACGGAAAATCCGGCTCCAAATATCCATCGCATAAGAGCAAAAGATGAAAGCATGATCCGTTGATTCAATATCGTTATCGCAAAGAGGACATCGAACACTATTTAAGTCAACACCTCTTTTGTCTAACTCAATCAATACCGGAAGCCTTTTCTTCATTAGTCGCCATACAAAAATCTCGATCTTTTTTGGCACAAGACTATTTCGTAATGTGCTTGAGGTGTTTAAGTCAGGAGCTAAGATTTTTTCGTCACATAGAAGAGATAATTTACGAACCGTTAAAACCTTTTTGTTGTCGAGAGTCCACTCCCAAGCATCTTCGTTCTCGCCCAAAATTACATCTTTTAATTGTTCCTGCAGCGAAGATAATTCCCCCAGGCCTCGGCCCAAGGGATTTCTGACCCAGGCCCAATTGAACATGCCATTTGCTAGTCTGCAGCGAACCTTAACATTTTTTTCTGTTTCGAGTCTATACAGTCGCGGATAATCAACCTTGAGCAGTCTGTTTTCGAACCATCTGTCTTCCCAGAATGTAGTCGTCTCCCCGTTACCGATCACTCTTTTGAAGGAGTTCTTGAACGCGATCCCCAACTCTTCAATGGAAATTCCTGCATTAATAATGTTATACCACGTACCTAGATACGGTTGGTAACCTAAGTCACCTCCCGAATCTAAGCCGCCACGTGACCCGTAGATACTCCGAATAACCTTTACCCAAAGTGAGTTGGCTTCGGTTTTAAACCTCCACCACCACTTTGCGAGCAAAGCCAAGTTTTTCCCCTTTAATGACCCAATATTTAGACCCCCCTCCCCGTATGGTTTTAGAATAGTGTCCCATTTTACCCAAGAGATTTTTGAACCCGAATCATCCCCACCCCAAAAGAATTTCCTTCTCACACACTCTAATAGTTTTAACACACAATTCGGGGCACGAAAGAGCGAAAAGAAGTACAACGGTAGACTCGACAAGACCGATTTAATAAGAACAATTCTTCCACCATAAGACATTGTCCGCATTTTCCAACTTGAAAGACGCTTTTTCACCTTATCAACAACCGGATCCCAATCTTTTAATTTCTTCATTTTACTCCCGATTGGGAGACCAAGATAAGTAAACGGTAAGGATCCCACATTGCACCCAAATTGATTTGCAATAGAGACCAACTCCTCATGCGATACCCCAACACCATATAAACAACTCTTAGAAAAGTTTACCTTTAACCCGGAGGCATACTCGAAACATCTAAGAAGATTGTGAAGACTTCTAGCATTTTCCAAACTACAATCTCCTAGGAAAATAGTGTCGTCCGCATATTGGAGGTGCGAAACGCAAATATCATCATCCCCCACAAACAAACCTTTGAACAAACCTTTGTCAATAGCACTTTTTGTAAGTATGTTGAGCCCCTCCGCCGCGAGAATGAAGAGAAAAGGCGATAATGGATCTCCTTGCCTAACGCCCCGCTCCATATTAAATTCTAGCGTTGGTGACCCGTTAACTAGAATTGATATGGAGGCCGAGGATAAACATGAGTGGATCCACTTTCTCCACTTTTGCCCGAACCCCATACACCTCATAACATCTTGCAAAAACCCCCAATTGATACAATCAAAAGCTTTTTCGAAATCAATTTTAAAGAGTAAACCTTTTTTCTTATTTTTTCTCAAAAAATCAATACTTTCATTTACAATCAGTGCCCCGTCAAGGATAAATCTATCCTTCAAAAAAGCACTTTGTTCCGGTCCAACAAGGTGCGGGACAACCTTTCGGAGCCTATTCGATAGCACTTTAGCAATTATCTTATAATAACTACTAATAAGGCTAATTGGCCGGAATTCATTTAGAACTTTCGGATCGTTTGATTTAGGGACAAGAGTAATGAAAGATGCATTACAACCTTTAGATATCTCGCCAAATTCCCAGAACCAATCTATAGCATCGATTAGATCACCTTTGATGACCTCCCAATATCTCTTAAAAAATCTCAAATTAAAACCGTCCGGTCCCGGTGCTTTGCTACCGTCACATTCGAAGACAGCAGCCCGAATTTCAGCTTCCTCAAATCTGATTTCAAGTGAATTACGATCGTGAACCTCGAGTGTTGGATATACCAGGTCTTCCAAGCTAGGCCTGTCAAAGTCAGTTTCTTTAAAACGGTTCGAGAAATGATTTACAATTTCATCTTTTAGCACCTTTGGAGAATCCACCCATGTGTCATCGATCATAAGACCACGAAGAGTATTCCTGTTATTCCTCATCCTGATAATTGAGTGGAAGAATTTACTATTTTCATCCCCATTCACCACCCACTTTATTCTCGCCTTTTGTTTTAAAATACTCGTTTTGATTTTCTCTTTCTCGATCCACTTTTTTCTAGCATTTCTCCAACACTCTAGCTCACTTTCACTAAGAGATTGTGATTCAGCTTTTAATTCTAGTTGTTGTGCAGCAGACCTATGTAACTCAATTTCATCATCTAAACTATCGAATTTTCCTTTACTCCACTTTCTAATAGCCTCCTTCACATTCTTAAGTCTATTTCTAAAGATACAATCCTTTCTATTGATGATTTTGACCTCCTTTTTCCATGAGTTTTCGATGATGTCCCCAATCTCACAATCGTCTAACCACGCATCGAAAATTTTGAAGGGTTTAGGACCAAAATTTCTAGACCCGTCTTTGAGGTAAATAGCACAATGGTCCGAAAGGTGTCTGTCAAAAATACCAGCTGTCAGGTCCTTCCAAGGTTGCAAAAACTTCTCCGTGACTAAAAAACGGTCCAATTTGCTATACTTGACGCCATCCCCGCTAACCCGAGTGAATCTACGTCCCGACATAGGTAGATCAATTAGTCCATTGTCGGTAATGAACTCATTGAATCTTTTAGCCCTGTATTCTAAAAAATCACAATTAAATCTCTCCGTCTCAAACCTAACTTCGTTAAAATCCCCACATATCGCCCACGCCACATCTGAATCTGAATCAATAACCTTAGATAATTCCTTCCAAAATCTATCCTTTCCTCTATCATCATGAGGCCCGTAAACGTTAACAATGTTACATCTTTGGCCCGAACAAACCCATATGCCTTTTATCCCAATGAAAAATTCCCCGTTAATGACTTCGTCTGCATCGAATTGGGATGTATCCCAAATGAGTAATTGTCCCCCCGAATTCCCAACCTTCACCTTTTGAATAAAATCACAGTTCACCGACCCCCAAGTACGCTGAATCCAATCTAATTTTACAACATTAAGTTTCGTTTCTTGCAAGGCCACAATAGTAGGGGATTCCCTTCTAAGCAGACTAATGAAATGACCCGATTTATCCTCTTTTGTCCCCAAACTGAACCCACGAATATTATATGCAATAATCTTCATAATATCAAAAATAGAAAACGAGATTAGGGCATAGACATCTTACTGTAAGGGAGCTTTGCCCTTCCATTTTAGCCCCAATTTTTTACCATACTCCCTTACCTCCTGTGATTGAGAAGTACTCGAACCGTTTTTGCCCCCAACATGCATCGAATTTGGGATTTCTTTACAGATAGTACAAGTGCTTCGAATGGGTTGATTATTGGTGCCCATGTTCCTAGCTCTTCCTTTGGCATTTAGAATGATAGATGTGGATTTCCACCTTTTCATGTTTGCCCAGCAACAATTTTTCCGGACAGAGTATGAACTTGAATTTTTCTTTGAATTTGTGCTTGTTGAAGAAACGGATGGTATCTGCCTACTTTTCTTCGAACCCCTCTTTTTCTTCATAGTTCCCTGGTTCAATTTTGCTTTGTCGGTACCTACATTATTTTTTAGATCCATATCACATGGACCATCATCCTTTTCCGGCCCAACTTCTGTCGGCCCGTCACCTCCCGAGCCATACCCATTTGTTTCCCCAATAATTGTGTTATCCTTATCAACTTGGGCCTCTATTGGGCCTGAATCTTCATTTGCATGCCTAGGTGATTTGTTACAACAGGGTACAGTAAATTTTTCTTCAACACGTGATTTGGATCTGGAAGGGTTACCATTAGGCGTGCATACCTTGGGACTCATCACACAGTCGTTATTCTTGGGAGAAGGCGAAACCCTACTATCAATTAAATTATCTTTTGTCTCCCCTAGGTAACAAACATTATTATCCTTTTTGGGAACAGGAGAAGATTTGCCCCCCATGCCATCTGAATTTCCCGATTCTTCATCTTCCCATGTATCTTGTCTATGTTGAAAATTGCCGGATTCTTCTTCATCGCCGTCCGTCACCGGAGTAGACGTATCTTCTTTTGGGTTATAGCCTTTCGGATGCACATGATTTATTGGACTGTTCCTTTGATGTAATTCATATACCTCTTCATCTGTCTCGTAATAGTCAGATATACCATCCTCCTCATCATTATTGTCGAAAGTATCATCAATGAACTCGTCTTCTTCTTCTGGCTCTTTTTCTTGGTCGACTGAACATTCATTATCCAGAGATTCCACTACCTCTAATTGAAGAGGAATTTCACTATCTTCACTAACATGGACCCTTGTAATACAATCTTCAAATATGAACTTGATTTCTTCTTCAATCTTATGTGAATCTTTTGTGTGGATAAGGACATTGCCAATAACTAGGTTCTGATCTTCATTAGTGATCTCACAGTTATGATAATCAAGAACTTCTCCCCAAATGCTTGCTATCTTATTAAAGGATTTCTCATTCCAACTTCTGACTGGAACCCCACGCACCTTTAGCCAAGCTAATCTACTTTTATTATTGATCTCATGGTTTCCCATCATCTTGCAATCACTCCATTTATGAATGGCCAAATGTTTGTTGCTCATAACCTGCTCAGCCTCCACAGTCGATTGGAACATAAGTAAAAATTCCAAACCTCCCAAGTATTTTATCACACAATTTGTAATACCATCTGCCTTGCATAATGAACCGATCTGAGGGATGTTGTTCCAGTTTTTAATCGTTCCAAGGATTGATCTTTTATTGGAAACCCTAGTACCATCTTCTTTCTTGACTTCAATAACTTTAGTTCCTTGATCCGAAGGAAACCTGTTGTTGAAGACTGATGGAGGATTCTTGATTTTCGACCTTAGATCCACTCTCTCTCTATCTGCTACGCCCCCACCTGCAACATCCCTATAGTTTCTCTGGTCACGGTAAGTGTTGAAGTTTACCCGGTTGTTTTTTTCTTTTCTGTCTCCATCATGCAATCTCTGAAACACCGATTCTCTATTGTTGATTTGGTTTCTGTCATGAGCCTTGAAAATTCTTATTGGATTGTTGTCGAACTTGATTTTGTTGCACTCTGCTAGTAAACGATCTGCATTACCCACGTTTGCGAATCTCACAAAAGCAAATCTCTGACCGTTTTTGAGTCTTTTGCCGGCCATGTACACATCACGAACATCACCATAGTCTTTGAAGGTTCTCCATAATTTTGTCACACTCCAATCGTCCGAAAAGTTGAAAAACATGAACGAGATCAAATGGATTCCGAAGAGTCTTGTTAATCGATCATTGAGTCTTCCGTTGTAGTAGTTTTGAACTCTCTTCGTGCCCGAATTTGTGTCTCTCTCATACGCTCTATTTTCTCTCTCACCTCTCATTATCTATTCACTTGAAGTGATTAACGACAGACTTTCCTTTTTCAATGTGTGATTCGCATCACATCGTGTTTCTAGATTTGGCCTTGATGTGAATCATACTGATGATGAAAGTTTTGTTGCTCATCTTAATTGGTCTTCAGGTGGTCCCTTTTTATTAGAACGACAAACTCACGCATTCTATATAATTTTACACAAATAATGTCCTACTAAGCAAGACTTGAACTCATGACCTCAAGGTCAGAGAGAGGCTCCCCGATATTGCTAGGCCAAAGCCCCTTTGGTATGTTGTTTTTCTTAATGTCTTCTTATGAGTCAAATGGCGAATTTTACTATCGTTAACAATATCCTCGAGCTCATTATGTGGGCCGTCTTACGTAAACATTATTAAATATGTTGGATCAAATGTCATTTCTGTTCTTTCTTTGCATTTGAAGTTCTATATATATAGCTAACAAAAGTGGTAATTGCTAATTAATAACTTAATCTTTACTGTAATATGTATCAAGCATAGATAGGAATAAAATAAAAATTCTGTAAACTTCAAGTTCTCAATGTTGCAATTGTGGAGCATTAAGCTAAGCTATCTTGCTGGTAGTTAAATTGATACTGACAGTTATGTTAACAAAAGGTAATTACAAACCATAATTGAGTTTTGGTAGTTGAGATGTGGGTAAAATTTCACAAGAAATGAAACTTTAAAGTCACATGAAAGATATCTCATTAATGCAAAAGCACACATTCACATTCACATTTTCATCTACTTTGAGTCATTCCATTGTTTTAGCTATATATTTATTTAGGTTCTCATTTAGGTATCAATGTCTTCAAAACTTTACACATTTTCTTGACTGTTTTTCGTCACTTTCAACGATAAATATGAACAGTCGATCATTAGAACGAGAATGTCGATCATTAGAACGAGAATGTAGTGCCGTAGCTCCAGTTAAAATTGTCAAAGATACGAATGGTGTCGGTCTTGTTACTCTTCAAAATCCTCAAGGTTTTTCCACACAGGTTCTTTTTTTTATTTTATTTTTTTCTAATCTCATATCTCATTTATAATGCTGTGTTCAAGTATAAACAGAATCCACAAAAATGTAGAGCAATCTATGAATCTATTTTTTTTTTTATAATCATTTAGGTCAGTTTGCATGGAGGTCAAGTTCTTTCTTGGAAAAATGAACATGGAGAAGAAATGCTATTTAGAAGTAGTAAGGTTACAACTTTTCCCTCCTTTTGTTGAAGCGGTCATGAATAATCTGGTTTGACCGCATACATCTGATTAATAGCGATTCGCTACCTGGGTTGCCTAACTTTTACGTTTTTACTAATTTGTATGAAAAATAATATAATCAATAATCAAAGTATATAGTAT
Organism: Rutidosis leptorrhynchoides; assembly: GCF_046630445.1. NCBI lineage: Eukaryota > Viridiplantae > Streptophyta > Magnoliopsida > Asterales > Asteraceae > Rutidosis > Rutidosis leptorrhynchoides. The sequence continues at coordinate 191,980,382 of NC_092334.1, forward strand.
GACATACAAAGTTGTAAACTAACAACAAACATTGAATAAATTATCCTAATTAGGCAAACTCCAAGCCACCTGCAGCAGTGAGAGCAGGCATCCCCATTTGCTTTCCACAGGTACTTTTATGGTGTTCTTATTTAATTTCATATATATACTTCTTTTAATTTTAATTTTTTATTCTATCAGTAAGTTTTGATTAGTTACACGTACGTTTGAAGTTTGGTAATCGAGGTTCTCTTGACCAACACGGGTTTGCACGCAACAAGATATGGGAATTCGACTATAATCCTCCTCCTCTTGATCATAACGAATGTGATGGTAAAGCCTTTATCGACTTACTGCTTAAACCGTCTGAAGATGATAAGAAGATTTGGCCTCATAGGTTACACTTTTTATCTATTTGTTTACTACATACTATCATTTTAATCATATAAGATCATTAGTGTAGCTATATTGATGTTTTATGACTTTTGACTTCAGTTTTGAATTTCGATTGAGAGTGTTGTTGACTTGTGATGGAGCTCTGAAGCTCATATCACGCGTAAGAAACATCGGTTGCAAAGCATTTAGTTTCTCAATCGCGTATCACACGTATTTCTTGGTGTCTGATATTAGTGAAGTAAGAGTAGAAGGTTTGGAAACGGTTGATTATCTTGATAATCTACACCATAAACAACGGTTTACTGAACAAGGAGATGCTCTAACTTTTGAAAACGAGGTTATAAATCTCTATTTTCGTAACAACATATCAAACGTGTACACTACTAACATGGTTAGACTAACTAACTAACTTACTATATATCATATAGGTGGATCGAGTATATATTGGCTCGCCTCGTATGGTTGGGGTGTTTGATCATGAAAAAAGGCGAACTTTTCTCATACGAAAGGAAGGTCTTCCTGATGCAGGTACAAACAGTTAGTCATTTTAAAACTATGAATCGAGTATTTATAAATAATGTTTTCTTTTTTTCTTTTTTTTTTTTTTTTTTTTTTTTTGAAGGAATGTATGTTTATTGTTTTAAAAAATGGGCAGTGGTATGGAACCCGTGGGAGAAGAAAGCGAAAGCTATAACAGACATGGGCGATGAAGAGTATCGACAAACAATTTGTGTGGACGGGGCTGCAGTTGAGAACCCGATTACGTTGAAACCCGGAGAGGAATGGACGGGTCGTTTAGAGCTTTCTGCCCTGTCGTAACTTCGGTAATAAAGTCTACAAAAACCTGTTATTAAAATTTAAGTGCGTATAAGTTTGAAAACATTTGTATCATTCACTTTAATTTGTATTCAATTTAGCAGTTGTGTCATCATGATTACCTTAAGTAAACTTGCAATAAAAAATGGATGTCAAGCATGGGCACAAAAATAAAATAAAGACGGAAGCCACTCTAGAATATCAGAGCCAGGTTTCAATCCTGGGACCTGTGGGTTATGGCCCACCACGCTTCCGCTGCGCCACTCTGATTGATGTTATTCTTTTCGTTTAATGTATACATATAGTCGAAACACTTGCATTGGAGTTTATTTTGTTGAATATTGGAGTAGGTGAGTCAATACTCACATGGGAATTGAATGGTGTTTGGTGCCTACAATTTGAGGAATACGAATTAGACTTTTGAATCATGCATTCATACTACACCAACCTTCATTTGAGTAGTATAAATAGAGCTCAACTTATGCTCATTCATTCATTCCAAAAACACATTCTCCATTCATGTACTAAAAGCAATATAGAGAGTTTGTGAGTGTGTCTCCTAATTACAAGAGATATAAAGATTAGTGCGTATCCTTGTAATTAGAGAGAAGTGTAATTCCTATTATTCTTATTAGTAAAACGTTTTCTTTCCTTGCCCGTGGTTTTTACCCTATTGGGGTTTTCCAGGTTAAATCTCGGTGTCTCTTTATTGTCGCTATTTCATATATTACTAGCGGTTTGCTATAATTCGGTGTCACTTTTCTCAACAAGTGGTATCAAGAGCTAAGGTCTAATATCTAGTGTGTATTAATCTACTTATCATATGGTCTGTGGTTGCCACGAGAGTGGATCGTCCACATCAGAAAATAAGTAAGATTATTTTCACTCGGTAAAAGTCCTTGGGTGTTATTTCAAGAAAAATAGTATTGTCGAAAAGAAGATTGTAATTATAGCAATGTCTACGAAATTTGAAATTGAAAAGTTCAACGGGAGTAACTTCTCGTTATGGAAACTAAAGATGAAAGCTATCCTGAGAAAGGATAAGTGTTTGACGGCCATCAGTGGACGTTCCGCCGAAGTCACTGATGAAAAATGGGAAGAGATGGACGGCCAGGCTATCGCAAATCTTCATCTGGCACTATGTGATGACCCAGAAATTTCGAATAAATTTAAACTTAATCTTTGTATGATTAACATTTCCGACACGATAAGCAAAGTCTGTAAACTGAATCTCAAAATTTTTGAATTACTTTTATATATTTAAATACCCTTCGGTTGTTTTCGACGATTCGCGAACAATTATATGTAAATAGATACATATATACTATAACATGAAAAGGTAACAATGTATTAATTGTTTGATACCGTACATTAAACTTATTGGTTTAAATATCTATTTGAATGTATATGATAAGTTGAAATATTTATTATTAAAATTTATTTATAAATAACTTCCAATGTGTATTTAAAAACTGATTTATGTATATTAAAAAGATATATACATATATATAATAAACGATAGTAACATTCGTTTATTGATTCAATTGATATTTAGATAAGTTAACTAAAGCGTTTAAGATGAACCAGTTAAACACTAATTTGTTACAGTGTTTTCAAATTGCCACATTACTCAAAATGCTACAGTGTTTTCGAAAATCACTATTTGCTACAGTGAAATTGACTTTGCTACAGTGAATTGCTACAGTATCCGCTTGACTTAAGGTCGGGAAGAGAAAACGAAAGCATGAAGCTCCGAAATATAATGGAAAATAAAAGCCAGATAAAAACACATAAATTTACAAACCGTGTATATCAATGCGTATAGCAATATAAAGATACGGGAGAATGATAAATACAACTATCCCTAGAGCATAATAGAAATAAACAGATTCTTCTGGTGGGAGCTGGAAAAGAAGGATGAGTGTGGCAAACGTCAATATTAGGTCAAGAACCAGAACTGGATTAAACATTTTCACAATCTTTTGAATGTATTAATTGGGAAAGAAAGTAGGAGTGGTGAAAATAAATGAAACGGAAGAGGTCAATTTATAGCGAAATATCAGACATAGCAATCGAGGTAGATTACGCATTTAATCAAAGGAAATCATAATTTCCTTAATTCCCGAAGAATCAAATCTTATTTAGATAATGAAGATTTTCTATTCCTTAAATTCCGAAAATCAATCGTTACTACATCAAGAGATAAGACGCATCTCTATTCTCCATTTCACTCAATTACGATAACTTCTCTTATAAGCTCTGAGTAATTGGATTGTTTTATCCATATTACTCAACGGTAATAAAATTCTATTTATCAACTCATATTCGTCATGAAAACATTTTTATTGTTAGCCATGACGACCTCACTCAAATTTTGGGACGAAATTTCTTTAACGGGTAGGTACTGTGATGACCCAGAAATTTCGACTAAATTTAAACTTAATCTTTGTATGATTAACATTTCCGACACGATAAGCAAAGTCTGTAAAACTGAATCTCAAAATTTTTGAATTACTTTTATATATTTAAATACCCTTCGGTTGTTTTCGACGATTCGCGAACAATTATATGTAAATAGATACATATATACTATAACATGAAAAGGTAACAATGTATTAATTGTTTGATACCGTACATTAAACTTATTGGTTTAAATATCTATTTGAATGTATATGATAAGTTGAAATATTTATTATTAAAATTTATTTATAAATAACTTCCAATGTGTATTTAAAAACTGATTTATGTATATTAAAAAGATATATACATATATATAATAAACGATAGTAACATTCGTTTATTGATTCAATTGATATTTAGATAAGTTAACTAAAGCGTTTAAGATGAACCAGTTAAACACTAATTTGTTACAGTGTTTTCAAATTGCCACATTACTCAAAATGCTACAGTGTTTTCGAAAATCACTATTTGCTACAGTGAAATTGACTTTGCTACAGTGAATTGCTACAGTGAATTGCTACAGTATCCGCTTGACTTAAGGTCGGGAAGAGAAAACGAAAGCATGAAGCTCCGAAATATAATGGAAAATAAAAGCCAGATAAAAACACATAAATTTACAAACCGTGTATATCAATGCGTATAGCAATATAAAGACACGGGAGAATGATAAATACAACTATCCCTAGAGCATAATAGAAATAAACAGATTCTTCTGGTGGGAGCTGGAAAAGAAGGATGAGTGTGGCAAACGTCAATATTAGGTCAAGAACCAGAACTGGATTAAACATTTTCACAATCTTTTGAATGTATTAATTGGGAAAGAAAGTAGGAGTGGTGAAAATAAATGAAACGGAAGAGGTCAATTTATAGCGAAATATCAGACATAGCAATCGAGGTAGATTACGCATTTAATCAAAGGAAATCATAATTTCCTTAATTCCCGAAGAATCAAATCTTATTTAGATAATGAAGATTTTCTATTCCTTAAATTCCGGAAATCAATCGTTACTACATCAAGAGATAAGACGCATCTCTATTCTCCATTTCACTCAATTACGATAACTTCTCTTATAAGCTCTGAGTAATTGGATTGTTTTATCCATATTACTCAACGGTAATAAAATTCTATTTATCAACTCATATTCGTCATGAAAACATTTTTATTGTTAGTGATAAGGCTAAAAAGGAACATATATTTCATAGCAAAATCCCCCAAGAAAGACAAGATTTTAGTTGCAATTGTTCCATTTTCAAGTAATATTCGTTTATTTTAAATAAGTGCGAAGACAAAAGGCGAAAACGACGAATTGAAGACACAAAGGTCCAAAAAGCTCAAAAGTACAAGATACAATCAAAAAGGTTCAAATTATTGATGAGGAACGTCTAAAAATGACAAGAGTACAAGTTACAAAACGCAAAGTACAAAATATAAAATTGTACGCAAGGACGTTCGAAAATCCGGAACCGGGACCAGAGTCAACTCTCAACGCTCGACGCAACGGTGTAAAAATTACGAGTCAACTATGCACAAGAATAAAATATAATATTTAAATAATTCATAATAAGAATAATATTAAACAATAAAAAGTTGTTAATTGAGCATAGTTCAGGGGTCATAAGTGAAAATTTAATTTCTAAATTCGCCTATAAAAGGCTTTGTAATCGTAATGTAAAAACACACCTTTTTCTATCTTTTTCTTATTTATCAATATCAATTATCAATATCTATATTCTATATCTCTATCATAATGTTAACTTAATAAGATATAACAATAATCTTAATTTTAATTTTAAATTATGATAATAATAAGATTTATGATAGAGATCGTTTGAGTGTGTAAGTCGAAATTCTGTCCGTGTAACGCTACGCTATTTTTAATCATTGTAAGTTATGTTCAACCTTTTTACATTAATGTATCGTAACTAAGTTATTATTATGCTTATTTGAGCCGAAGTAATCGTAATGTTGGGCTAAAATATTAAGAAGGGGTTATTGAACTTTGGACCATAATTAAGGTTTGGGCAAAAGACCGACACTTGTGGAAATTGAACTATTGACTATTAATAGATGGGGGGTATTGTCTAATTGAGTGACAACTCATTGGAGTCTGTCGAACCTATCTTCAAATTAATTAACCTAATAATTAATAATGATTATGGTTGTCCTATTTAGTGATGTTCATATGGAATCTGTTATAATCATTTAATTAATCAATTGGGTTGGGTAATTGATTATTCATTCTGATCAAGTGGATGAATTAATATTCATAAACTAATTAAAACAGGGGTGGATTACATACAGTGATAACTGGTGTAATTGTTGACAGAAGTGATAACTGCGTCACAGTTTAAATCCTTAATCAGTTGGAATATTTGACTTCGGGTATAAGGGTAATTTGACGAGGATACTCGCACTTTATTTTTATGACCGATGGACTATTATGGACAAAAATCAGATAGACGTATCAAATAAACTAGGACAAAGGGCAATTAACCCATGGTAATAAATTAAAATCAACACGTCAAACATCATGATTACGGAAGTTTAAATAAGCATAATTCTTTTATTATATTTCTCATCGTATCTTTATTTACTGTCATTTTATTACTCGCAATTTTATTTACTGTCATTTTATTTATTGTCATTATTTTACGCACTTTAATTATCGTCATTTATCTTTACGCTTAAAATATAGAATCGACAAACCGGTCATTAAACGGTAAAACCCCCCTTTTATAATAAGATTACTACTTATATAATTATATATATTTTATATAAATATAGTTAAAAATATAGTAAGTATCACCAGCTCCCTGTGGAACGAACCGGACTTACTAAAAACTACACTACTCTACGATTAGGTACACTGCCTATAGTGTTGTAGCAAGGTTTAGGTATATCCCATCCGTAAATTAATAAAACTTGTGTCATATTTTGTAGTATTTTGTATTAAAAATAATACTATTTCGTACCCTCACGCTACATCATCAAGTTTTTGGCGCCGCTGCCGGGGAGCGCTAAAACGCTATATTTTTAATTATAATAATATTGAAATAAAATATAATAATATAATAATATTGAAATAGAATATAATAATATAATAATATTGAAATAGAATATAATAATATAATAATATTTTAGAATATATTTTTAAAAAGTCGTATTTATTAAATACTTCAGGGGTATATTATGTAAATTGTAATTAATAATTTCTATCATGTCGCTTTCATGTGAATAGTAAATTAATTAATTTCTTTTCATTTACTATTCATGAATAGTAAATGAATTAAAAAAAAGTTTTGAAAAAAAAATAATAATTATAAAAAAAAGTATTAATTTGTAAAAAAAAACCTTTTTCTAAAAAAAAAAAAAAAAACTTAAAAAAAAAACGTAAAAAAAAAACAAAAACGTAAAAAAAAAACAAAAACGTAAAAAAAAAAAAACGTAAAAAAAAAAAAATTTATTAAAAAAAAATATATATTTTTTAAGATTTTGTCTATAAAAAAAAAATTTGTTTTTTTTAGTTTTATTACCTTTAGATTTTTAGACTATAGTCGCAACTTTTAGTATTAAATTTAGTTTTGCCATAGTTATTTTTACTTCTAGAATTTTTAGGCTTTGCCGTAAAATCCCTTAAGTGCTTATTCCTTAGACTAAGATTTAGGTGCTTTAGAATTTTGCGACGCCGTTTTTCGCGTTCTTATTTTTATTTTTCGACGCCTATTTTTTGACCTTTTATTTTTCGACCTTTTTCGACGCGCAATCTTTTTCTCTCTTATTTCTCGCTTTTCTAGTTTTAGGATAAGATTTTTATTCTACTTCTTATCTAAATTTCTTAAAATTACGAAAATTTATTTTAAGTGGTTAAATTGATAGACATCAAAATTTTCTGGTTCGTAGTAATAGTTGGATTTGTACGTGGACCGGGTTATTGGAGCCAAACAGTACTCAATTATATTGAGACCAAACGAATCCTGCCCCTCTGCTGCATCTTTTGGCTATTCGAAACGTGGGCAAAATCAGAAAAGTCTATTAATTGGATAACTTATATAATTTTTCTTTCCTTTTAAAAACTAATAGGATATTCTGTGAATGCACCGAGTAAAACGTTCACCACCTTTCATACGTTCACCACCTGTAACTCGATCAAGACATCTAGCAAATATTGTCGCCGTTGATTTTTCTTTAGAATCATCATCTAGTCAAACAAGAACTCCAACTCAAATTTCCGATAATCCATCTTTTGAACCCGACTTCACAACTAAGAACCCGGAGGATATTCAAGGACAATTCCAAGATCCTGAACCACTAGTCATTCCTCCTGAGCTACAAACCGTTAAATCAGAATCTTCTAGTGATTCGAATTCAAAAAATTCAATTATGGAAGTAACGGAACCTCTAAGTATGGAAGACCGAATGAGAGCTACACGCACGGGCCAAGGTCACGCCATTATTAAGCCAGAAGTTAATGCGCCAGATTATGAAATCAAAGGACAAATCCTACACATGGTAACTAATCAATGTCAATATAGTGGTACGCCAAAAGAAGATCCTAACGAACACCTTCGTACGTTTAAAAGAATTTGTACACTATTCAAAATCCGAGAAGTGGAAGATGAGCAGATCTATCTCATGTTGTTTCCCTGGACTTTAAAGGGAGAAGCCAAAGATTGGTTAGAATCGTTACCTGAAGGGGCGATTGACACATGGGATGTTTTAGTTGAAAATTTTCTTAAACAATTCTTTCCGGCATCCAAAGCCGTGAGACTTCAAGGAGAAATTGTTACGTTCGCGCAAAAGCCAAATGAAACATTATATGAGGCGTGGACAAGATTCGGAAGGATGTTGAGAGGATGTCCTCAACAAGGATTAGATACTTTTCAAATAGTACAAATATTCTACCAAGGCGTAGACGTTGCTACACGAAAAGACATCGACATAACAGCTGGTGGTTCCATTATGAAGAAAACCGCAACTGAAGCTTACAAAATTATTGATAACACAGCCTCCCACTCTCATGAGTGGCATCAAGAAAAAGATATTTTTCGTTCATCTAAAGCGGCTAGAGCCGATTCTAGCCATGACTTTGATTCCGTTTCCGCAAAAATAGATGCTTTCGAAAGACGAATGGAAAAGATGAATAAAGATATTCACGCAATACGAATCAGTTGTGAGCTATGCGGTGGACCACACTTAATGAAAGATTGTAATGTTGAACCAACCATGGAACAACGAGAGAATGTTTCCTATATGAACCAAATGCCTGGATATAATTATCAAAATAATTATCAACCGCCAAAGTTAAACTTCAATCGAAATCAAAACATTCTTTACAATCCAAACGGACCCAACAACAACTCGTACAACCAACAAGGTCCGAATAACCAACCAACTCAAAACAACACTTTCAATCAACAAAGACCTAGCTTGTATAAAACACCACAACAACCCGAAGAGAAAAAGCCAAATCTAGAAGAAATGATGGCAAAGCTGATTGAATCTCAAACACAATTCATTACATCTCAAACCCAAACGAACGAGAGGTTTGATCAGTCATTAAGAACTCAACAAGCTTCCATTTTGAATCTTGAAAAACACGTAGGTACTCTTGCTAGCATGATGAGTGAGAGGGAACAAGGAAATCTACCGAGTAATACTGAAGTAAATCCTCGGAATGAGAATGTTAACATGGTGTCAACAAATTCTGAAAAACCAGCTCCGGAAGATGGGAAGGTTTTAGATGAGAGTAAAAATGAAGAAGTTACACCACCACCACCAGAGTATGTAAAGCCAGTGGTGGCACCATATAAACCACCCATCCCGTTTCCAAGAAAAGGAGTTGAGTATGAGCAAGTAATAGGTAATAAAGTTGGTGATACCATTGGAAAGAAGAAGAAGAAGAAGAATAAGAAAGTGCAAGAAACAAAAGCCGTAGAAGTAAACCCGGTGAAGACAGTTCCACTAAATCCTCCACCTAGGGTAGGTGATCCGGGTGAATTTATTGTTCCTTGTCTACTTAGTGATTGTGTCATGTATGATGCACTAGCAGATTTAGGTGCAAGTGTAAGTGTTATGCCTCTTTCCTTATATAAGAGATTAGGTGTAGGTAAGTTAAGTCCAACGGATATGAGTGTTCGACTCCTTGATCAAACCATTAAGCACCCAGTTGGAATTGCTAACAACCTACCCGTTCAAGTAGGCAATTTAACCTTTCTAGTCGAATTTATTGTCATTGACATAGAAGAGGACCCAAACATTCCTCTAATTTTAGGTCGGCCATTCTTTGCGTTCACCGGGGCGTTATTTGATGTAGGAAATGGAAGAATGACACTTAAAAGTGGTGACAAATCGATCACCTTTATGATTCGAAAATCTAAACCTCCACCAACCAAAACCGTTGAACCAATAAAAATGATTGGTAATAACCATGTTGTTTTACCAACTCCAACGGCAGTGCTTAGCAATAATGAAACGCCTAAGTGTGGGAAAAATGAAGTAACACCTAATGATAACCCAATAACAAAGGACCCCGTTGTTGATACGAAATTAGATAATCCCGTTATTAATAGTTCAATGAAGAAACTTATTAAACGGATTCGCGATGCTATAACCAAGGGGAACTTTAAGTTATGTAACCGGTTAGTATCCAATCTATCGCCTAAAGAAAAGGTGAAGCTAGTTGAAATTGTGGATATTACACAGGAATCCGACCAATGGCTTAAAGCAAAAGTCACAGATATGCAAGTTGATTATGGTCCAAGAGAAATTGACGATGAAGTTAATCACAATTTCGACACCACATCTACCTAAGTGTGAGGAGATTCAAATATTCTAAAAAGAAAATGCTGTTTGGAGTTAGTTGTTCTGTTCTCGTGTAGTTCCGAGAATGGAATTCGATTGGTCTTTTCCGCTAGCAGACACTAAAGAACTAGTTTTCTCCCCCCATTCTGAATTTTTTTTGTTTTTTAGGTTTTATATGAAATTAATATGTTTTCTTTTTAAGTTTTGTGTGAATTTAAAAACAAAAATTTACTTTATTTCATTAAGTTGAAAAAAATGATTTCTAAAATTCGTCGTGAGTTGAAGACTAGGCCGTTGAGCCGAAATTACTTTACCCGAGGGCGGGGCGAAAAATTTTTTCATCATTATTTTTAATTTTATTGATTTAAAGTATGCCAAAAAAAAATATATTTGATTTTATAAATTTTTGAACGTGGGGTAATATACCCAACTTTAAAAATATGTATATATGTTCGTATTTTATCATGTAAACAACAGGGTAAAACAACGCACTTTCAAAGACTAACATTAAGTTCAGCAAAAGGTACTGATTTTGACGACAAGATGCAAAACAACAAATGTGATATAATAAATGAAGGAATGAACGATGAGGCGCGCCATCTATCATTCGACGAGCTTTGTAATTACAAACTGGGTATTTTTAATCACTTTTCTACACTAATCACCCTCATGAATTAATAATTATAGTCTGATTTCATGCAAATGAGGGCATTGCATGATCTCAAGTGTGGGGAAGGGTTATAAATTCTCTCGGGTTTATACTTGGCTTATTTTCTAAATATTATGAAAATTTTAAAATTTTTTTAACTAAATGAATTCAAAATCATGTTTATACATATTTATGAACGATAAAACTAGGTGTTAATGCCGAAATTATCGTTACCTCGAAAAGGACATAAATTGAGAAACAACCTAAAATGCTTGAATTCATTTAAAATGGAATAAAGGAGAATAAAAAGGCAAAGAAAGAAACTAAGTGTGGGGAGAATGTACCAAGTTATTCAATTAAAAATTATCTATCACATATCTTTGTACAAGATTATTGCAGGTACTTTTGTTTTGGATGATACTAATCAGTTTTACCCGGTTTACTGTAATATATTTGAAAGAAAGATGGATCTACACGATGAATCAATTCCATCATTAAAAGGAAGTAAAGTCTTCCGAAAAAGACACGCGCTTCTTGATTTAGGTCAAGAAGTTGTCGTCCAGACCAGCTGTAGGTTGACGAAAAATCTAGAAAAGTCATCTCTAAAATCAGCAGGAAATCCACGGACCTCAGCATCAAACAGGGTCGCCAAGTGGTCAGATTTATCCTAACCATGAGAAGGATTTATCTCGTACAATGGGGAGGCACCGTGCAAATTAGCTTGATAAGACTAATGAATCAGATCCCCAGAAAGGATAATCTCCTTAAAGATTAAAAATCAGCTTTTAAGACTGATATTACTCAATCCTTGAGATTGACCTTAAAGATTGAGAATTCAAACTCATGGAATTCAATGATATCTAAACTCGAGCTTGAACGAGAAAATATTTTGATCAAAAATACAAACCGATTTGTTTTCTGAAAACCCATTTTCAATGCGTTCATTACCATTGAACGTAAAATCCTAGGAATTCACCTGGAATTCATTAGGTCACCTGAACCAAATCGGGTGTCAACCGTAAGAACGGTGGTTGCATAGCATGGTCGGAGACAGGACCTTGTGCCAGACCGAAAAATCATAGGATGATCTTTACTATCGCTCCTACCAAGGATAGTTCTAGCATCCGACACGTTAAAAGACCATAATCATCTGCATGTCACGGGACATTGCCTTAACAGTTTCTTGTTCATCGCTTTCCTTTACAACCGGACGGAAGTTTACCGAAAGATAATATACGGAACAAGTAAACTGGATGTGTACTTTCCGATACCGGGATAGCAGTGGATTACACGAACCTAAAAGTTTTAGCCAAAATATTGATCCACAAATATATTTTGCAACACCGATGATGGATCAAATCAGAAAACTTGTCTAGGATAAAATCTAGCTTGAATTTTCAAAAGATCAAATGTTTTCATAAAGATCCAATTTCCTTAAAGGATCTAAATTTTTATAGTCATGTGGGACTGTAAACCGCCTTTCAAATGTGCACTTTGCTTTGGAAACCGAAAGTAAATCGGCTATTTGATTGCAAGTGTCGTTGTCCTAAACCCAAGGCAACTGTGGATGACACACCCACCTTTAACCATATCGTTACTATCATTGTTTATACCGCTCTATCAAAATCACCGATGTACAAAGTGTGAAGAATAAAGAAGTGATTCGTGTGATGTATTATATTATTTCAAGACTGTATTGCTTGAGGACAAGCAACGCTCAAGTGTGGAGATATTGATAAGGCTAAAAAGGAACATATATTTCATAGCAAAATCCCCCAAGAAAGACAAGATTTTAGTTGCAATTGTTCCATTTTCAAGTAATATTCGTTTATTTTAAATAAGTGCGAAGACAAAAGGCGAAAACGACGAATTGAAGACACAAAGGTCCAAAAAGCTCAAAAGTACAAGATACAATCAAAAAGGTTCAAATTATTGATGAGGAACGTCTAAAAATGACAAGAGTACAAGTTACAAAACGCAAAGTACAAAATATAAAATTGTACGCAAGGACGTTCGAAAATCCGGAACCGGGACCAGAGTCAACTCTCAACGCTCGACGCAACGGTGTAAAAATTATGAGTCAACTATGCACAAGAATAAAATATAATATTTAAATAATTCATAATAAGAATAATATTAAACAATAAAAAGTTGTTAATTGAGCATAGTTCAGGGGTCATAAGTGAAAATTCAATTTCTAAATTCGCCTATAAAAGGCTTTGTAATCGTAATGTAAAAACACACCTTTTTCTATCTTTTTCTTATTTATCAATATCAATTATCAATATCTATATTCTATATCTCTATCATAATGTTAACTTAATAAGATATAACAATAATCTTAATTTTAATTTTAAATTATGATAATAATAAGATTTATGATAGAGATCGTTTGAGTGTGTAAGTCGAAATTCTGTCCGTGTAACGCTACACTATTTTTAATCATTGTAAGTTATGTTCAACCTTTTTACATTAATGTATCGTAACTAAGTTATTATTATGCTTATTTGAGCCGAAGTAATCGTAATGTTGGGCTAAAATATTAAGAAGGGGTTATTGAACTTTGGACCATAATTAAGGTTTGGGCAAAAGACCGACACTTGTGGAAATTGAACTATTGACTATTAATAGATGGGGGGTATTGTCTAATTGAGTGACAACTCATTGGAGTCTGTCGAACCTATCTTCAAATTAATTAACCTAATAATTAATAATGATTATGGTTGTCCTATTTAGTGATGTTCATATGGAATCTGTTATAATCATTTAATTAATCAATTGGGTTGGGTAATTGATTATTCATTCTGATCAAGTGGATGAATTAATATTCATAAACTAATTAAAACAGGGGTGGATTACATACAGTGATAACTGGTGTAATTGTTGACAGAAGTGATAACTGCGTCACAGTTTAAATCCTTAATCAGTTGGAATATTTGACTTCGGGTATAAGGGTAATTTGACGAGGATACTCGCACTTTATTTTTATGACCGATGGACTATTATGGACAAAAACCAGATAGACGTATCAAATAAACTAGGACAAAGGGCAATTAACCCATGGTAATAAATTAAAATCAACACGTCAAACATCATGATTACGGAAGTTTAAATAAGCATAATTCTTTTATTATATTTCTCATCGTATCTTTATTTACTGTCATTTTATTACTCGCAATTTTATTTACTGTCATTTTATTTATTGTCATTATTTTACGCACTTTAATTATCGTCATTTATCTTTACGCTTAAAATATAGAATCGATAAACCGGTCATTAAACGGTAAAACCCCCCTTTTATAATAAGATTACTACTTATATAATTATATATATTTTATATAAATATAGTTAAAAATATAGTAAGTATCACTAGCTCCCTGTGGAACGAACCGGACTTACTAAAAACTACACTACTCTACGATTAGGTACACTGCCTATAGTGTTGTAGCAAGGTTTAGGTATATCCCATCCGTAAATTAATAAAACTTGTGTCATATTTTGTAGTATTTTGTATTAAAAATAATACTATTTCGTACCCTCACGCTACATCATCAGTTAGCCATGACGACCTCACTCAAATTTCGGGACGAAATTTCTTTAACGGGTAGGTACTGTGATGACCCAGAAATTTCGACTAAATTTAAACTTAATCTTTGTATGATTAACATTTCCGACACGATAAGCAAAGTCTGTAAAACTGAATCTCAAAATTTTTGAATTACTTTTATATATTTAAATACCCTTCGGTTGTTTTCGACGATTCGCGAACAATTATATGTAAATAAGTGCGAAGACAAAAGGCGAAAACGAAGAATTGAAGACGGAAAGGTCCAAAATGCTCAAATGTACAAGATACAATTAAAAAGGTTCAAATTATTGATGAAGAACGTCTAAAAATGACAAGAGTACAAGTTGCGGAACGCAAAGTACACGATATAAAATAGTACGCAAGGACGTCTGAAAATCCGGAACCGGGACCCGAGTCAAGAAGAAACGCCTGACGCAACGGACCAAAAATATCTAGTCTACTATGCACAAGAATAAAATATAATATATAAATAATTATATTAATTATTTATATATTTATATTTATTTTATATTATGTCGACAAGCTAGGAGCCAAAATAATGTGAGCTGTCCCTGGTCCTCATGCGAGTCACATGGCCAGAAGGCCATTTCCATGCGAGTCGCATGACTCCAGATTTCAGGCCAGGTTCTATAAATTGCAACATTTTCTGCCGAGTAAAGAAAGAAAAAAAAAACACACACATACATATTACTCCGTATTTATTTTATTTATTATTTATATTATTATTATTATTATTATTATTATTATTATTATTAATAAGATTATTATTAATCTTATTATTTTTTTTATTATTAGTGTTATTATTTTTGCGATACAAAAATAATAATGTACATCAAATATTATGATGGAGTGATGTCCAAGTAATTTTCAAAATGAGTTTTCGAGCAAGCTAGAGCTAAGGAAATTATGGGTTATTGCCAAGGAGGTTATGGGTAATGTTCGGGGGTATTTTTTGTGAATCAAACCTCGTGTTTATCATCTCCGATGCGTCTACGTGCTTTCCTGCAATATTGTATATCAATATTAAACAGTGAGTTTCATATGATCCCTTTTACTCAATATATTTTTGGGCTGAGAATACATGCGACTGTTTATAAATACTAAAAATACTAGATTTATATGCGTGAGTTTCATTTGCTTCCTTTTTAATTGCTTTTGCAATCTATATTTTTGGGCTGAGAATACATGCACTTTATTTTAAACGCAATGGATACAAGTACATATTAAATTCTACACCGAGTTTGAACCGAAAATCCCTTAGCTTTGGTAACTAGTAACTGCCGGTTATAAGAACTGGTAGGCGCGAGTAGTTATATATGGATCCATAGGGCTTGACATCCCCGTCTGTTCCAGGTATAGAAAGAAACTCTAGCCTGAACTATAAAACAGACGTATGCTATTTGAAGTTAGTACACGTTGGATTGCGTGTATTGTACATGTTGGTTGCATGTTAAACGAGGGGTACTTATTATAAATGTTAAAGTTTAGTTACCAGGGTTCTCAACTTTGTAGAACCGATTGATAAACGTTTCGGATGAAACAACTGAAATCTTGTGATCCACCTTTTATTTAAAACATAATGATAAACGTTTTGAATAAAACAACTGAACTTTTGTAATCCTCATTGATATACGGATTATGTGTAATATTAAAACTATGAACTCACCAACCTTTGTGTTGACACTTGAAGCATGTTTATTCTCAGGTTTCTAGAAGTCTTCCGCTGTTTGCTCATACGTGATACAAGTTATGTGCTTGGAGTCATACATGCTATATACAAGAAACTTGCATTCATCAAACCATTACCATGTATCTTATTTTGACTGTATTGTCAACAGATGTATTATTGTAAACCATTTAAATGGTGATTGTCTATACGTAGGAATCATCAGATGTAAAAAAACCTGTAATTTATATATTCATTTATGAAATACCTTTTCAAACGAATGCAATGTTACCAAAACGTATCACATAGAGGTCAAATACCTCGCAATGAAATCAATGAATGACGTGTTCGTCCATATGGATTTGGAGCGATCGTCACAGTTGGTATCAGAGCGTTGGTCTTAGCGAACCAGAATTTGCATTAGTGTGTCTAACCGGTTATTGTTAGGATACATTAGTGAGTCTGGACTTCGACCATGTCTGCATGATAAAAGTTGTTGCTTATAATTTTTTTGTTAGAAATTACCTGCTTATCATTCCTTGTGTGGAAAATTACCTGCTTATCATTTGTAGTCTAGACACACCTTATTGCATGGATTGCATGACTAGTGTATAGACAAAATGCATATCTTAGCGTATCTGTTACTGTTACCTTTACTTGACAGTTTCCGAAAGTTTCTCCGTAATTTGCGGATCCTTTGTACTATATAAAGGTATTCTATGTAATTAGAATATCATCCGATATCCGAAAATCATTTCACATCGAAAATTTTTTATCTAACCGTGTAAGATGAATTCTGCATGTAATTCGGGTTCTTCGGATTCCGATATGAGTTTCCACCTGAGTTCCGAAAGCAGTGTAACCGGAATGAATCAACCAATCAGTCACCACCAATTCTGGATGAATTGGGGATGGGTTCGTAATCAACTTAATCGATGGAGACAAGAGGAAGGTGATCCTTTCCACCAACCGAATTCACCTCTTGGTGAGGAACCTGAGGCACTTACCGGCGAACCCGTTCGAAACACTATCTTTACCCTAATTTCCAGGATATTTCGCAACGATTATATGATAACTAGAATTTTAAACTTTATTCATCCTCTCGTACCAACCGCCAATCATCCCGGAATAATAGAAGAAGTTAACGAGCTTCGCGCTCGAGTTGTGGCTTTGGAGAATATGATGCACAATTTGCAGGCATCACAGGCAGCACCGGTAGCACCACCAGAACCAGCAGCACAACCAACAACAGTACCAGTACCACCAACAACAACATCCGCACCGTAAACCTTAACCTCATAATCTGTCCCACGAGTATCAACCTCATACGCACCGTAGGCACCGAAGAATACTAATAACCATAAACGATGAAGTATTAATTCATAACTTCATTGGAGAAATATCCTGCGACGATTATGTAATCTTTAATATAGAAGAGATTATTCGTTTCTAGTTCCAACCGAAAATCAAATGAGTTTAATAACTCATTAAATCTATATTACATCTGAAAATCCTTTTGTACAAACTGTTAATGATGAGAATATTTTAACGGGTAGGTAATACCCTAGAAATATATAAATTCCACATTAATATGTTACACTATACATTCTTCAATTCTGATTCAGCAATCATTAACTATACTGCTCAAACCTATAGATATACGTATCTGTTCATCGCAGAATAACTATTTTCATTCAATTTCATATTCTGATTTCGGTAGATCAGAATCCAAGTCAAGATTAAACGAAAAACATCACTCTTAGATTCCTACATCTTTCAAAACCATGCTTCGAAACCCATGCTTTGAATTCAGAACAGTACTAGAACATCATATGATTATATTTTGCGTTCAAACCCATCGAAATTCTTGGAAACACTTCAACTAATGAACAAACGAGAAGACAAACCAACTACACGATATCTACGAGAAGAAAGATTTGTACTTATAATCATATATCTGGAAAGCTCTCGAAACCTAAGTAAAACTTTAACACGTATCTGTGATAAATCCTTCGGCATTATTATTACTGAAAGTAACCTTGCAATTCCTTTTTAAAAGTATCCAGTATTATCACCCATTCAACTAGTCAACGACGACCTTTCAGACTTATAATTTTGGCATATACGTTTTTGTTACTGGGGAACCTTTTATGTTCCACCATATTAGCAGTAAATGTACCAGCGACTCCGTCACTCTGCTATTTGAAACTCTCCGGAAATCACTATATATACATTGAAACCCTATCATGTACTCATCCACATCTTGTAACAATAGTTGCCATTCCAACTATCGGGAATTTGCAATCAGTATTTTGAAATCTTGCAGCACGTCTACGCCAACAGTTATATGTGTACATATAACGTCTACCTCCTCGAATTACATACTTCGAATGTGAAGTTTTTGAAAAACACCCCAAACTATGAAACTAGTTCTCTGAAATTGGAACAATGCTGATGAAGCAGCAAAAACTGTAAACGACCTTAACAGTCAAAAGTTTGATGATAAAGAATAATATGGTGGTAAAGCTGAGAAAAAGAGAAGGTTTGAAACTGGAAAACGGATTGAGCAAAGTATGAAGGAGGGTTGTGGATAAATCACAAAGACTAAACCTGCCTTCAAAGAATACAAATGATTCAGTATCTGCTGAAGTCATTAACGAATACCTTGCTCCTGATACTAAACCCCTACGGACAATATTCTTCATCATCCTTCGATATTAGAAATTCTAAGATATTATCATATCTTTCATTATAAATATCTTCGATATTTCTGAAGATATCTTCATAACTATTATCATCCGAAATTATTTATCTCTTCACGCTATCTGTGTTACATCATAAAAGAAACTATTTTAGTTTCTAATTTCTGAAAATTTTGAAAAATGGATGTTTTTGAAGTAGTGTTGGGAACTGAAGCATGAGTTAGTATAATATAATGACACTTGATCAACGTGATTATATTACAGTAAGTCATGCTGAGTTTCTAATGGAACGTGATAAAGGTTCACAGATCCCACCCTCATAATGAACCATGTTACATAACTCTTTTATTCTATTTAACCTCTAAACATATCAAGAAAATATTTTCTTGATGATTCGGTCTTTTCCGGATATTCTGGTAATTTGACAAATCAAGATCGTGCCATTACGATTACCTTCTTAGAACATTAACTATGTTCATTCTGAAATGTATAGCTACGAATTCTGGACCAGTATCCGCTTAACTTAAGGTCGGGAAGAGAAAACGAAAGCATGAAGCTCCGAAATATAATGGAAAATAAAAGCCAGATAAAAACACATAAATTTACAAACCGTGTATATCAATGCGTATAGCAATATAAAGACACAGGAGAATGATAAATACAACTATCCCTAGAGCATAATAGAAATAAACAGATTCTTCTGGTGGGAGCTGGAAAAGAAGGATGAGTGTGGCAAACGTCAATATTAGGTCAAGAACCAGAACTGGATTAAACATTTTCACAATCTTTTGAATGTATTAATTGGGAAAGAAAGTAGGAGTGGTGAAAATAAATGAAACGGAAGAGGTCAATTTATAGCGAAATATCAGACATAGCAATCGAGGTAGATTACGCATTTAATCAAAGGAAATCATAATTTCCTTAATTCCCGAAGAATCAAATCTTATTTAGATAATGAAGATTTTCTATTCCTTAAATTCCGGAAATCAATCGTTACTACATCAAGAGATAAGACGCATCTCTATTCTCCATTTCACTCAATTACGATAACTTCTCTTATAAGCTCTGAGTAATTGGATTGTTTTATCCATATTACTCAACGGTAATAAAATTCTATTTATCAACTCATATTCGTCATGAAAACATTTTTATTGTTAGCCATGACGACCTCACTCAAATTTCGGGACGAAATTTCTTTAACGGGTAGGTACTGTGATGACCCAGAAATTTCGACTAAATTTAAACTTAATCTTTGTATGATTAACATTTCCGACACGATAAGCAAAGTCTGTAAAACTGAATCTCAAAATTTTTGAATTACTTTTATATATTTAAATACCCTTCGGTTGTTTTCGACGATTCGCGAACAATTATATGTAAATAGATACATATATACTATAACATGAAAAGGTAACAATGTATTAATTGTTTGATACCGTACATTAAACTTATTGGTTTAAATATCTATTTGAATGTATATGATAAGTTGAAATATTTATTATTAAAATTTATTTATAAATAACTTCCAATGTGTATTTAAAAACTGATTTATGTATATTAAAAAGATATATACATATATATAATAAACGATAGTAACATTCGTTTATTGATTCAATTGATATTTAGATAAGTTAACTAAAGCGTTTAAGATGAACCAGTTAAACACTAATTTGTTACAGTGTTTTCAAATTGCCACATTACTCAAAATGCTACAGTGTTTTCGAAAATCACTATTTGCTACAGTGAAATTGACTTTGCTACAGTGAATTGCTACAGTAAAATTTGACTTTGCTACAGTAAAACGCTATTATAAAAATGTATTTTAACAAATAGCGAGACGATGATTTATAGAAGTAAATGACCAAAACACTCGAAAGTTTAAGATACACTTTGAGTGATATAATTAAGGGATAATTTAAGGCTATTGATAAGGCTAAAAAGGAACATATATTTCATAGCATTATCCCCCAAGAAAGACAGGATTTTAGTTGTAATTGTTCCATATTCAAGTAATATTCGTTTATATTTAATAAGTGCGAAGACAAAAGGCGAAAACGAAGAATTGAAGACGGAAAGGTCCAAAATGCTCAAATGTACAAGATACAATTAAAAAGGTTCAAATTATTGATGAAGAACGTCTAAAAATGACAAGAGTACAAGTTGCGGAACGCAAAGTACACGATATAAAATAGTACGCAAGGACGTCTGAAAATCCGGAACCGGGACCCGAGTCAAGAAGAAACGCCCGACGCAACGGACCAAAAATATCAAGTCTACTATGCACAAGAATAAAATATAATATATAAATAATTATATTAATTATTTATATATTTATATTTATTTTATATTATGTCGACAAGCTAGGAGCCAAAACAATGTGAGCTGTCCCTGGTCCTCATGCGAGTCACATGGCCAGAAGGCCATTTCCATGCGAGTCGCATGACTCCAGATTTCAGGCCAGGTTCTATAAATTGCAACATTTTCTGCCGAGTAAAGAAAGAAAAAAAAAACACACACATACATATTACTCCGTATTTATTTTATTTATTATTTATATTATTATTATTATTATTATTATTATTATTATTATTAATAAGATTATTATTAATCTTATTATTTTTTTTATTATTAGTGTTATTATTTTTGCGATACAAAAATAATAATGTACATCAAATATTATGACGGAGTGCTGTCCAAGTAATTTTCAAAATGAGTTTTCGAGCAAGCTAGAGCTAAGGAAATTATGGGTTATTGCCAAGGAGGTTATGGGTAATGTTCGGGAGTATTTTTTGTGAATCAAACCTCGTGTTTATCATCTCCGATGCGTCTACGTGCTTTCCTGCAATATTGTATATCAATATTAAACAGTGAGTTTCATATGATCCCTTTTACTCAATATATTTTTGGGCTGAGAATACATGCGACTGTTTATAAATACTAAAAATACTAGATTTATATGCGTGAGTTTCATTTGCTTCCTTTTTAATTGCTTTTGCAATCTATATTTTTGGGCTGAGAATACATGCACTTTATTTTAAACGCAATGGATACAAGTACATACTAAATTCTACACCGAGTTTGAACCGAAAATCCCTTAGCTTTGGTAACTAGTAACTGCCGGTTATAAGAACTGGTAGGCGCGAGTAGTTATATATGGATCCATAAGGCTTGACATCCCCGTCTGTTCCAGGTATAGAAAGAAACTCTAGCCTGAACTATAAAACAGACGTATGCTATTTGAAGTTAGTACACGTTGGATTGCGTGTATTGTACATGTTGGTTGCATGTTAAACGAGGGGTACTTATTATAAACGTTAAAGTTTAGTTACCAGGGTTCTCAACTTTGTAGAACCGATTGATAAACGTTTCGGATGAAACAACTGAAATCTTGTGATCCACCTTTTATTTAAAACATAATGATAAACGTTTTGAATAAAACAACTGAACTTTTGTAATCCACATTGATATACGGATTATGTGTAATATTAAAACTATGAACTCACCAACCTTTGTGTTGACACTTGAAGCATGTTTATTCTCAGGTTTCTAGAAGTCTTCCGCTGTTTGCTCATACGTGATACAAGTTATGTGCTTGGAGTCATACATGCTATATACAAGAAACTTGCATTCATCAAACCATTACCATGTATCTTATTTTGACTGTATTGTCAACAGATGTATTATTGTAAACCATTTAAATGGTGATTGTCTATACGTAGGAATCATCAGATGTAAAAAAACCTGGAATTTATATATTCATTTATGAAATACCTTTTCAAACGAATGCAATGTTACAAAACGTATCACATAGAGGTCAAATACCTCGCAATGAAATCAATGAATGACGTGTTCGTCTATATGGATTTGGAGCGATCGTCACACACTAGCAGATGGCGTTTTGTCTAGCATAGAAGAAAAGAAGACGGCGAAAGAGATTTGGGATCACCTCGTAAAATTGTACGAGACCAAATCACTTCACAACAAGATATTCCTTAAGAGGAAACTTTATGCGCTACGCATGAATGAATCTACTTCAGTTAATGAGCACATTAATTCTTTGAATACTCTATTTTCTCAACTCGCTTCATTAAGTTGCAATATAGAGCCAAAAGAACGTGCTGAACTTTTACTTCAGAGTCTACCTGATTCGTATGATCAACTCATTATTAACTTAACCAATAATGTTCTCTCGGAGTATCTAGTCTATGATGAAGTTGCAGCTGCTATTCTTGAAGAAGAAAATCGGCGCAATAACAAGGAGGACAAACAGGCCGGTTCACGATAAGTGGAGGCCTTAATGGTGTCAGGAGGGAGATCAACGGAACGTGGCCCAAGTGGGAGTCACAATTATGGTAAACCAAAGTCTAAAAAGAAGAAGACCTATACATGCTACAATTTTGGCAAGAAAGGTCACCTGAAGAAGGATTGTCGGAGTTTAAATAACTCAAATCCTCAAGGAAATATTGCAAGCACTTCAGATGATGGGACTGCTTTGGTTAGTGAGGCAGTGGTAGCAAATGAAGGCAGAAAGACATTTGTTGATGTCTGGTTATTTGACTTAGGAGCTACTTTTCACATGACCCCTAGAA
The DNA here is from genome assembly GCF_046630445.1 of Rutidosis leptorrhynchoides. Lineage (NCBI taxonomy): Eukaryota > Viridiplantae > Streptophyta > Magnoliopsida > Asterales > Asteraceae > Rutidosis > Rutidosis leptorrhynchoides. Next base: position 192,004,030 of record NC_092334.1, read on the forward strand.
GAGAATGGTTCAAACAATATGAACGTATCTCAGGAGGATCTGTATACAGTTGCAATGATCATGAACTAAAGATCATTGAAATTGGAGATATCGTTTTGAAGATGCATGATGGTACAGTTCGTAGAAGGTGTGCGACACGTGGAGAGTTTGAAGAAGAACTTATTGTCTTTAGGACAATTGGATGATCTTGGTTGTAAGATGGTGATACATGAGAAGATCATAATAATCAAGAAAGGCGCGGTTGTACTTATGAAAGGAGAAAAGGTGGGTGCTAATTTATACATTCTGAAAGGCGAGACGGTACATGAATCGGAAGCATTTGTTGCTTCGAATAGTTCAAGTGATAAAGTTGCTATGACATGGCATCAAAAGCTTGGACACATGTCTGAACAAGGTATGAAGATTCTTGTTGAAAGAAATCTTATTCCTGGTCTTACAAAGGTATCACTACCTTTCTGTAGGCATTGTGTAATCGGTAAGCAGCATCGCCTGAAGTTTAACACATCAAATTCTAGAGGTAAATTGGTTCTAGAATTGGTTCACTCTGATGTCTGGCAAGCACCAGTTCAATCCCTAGGAGGAACAAAGTATTTTGTATCATTTATTGATGATTACACTAGGAGATGTTGGGTGTACCCAATCAAGAGAAAAGCAGATGTATTTCAAGTTTTCAAAGTTTACAAAGCGCGGGTTGAACTTGAATCTGGTAAAAAGATCAAGTGTTTAAGGACGGATAATGGAGGAAAATACACTGGTGTTGAATTTGATAAATTCTGCAAACAAGAAGGTATCAAAAGACAGTTCACGACGGCATACACTCCTCAACAAAATGGAGTGGCAGAGCGGATGAACAGAACCTTGCTAGATAGAACAAGGGCGATGTTGGCAACTGCAAGCTTGGGAAAATCATTCTGGGCAGAAGCAGTAAGTACTGCCTGTTACGTGATAAATCGGTCACCATCAACTGCAATTGAGTTGAAATCGCCGATGGAAATGTGGACTGAAAAACCAGTTAATTATTCTGACCTTCATGTATTTGGAAGTCCTGTGTACGCAATGTACAATTCTCAAGAAACGACAAAGTTGGATCCGAAGTCTAGAAAGTGTTTGTTCTTGGGGTATGCTGATGGAGTTAAGGGGTATCGCTTGTGGGACCCCACTGCCCACAAAGTAGTCATCAGCAGAGATGTTGTCTTTACAGAAGACAAAGATCTTGAAGATGTTAGCACTTCAAAAGAAACTATACCGATACAGGTGGGTAATGAATTTCATAAAGATTCTTCTGAAGCAGTACCAGAGCACGATGAAAATCAAGTAGTCGTTGATGAAGCTCCAGCGACTCGTATTTCTAATCGGGAAAGGAAACGTCCAGGGTGGCACTCAGATTATATTATGGAAAGAAATGTTGCATATTGTCCTCTAACAGAGGAAGGAGAGCCAACAACTCTTCGCGAGGCACTGAATCATTCAGATGCATCTCAGTGGATGATGGCTATGCAGGAAGAAATTGAAGCTCTTCATAAAAATAAAACATGGGAACTTGTGCCATTGCCAAAAGGTAGAAAACCTATTGGAAATAAATGGGTGTATAAGATCAAGCGAAATGGCGATGATCAAGTGGAGCGGTATCGTGCAAGACTGGTGGTTAAAGGATATGCTCAGAAAGAAGGTACGGACTTCAATGAAATATTTTCTCCTGTGGTTCGACTTACAAAGTAGTTATAGCGATGTGTGCTACATTTGATTTGCATCTAGAGCAGCTAGATGTGAAAACTGCATTTCTTCATGGAAATCTTGAAGAAGAAATTTATATGCTTCAACCAGAAGGTTTTGAACTACAAGGAAAAAAGAATTTGGTTTGCAGGTTAAAGAAATCTCTGTATGGTCTCAAACAGGCGCCGAGATGTTGGTACAAGAGATTTGATTCTTTCATAATGAGCCTTGAATATAACAGACTTTATGCAGACCCTTGTGCATATTTCAAGAGGTTTAGAGACAATGATTTTGTCATTTTGCTGTTATATGTAGACGACATGTTGGTTGCAGGCCCCAACAAAGATCGTATTAATAAGCTGAAGGCTCAATTGGCTAGGGAGTTTGAAATGAAAGACTTGGGTGCCGCAAACAAGATTCTAGGGATGCAAATTCACCGAGACAGAGATAATAGGAAGATTTGGCTTTCTCAAAAGAATTATTTGAAGAAAGTCTTGCAGCGTTTCAATATGCAAGATAGTAAGCCAATCTCAACCCCACTTCCTACTAATATCAAGTTATCCTCCGTTATGTATCCTAGCAGTGAATACGAGAGGAAGGAGATGTCTCGCGTACCGTATGCAGCAGTAGTGGGAAGTTTAATGTTCGCAATGATATGTACAAGACCAGACATTGCACATGCAGTGGGAGTAGTTAGTCGGTACATGGCGAATCCTGGTAAAGAGCATTGGAATGCGGTAAAGAGGATCCTTAAATACATCAAGGGAACCTTAGATGTTGCATTATGTTATGGGGAACCGAAATTTATAGTCAAAGGATATGTTGATTCAGATTATGCAGGTGATATCGATAAAAGTAAATCCACCACCGCATATGGTTTTACACTTTGTGGTGGAATAGTAAGCTGGGTTTCAAAACTGCAGTCAGTTGTGGCAACGTCAACAACAGAGGCAGAATATGTAGCAGCTACTCAAGCTACTAAAGAAGCAGTATGGTTGAAGATGTTGTTGGAGGAACTCGGGCACAAACAAGAGAAGATCACTTTGTTTTGTGACAACCAGAGTGCCTTGCATCTTGCAAGGAATCCGGCATTTCATTCAAAGACAAAGCATATACGAGTTCAATATCACTTCGTTCGTGAGAAAGTGGAAGAAGGAACCGTGGATGTGCAGAAAATTCATACTGATGACAATGTGGCCAATTTTCTAACAAAGTCAATCAACCGTGACAAGTTTATTTGGTGTCGTTCCTCATGCGGCCTAGCGGAAACGTAAGCAACATCATTGGCAAGGAAGGATTACCGTGTGAAGATTGATTGAACTTCAATCAAATCTTCAAGTGGAAGATTGTTGAATATTGGAGTAGGTGAGTCAATACTCACATGGGAATTGAATGGTGTTTGGTGCCTACAATTTGAGGAATACAAATTAGACTTTTGGATCATGCATTCATACTACACCAACCTTCATTTGAGTAGTATAAATAGAGCTCAACTTATGCTCATTCATTCATCCCAAAAACACATTCTCCATTCATGTACTAAAAGCAATATAGAGAGTTTGTGAGTGTGTCTCCTAATTACAAGAGATATAAAGATTAGTGCTTATCCTTGTAATTAGAGAGAAGTGTAATTCCTATTATTCTTATTAGTAAAACGTTTTCTTTCCTTGCTCGTGGTTTTTACCCTATTGGGGTTTTCCACGTTAAATCTCGGTGTCTCTTTATTGTCGCTATTTCATATATTACTAGCGGTTTGCTATAATTCGGTGTCACTTTTCTCAACATATTTCACATCTTAATTGTTTTATTTATTTAACTTTATTTTTTCCTGTATTAACTGCAAAGTACATGAGTTCACCACTCCAAGCATTAAAAAAAAAAAAAAAAAAAAAAAAAAACTTGAAGAAAAATGAAGTGAACAAAGCTATTTTTTATCAATGTGGATTTTTTTCAACGAGTTACTAATTTCTTTCGTAATAGATAAAAAAAAGGAATTTTTTGATACAAAAATAGTTGTACATTTATAAGTTAGTGGGTAGTTTTTTTCCATGAAAATAGGTGGTTACTTGGATTGTACAATCAAAATATACATGTTCCTTAATGACAACCTTTAGATTTATTATTAGCATTTTCTATAAATAAATAAAACGGATATTTTCTTTTTCCCAATTAAACATGTTGAATCTTGAGGAAAAAACGTAGTTTATTGCAATTATTTTTTATTTAAAAGTTATCACATTTTTACAGGATGTACAATTCTATTAACGTGTGATCTCACACTTATAGGAATTCAATCATATGTATTCGAGAGAGTACTTAGATCTAGGTCTGTACGTTTATCTGATTGCAAACATCAATCCAACTAACTCACTTCACTCTCCACTCAATAACACGTTAGATAAGAATTATGCGATTTAAATTTAGAGATTGAAATAAATTGCAAATTTAACCTTGTCCATTAAGACTTTAACGACAATCGCTTTCTCCAAATATCATTGTTCTATGGATAACGCTTTGTGATTGTATTTGATGTGGGATTGTAACTAGGTTATATGATTTCGTTATATTATTGCTAGTTAATCACTGATGTTTTTATTTTTATTTTTAATTCTATAATACACTTCCTTTCAAAGAAAACACCTTTTTATATTTACTTAATCTATGGTAACAGACTAACAGGTAACAACTAAGAACTTGTTTGATACGGAGTATGTTTTAACAGCATCCTAATAATTATTTATATTATATTATATTATATTATATAATATTGTATACCTACATACTCTCCTTCCAAAATTTGTTCCAAAATTTGTAGTTCAAGTTTTGAGGGATTGTAGTTTTAATTCTGCGTTTACACTACAAACGGTCCATCAGGTTCCGCTCAATTTACAAAATGGCCCCTCAAGTTTATACTTTTCCAGGGGTAGAAAACGTAAATATATAATTTTATTAAAATAAAATAAACTAACTCCACCCGAATTTTTAACGGGCTCTATCTTCTCGCTCGGTGCGAGTTAAATTTTTCCGAGACCACCATTCAACTCGAAAAAGTCAGCTGAACCTAACGGGACTAACTATACGCGAAACGGACATCGTTAAAAAACACTAGATAACGAGCCATATATTCTCGCTCGGTGCGAGTTAAATTTTTTCGAGACCACCGTTTAACTCGAAATAATTTTACGCACACAACGCGACTAACTACGCGAAACAGACATCGTTAAAAAAACATTAAATATTTCGGCCTATATTACATACATATACATACGCGTCCAACAAACAACCCAACCTACTAGATATATTATATACCAAACAACGTATATCCAAATTTAGCTGCGTATCGAATACAACTGCAGCAACGCGCGGTAGAATTTTTTTTAGTTATTTTTAAATAGTCTCTTATAGATAATGTAGCAAAATGTGAATGATTACATAGCTGAGATTTTAATCATTGAAAAGGGAATTTTCTTTATACAAATGCGGAGTGGTTGAGACCCAAATTGGGTGGTTTTAGGCTTGTGTTGTCTCCTTGCAAGGGCCCTCCTCCCAATTTTTTTAATATCAACTAATATTTTCAAGAAATTTTGTTAGAAATAACTCAAACCCCTATCACGAATTGAAACAAAAAGTCAATCAACAAAAAAAAAAAAAAAAACTACTCCGTAAGTCATAAGTTTTGTACATGTCACTATCACGAATTGAAACACCACAAAATCGTACATCTCTATGATTTATTGCACACAAAGTGCAAGGTACACTTCAAATGTCAAGTTCGAGGTCATATAAAGACAACGTACTTTAGTTTTTGTAACTTTTTTTTTGGCGGAAAAAAACGGATTAACATTAAAAATGCAAGGAAGTTCATCTAAAAGATGTAACCACAAAAAAAAAAAAAAACGTACATATCGAACCACCGAGCTAAATGATACAAACCGAAACAAAACATACTAAACTCGCAACAAATACTAAAGCAAGACCAATCTAAAACAAAAGCTATCAAAGTAACGTATAAAGAGATGGACAACAATCTAACCGACGACAATGGGAGATTAAGGCCCATTTACCTTCAATACTAACAAAATCCAAACGAAAAAATATCGAAAAACCTCGACTGAGAACTCAAACATCTTTGATGAAAATGCCAAAGGCCTCCATTTCTGCTCCGTGAACCAACTTTTTTTTTCCCTTCTTCTCCTTCTTTTGCTTCTTGATATTCACCGAAAGAGGAGGCGGGGCATTCAAATTGATGACACCACCTTATTGAACACCATCCATTTTGTTTTTGTAACTTGTAACCACCACTGATCTCACATCAATCCATCAATCAAGAATATTACAAACCTAAATATTAACTTTTTTTAAAAAAATATGAAAACTCATATAAAAACGACGATGTTTTTAAAAAGAAAACGTTGAGTGTAAAGCTTTGAACAAAAATGAAAAGAAAATCGGTTTGCTTGGAAGTTAAGTTTGCTTGGAGTCCAAGTTTACGTATGGAGCAAGGAGTCGATATACGGTATGTTTTTTTGTGATTACTAGGAAACTAACTAGAAAACCTTGAGGATTTAGGTTTTATATTTACTAATAAATAGACTCATACCCTCATCGTTTCATACAAAACCACTTCACTATACTTTGGGAACTTGTAAAACTCAACAACTTTGAGTCATAAGCGTTTGTACGCGTGATCATCCGCATTCAAAACATAAATCATTTTATTTCGGGCATAAATCAACAATCTTAAAAGTCTGCATCCAATTGCCGCGTAGACAAGACTGACATATTCGATTAATAATGATAAAAGCGAGATTTAGACAATTGCGTTCACTTACTCGAGCTAGCTCTTACTTTGATTTTTTTGCAAGTCTCTACTTTCTCATCGATTGCCAAAACCTTTAGAGAACTTACTAGGGCTAAAATCTTCGCTTCACTCAATGCATTTGTGCAAGCCCGCTTTTAAATCCCTTCCTTCTTCCCAAGAATCCAACAAACATGACAACAATGAATATGGGTAAGCTTAATGCTTAGTGAGTACATAGAATGTTGATCAGGGAATTCGAAAGTTTTGAAGATCAGAGTCAAGCGCCGCTTAAGCCGATGAAAGCGCTGCTTGGGTCCCCATATGGTGATTAAGAATGAAGACCAAGGCGTCGCTTGATGAATGAAAGCACCGCTTGCAAGGAAAAAGCGCTTGGAAAGAACCGATTGAAAATCCGCCGCGGAAACGCCTATTGGCCTTTCAAAGCGGCGCTTGCCCCTGTTGGTTTTGTAAAACTATAAATATGAGGCTAGGGTTTTGAGGCCATATAGGAAAATTTTGAAGGGTTTTTCGTTCCAGAACTGATGAAAGTCGAACTTTTGAGGTTTTCAAGGAAGTTTGGAGCATTCTAACACCTTCGTCAAGAAGAAGCTAGTAACATCGGTTGATTCTCTAAACAATTTATTTTGATTTTAATTCTTGTTTGATTCACTATGAATTCTATGTTGGATAATTGTTTTATTGTGTAACACCTTATTTTTTTTGTTTTTTTAAAGTCACATCGAAAGTCATGTTTATAAAATATGACACGTAATATAAACGACACATGTATTACATTACATTAATATCATATCAAATATTAAAAGTCCATTACATATATAAAAACCATGTGTTACGTTAAGCAAACACACTAGTAACAAAAGACACAACATCAGAGTTTCGACTTGTCATACATATCATCCAGCATCCCATATTCACCCAGACATCTAACATGCAATCGTACTGAACCTGCAAGGGTGAAAATATGGGGGATTAGCACAACTGCTAAGTGAATGGAACTATCTAACAGCTAAGCATACTGTATCAAACATGCCAGGTCATCTATTGCTACATCCGTCAGCAAACAACTAATAGCAACACAAGGATCGACTGCTTGTACGGGCACGCGACTCGTAGCTGATCGGCCTACAGTCTACCGATAGTCCCTCCTGCCAGATTATCTGTATAACCGCTCAGACGCAAAGCATGCGTCCTTCTTTGTTATACTGAACATCCGTATGACTTGGATCTAACCTAGCCTGGCCTCGGTTGACCTCGTGCGGACCCCACCTAGCCTAGCATCAGTGGAATCTCCTGCTAGCCTCGCCTCACTGGTGCTCACAAAATAGTGCACGGAAATCACATACAACAACATGGCAGACTATCTAGTGCATATAGGCATACAACGCTAACTCTACATGGCACTCGGCTATCAACATTATAAATTAACAGTAGCATCGCTTGCTACTCTATACTATAACCGGAGATAGTCCCACTCACCGATACCCGCAAACTCGGTAGTCTAATGTCATCGAGTCTTCTCCTCGTCTATATCACCTGAGGACAAATACTGAACAAGTTAGTAAATCGCACCACATTTACTAACAATATTGCATTATATATATATATATATATATATATATATATATATATATATATATATATATATATATATATATACATATATACACATACACTACATATATATATATACTCGCACACATATATATGTAATACACACACACACATACATATATATATATATATACATACATAGATGTATACATATGTACACAACACTTAATGCACATAAATATAATATACAAAATCATTACATACTTATATATATATATATATATATATATATATATATATATATACACCACATATACATATATACATACCGCAACAATATAATAATATTGTACATAAATTCATGTATATATAATACCTACACCATATATATATATATATATATATATATATATATATATATATATATATATATATATACACCACATATACATATATACATACCGCAACAATATAATAATATTGTACATAAATTCATGTATATATAATACCTACACCATATATATATATATATATATATATATATATATATATATATATATATATATATATATATATATATATATATATATATATATATATATACACCACATATACATATATACATACCGCAACAATATAATAATATTGTACATAAATTCATGTATATATAATACCTACACCATATATATATATGGTCATAATCAAGAGGGAAGCACTTTTTTTGGGGGAAGGGGAAGCAATTTTTTTTTTCGTTTTTTGAAAAAACTTTATTCACGAACATTATAGATTAGATGAAAATTTGAACATTTAAAAAAGACACTTTGTGATGAATGTCATTATTTTGGCGGGAAAACGTTCGAAGAAAAAATAAAAACATTCAATGCATTGAATGTTTTACTGCTGAGTTTATTTACATCGTTTTGTTTTCATCTTGTGTGAAGTGTTTTTTTTTTGAATTTAGCCCAATTTAGAGTTTAGGGTTTACGGTTTAGGGTTTAGGGTTTTCAGGTTTACTCCGTAAACCCTCAACCCAAAACCCTAAACCCTAAACTCTAAACCGTTCGTGTTAAAATATTCAGTCTAAACCTTAAACCCTAATTTCTAAACCCAAAACCCTAATTTCTAAACTCTAATAACTAAACCCTAATTTTTAAGCCCCTAATTTCTAAACCCTAATTTCTAACTCCTTAAAAAAAACTCAGAATCAAAACATTCAATGCATTGAATGTTTTTATTTTTTTTCTTCGAGCGTTTTACCGCCAAAATAATAACATTCATCATAAAGTGTCTTTTTTAAATGTTCATATTTTCATGTGATCTTGATGCCTGAAAAAAAAATTCGAAAAAAATGAAAAAAATTACTTCCCCCCAAAAAAGTGCTTCCCTCTTGATTAAATCTCTCTATCTATATATATATATATATATATATATATATATATATTGTTGACAATGTTTATGTAATAGATTAGTGGCGTACGGTTTTAATGTTGTAATGTTTTGTATTTACCTTATTTACCATGGTAGCTTTGTAAGTCATGTAACTTGGGAGGTTGTCATATATAAACAACCTCCCCACTATTTTGTGAACTAGTTATCCATTTTATCAAGTATCACTTTACATATTTTCTCTCTTGTGTTCTTGCTTAACTAATACCTTAACCCACTTTAACACCTAAGAACCAATCGGCTAGGCTTGCAAAGGGACTAACAATTGGTATCAGAGCGGGACTTGCTATCTTGCTTGTAGATCCAAGGATTGAAGCCTATTGATTCGTGTTTTGAAGTGTTTGGTGTTCTTCGGTTCAGGTATCTCGATAACTCACTTGTTGGTCAATTTGTTGCTTGATTTTGTTAAAAATATCGGTTATCATTGCCTGAAATCTGCCTAAAATTGTCTAACTAAAATTGAAAATTACATGTTAAAACTCATATTCACTAGTATTTTAAAGATCTATGCATGAAAACTATTGATAAAGCTTAATCTATCGAGTTTGTGCTCTTGTGTAGAAGTTATTTAACAAGCTTTTATCTCTTTTAATCGATTTATATGTTAAAATGGGCTGGAATACATGAGATTATCTGTTAAAAGTTCTATCTAGTTCCTGCTCAAGTATTAAGTTCATGTTTCTGCTGCCATGCTTGATCTCTTGTCAATTTGTTGCCTAATTACATGACTAAATCGTAATTTGCTTGTTCATAATTACTTCATGTGTGTTAAGGTTACTTAAAAGGTATTAAACCTACTAGATTCGTTGAGTTTTAGCTATTAAATCTTGTTAAATCTGCATAAGAAACTTGAATAATTCGTGCTTTTGTCTCATTTGATCTGCTCGAAAACCCCTTTCTGGTTTCAAATTGCTCGAAAACCTCTTAGGGTTAACTGATAACACTAAAAACCCTAAGTGTGTTGCTCAAAAACCTCAACTCTTGACCCATTTTGTTGACTTATTGACTGAGATTTTGGCTCCAAACTTTAGACTTGTGGATAATACCCACCGAATCCCTTTTATCCCATAGGTTTTAGGTTGAAAAGGACATGTCCTTGACATAATCCCTTGATTTATGTCATAAAAGGACAAAGGACTTGTCCACTTGTGCATAAGCATTGTAGTTACATGTAAGGACTCACGTGCAACGGTATTTTCAGTCAAAAAGGTCAACTCTTCAAAAGTTTGAATTTAAAACTGACTTAAGTTTATCTCGGTTAACTTGCTCGAAAACCTTCTAAAATCTGAACAGTGCTCGCAAGTAGTTTGAAATCTTGGACACTTTCTCGAAAATAGTGTGAAAACTCTAAATCTCTGACTGCTCAAAAACTTTGCACGAAATCCCCAGACCGCTCGAAAACTTGCTTGCAAACTTTGATCTTTTGTCCTTTAGTGCTCGAAAACTTGACTGATTAGAAAACATGGTTTTGCTCGAAAACGACCATGTTTTGAAAGCTTGATTTTGTTTGAAACCCTAGTTATCTGCTCGAAAATTAAGTTTCTGCTCGAATATTTAAGTGCTCTAGAACTAGGTTAGAGCTCGAATACCTTTACCTGCTCTAAAACTAGGTAGTGCTTGTAGTGACCCGAACTTTTCCATGTTTATATATATATCAATTGAGATTGATATTTACATGATTAAATGTTTCCAATGTGTTAAGCAATCAAACTTGTTAAGACTTGATTAAATGAAATAAGTTTCATATAGACAATTGATCACCCAAGTTGACCGGCGATTCACGAATGTTACAAAATTGTAAAAACTACATGTTGTGGTATATATGGACATATATATATGGTTGACATAAGATTATGATGAGTAAGTATCTCACTAAATTTATTAACAATGTGTGATATACATAAGAAATGAGATTACTAAGTTAAGAAACTCGAAATGATATATATAACGATTATCGTTATGATAACGTCTACTAAATACATATGTATCATATTAAGATATTTATACACTATATTTAACATGATAAAATGATATTTAAATATTTCATTAAGTGTGTTAACAATGAACTACATATGTAAAAAAAAGACTACTAACTCAAGAATTACGAAACGAGACTTATATGTAACGATTATCGTTGTAACGATATTTTAATGTATATATCATATTAAGAGATATTCATACATCATAATATCATGATAATATAATAATTTAACATCTCATTTGATATAATAAACATTGGGTTAACAACATTAATTGAGATCGTTAACTTAAAGGTTTCAAAACAACACTTACATGTAACGACTAACGAAGACTTAACGACTCCATTAGAATGTATATACATGTTGTGTTTTGATATGTATTCTTACAATTTTGAAAGACTTCAAGACACATATCAAAGTACTTCTACTTAACAAAAATGCTTACAATTACATCCTCGTTCAGTTTCATCAACAATTCCACTCGTATGCACCCGTATTCGTACTCGTACAATAAACAGCTTTTAGATGTATGTACTATTGGTATATACACTCCAATGATCAGCTCTTAGCAGCCCATGTGAGTCACCTAACACATGTGGGAACTATCATTTGGTAACTAGCATGAAATATCTCATAGAATTACAAAAATATTAGTAATCATTCATGACTTATTTACATGAAAACAAAATTACATATCCTTTATATCTAATCCATATACCAACGACCAAAAACACCTACAAACACTTTCATTCTTCAATTTTCTTCATCTAATTGATCTCTCTTAAGTTCCATCTTCAAGTTCTAAGTGTTCTTCATAAATTCCATAAGTATAGTTTCATAAAAATTAAGAATACTACTAAGTTTGCAAGTTTACTTCCAAGCTTTCTAATCCATTCCAAGTAATCATCTAAGATCAAGGAACCTTTTTTATTTACAGTAGATTATCTTTCTAATTCAAGGTAATATTCATATTCAAACTTTGATTCAATTTCTACAACTATAACAATCTTATTTCGAGTGAAAATCTTACTTGAACTGTTTTCGTGTCATGATTCTGCTTTAAGAACTTTCAAGCCATCCAAGGATCCTTTGAAGCTAGATCTATTTTTCTCATTTCCCGTAGTTTTATCCAGAAAACTTGAGGTAGTAATGATGTTCATAACATCATTCAATTCATACATATAAAGCTATCTTATTAGAAGGTTTAAACTTGTAATCACTAGAACATAGTTTAGTTAATTCTAAACTTGTTCGCAAACAAAAGTTAATACTTCTAACTTGACTTTTAAAATCAACTAAACACATGTTCTATATCTATATGATATGCTAACTTAATGATTTAAAATCTGGAAACACGATGAACACCATAAAAGCGGATATACGCCGTCGTAGTGAAACCGGGGGCTGTTTTGGTTTGGATAATTAAAAACTATGATAAACTTTGATTTAAAAGTTATTCTTCTGAGAAAATGATTTTTCATATGAACATGAAACTATATCCAAAAATCTTGGTTAAACTCAAAGTGAAAGTATGTTTTTCAAAATGGTCATCAAGATGTCGTTCTTTCGACGAAAATGACTACCTCTTTAGTAATTGACATGTAACTTAAATTTCGACTATAAACCTATACTTTTTCTGTTTGGATTCTTAAATTAGAGTTCAATATGAAACCATAGCAATTTGATTCACTCAAAACGGATTTAAAATGAAGAAGTTATGGGTAAAACAAGATTGGATATTTTTGATCTTTTTAGCTACGGGAAATGTTTAACAAATCTATACAAATCATATCCTAGCTAACTTATATTGTATTATACATGTATTCTAATATATTATCTAATCTTGGGATACCATAGACACGTATGCAAATATTTTGACATATCATATCGACCCATGTATATATATTATTTGGAACAACCATAGACACTCTATATGCAGTAATGTTGGAGTTAGCTATACAGGGTTGAGGTTGATTCCAAAAATATATATACTTTGAGTTGTGATCTAGCCTGAGACGTGTATACACTGGGTCGTGGATTGATTCAAGATAATATATATCGATTTATTTCTGTACATCTAACTGTGGACAACTAGTTGTAGGTTATTAACGAGGACAGCTGACTTAATACACTCAAATCTTTAAAACATAATAAAAATGGTTGTAATTATATTTTGATCATACTTTGATATATATGTACATATTTGTATAGGTTCGTGAATCGATCCGTGGCCAAGTCTTATTTCCGAGGAAGGAAATATCTGTGAAAGTGAGTTATAGTCCCACTTTTAAAATCTAATATTTTTGGGATGAGAATACATGCAGGTTTTATAAATGATTTACAAAATAGACACAAGTACGTGAAAGTACATTCTATGGTTAAATTATCGAAATCGAATATGCCCCTTTTTATTAAGTCTGGTAATCTAAGAATTAGGGAACAGACACCCTAATTGACGCGAATCCTAAAGATAGATCTATTGGGCCTAACAAACCCCATCCAAAGTACCGGATGCTTTAGTACTTAGAAATTTATATCATATTCGAAGGGTGTCCTGGAATGATGGGGATATTCTTATATATGCATCTTGTTAATGTCGGTTACCAGGTGTTCACCATATGAATGATTTTTATCTCTATGTATGGGATGTGTATTGAAATATGAAATCTTGTGGTCTATTGTTCGATTTGATATATATAGGTTAAACCTATAACTCACCAACATTTTTGTTGACGTTTAAAGCATGTTTATTCTCAGGTGAATACTAAGAGCTTCCGCTGTTGCATACTAAAATAAGGACAAGATTTGGAGTCCATGTTTGTATGATATTGTGTAAAAACTGCATTCAAGAAACATATGTCGATGTAATATATTTCTATTGTAAACCATTATGTAATGGTCGTGTGTAAACAGTATATTTTAGATTATCATTATTTGATAATCTACGTAATGTTTTTAAAACCTTTATTGATAAAATAAAGGTTATGGTTGTTTTAAAAATGAATGCAGTCTTTGAAAAACGTCTCATATAGAGGTCAAAACCTCGCAACGAAATCAATTAATATGGAACGTTTATAATCAATATGAACGGGACATTTTAGTTGGTATCAAAGCGTTGGTCTTAGAGAACCAGAAAATTTGCATTAGTGTGTCTTATCGAGTTTGTTAGGATGCATTAGTGAGTCTGGACTTCGACCGTGTTTTCTTTAAAAATGATTACATAACATTTTTGTTGGAAACTATATATTATTAACATGTAAATATTATGTGATATATTAATCTCTTAACATGTTTGATATTGTGTGATAGATGTCTACCTCTAGCACAAATCCCATTGACTCACCTAATAATAACGAAGAGTCGAATATATATTGGCAAGATTCACAAGTTCCCGAAGAACCGGAAAAAGAGGAAACGGAACCAGAAGAAGAGGAACCGGAAGAAGAAGAGGTTCCGGAGGGGGGAATAGTAGGAACCACAGAAAACCGGTCAAATAAAAGAAAATCCTCAACCAATGGACCAAAGTTAATAATGGTCAATGGTGTTTCCGCTAAGGAAGCAAAATATTGGAAAAATTACCAATTTTCCGATGAATCGGATCCTGATGAGGATTCCGATGATGTTATAGAAATTACCCCGACCCAATTTAATGAGGCAAAAGAAAATAATAAGAGAAAAGGCATCAACTTTATATGTACCGTCAACACCCGTATTTTTAATATCGTGACAATAACCCGGGAACCTCTAACCACCAGGTTTTTCTAAACCAATGTGGAAAACGACGACTCATATTAGAGGAACATCATATATCCCTAGAAAATTAGGAAAAAGAACCAAGTCCGAAGAAGAAGAAGAAACAAGTGATTCAGATTAGAGGGGTGTGAGCATGTTGTGTAATAAATGTATTGTAGTGTGCTTGTACTTTTATGTTCTATGTAAAAATTGCTTGTATTGTTTGTTATTACGAATCTAATCCTTGTCTATTTTACAGTATAAAAACAAAATGGACGTTAAGGGTAGACAACCGAATATTTTAGAAGACCTACCAGAGGATATGATTGAGGAAATCTTGTCTAGAGTCGGTCAGAATTCATCAGCACATTTAGTTATGGCGAAATTAACTTGTCAAACATTTGAAAGACTTTCCAGAAATGCCTTAGTTTATAAAAGGCTTTCCTTTAATAGGTGGGGTATATCACATTGGGGAGACTTTAAGTTACGCCGTGTTTTCTTTAAAGCGTTAAATGTGGGGAGCCCAAATGCAATTTTACGATACGGGTTAAGAACCTATTTTGACTCAACATATCCCAACATAGGATTTCCTGAATTAGAAAGAGCTTCTAACATGCAACATAAAGAAGCATGTTATGCTTACGGGTTAGTGATATTCGCTTCTTACCAAAGTGAGAAAAAGAACATTGGATTGCAGCTTTTAAATAAAACTTTCCCACAAGTGACGGATTCAGTAGTTGGGGTGAGAAACAAGGTTTTTAGATTATTACGGGGCAGTTAGACATTACGAAACCCTCGTCCTTTTGACGACATTACAACATGCTGCCTAGCCAATGGTCATAATGGTTATTTTCCACAAGACCAAGGATGAGAAGTCGTCTTAGTAAAACCAGAATGCATGACTTGTTTCTGGACTTATGAATTACGTGTCTTTATTTCCTTTGCTGAACAACTTGCGTATTAACTAGATTTATCTTCAAAACTGTCCTGTATCATAGTGTACTATATTTCATGTTATATGTAATATAGCGAAGTTGTAAGTTTGAAGAATATTTGTATGTGATATATTATTATAATCAGTTTTTCATATGGAATTGTAGTAGCTGAATTGTATATTAGCTACTAAGTATGAACTTAAAGGGTAGGTAGTACCCGAATTTAAACTTATAAAATGCTAATATTAAGAAAAAGTTTTTATAAATGAGTTCATATTATGCTACGAGATACTATTGACTACTCTTAATATTCTGTATGATTAAATTGTTTCATTTGACTATTTTGAAGGAAATGGCACCGACTACTCGACACACCTTGAATATGAGCGAAGAGGAATTTCGTGCCTTTCTTGCTTCAAACATAGCCGCAGTAAAGGCCGCGCTACATACCAACAATAATTCTGAATCTAGCAATACAGCTAACGGCACAAGAAATCGTGTAGGATGCTCCTACAAGGAATTCACTGCCTGCAAACCTTCAGAATTTGATGGGACCGAAGGACCAATCGGATTGAAACGGTGGACCGAGAAAGTTGAATCGGTGTTTGCCATAAGTAAGTGTGCTGAAGGAGACAAAGTGAAGTACGCTACGCATACCTTCACAAGTATTGCGTTAACATGGTGGAATACCTATCTAGAGCAAGTGGGACAAGATGCTGCTTACGCGCTACCGTGGTCAGCATTCAAGCACTTGATGAACGAGAAGTACCGTCCCAGAACCGAGGTCAATAAGCTCAATTCAGAACTTAGAGGGTTACGAATACATGGATTCGATATTACTTCGTACGAAAGACGATTCACAGAATTGTGCCTATTGTGTTCGAGAGCGTTCGAAGATGAGGAAGAGAAGATCGACGCGTTTGTGAAAGGGTTACCTGAGAGAATCCAAGAAGATATAAGTTCACACAAGCCTGCCTCCATACAAAAGGCATGTAGAATGGCTCACAAACTAGTGAACCAGATTGAGGGAAGAATTAAAGAACAGGCGGCTGAAGAGGCCAACGTGAAGTTAGTCAAAAGAAAGTGGGAGGAAAATGGTGATAAGAGTCACCAAAACAACAATAACTATCCCAACAATCGCAACATCAATCGCAATTACAACAAACGGCACAACAACAACAACAACAACTACAACAATCATACCAATAACAATAACAACCGCAACAACAACAACAACTAGAAGCAGCTATGCCAAAGGTGTGAAAAGTATCACTCGGGGTTCTGCACCAAATTTTGCAACAATTGTAAAAGAAATGGTCATAGTGCGGTGAAGTGTGAGGTCTACGGACCAGGGGTTAACATAACTAAAGGAACAAATGGTGTCGGAACGAGTAATGGCGGAGCAAGTAGTGTCGGGGCAAGTTATGCCAATGTAGTTTGTTATAAATGTGGAAAACCGGGTCACATTATTAGAAATTGCCCGAACCAGTAGAACACGAATGGACAAGGCCGCGAAAGAGTTTTCAATATTAGTGCAGCAGAGGCACAGGAAGACTCGGAGCTTGTTACGGGTATGTTTCTTATTGACAATAAATTTGCTTACGTTTTATTTGATTCGGGTGCGGATAGAAGCTATATGAGTAGAGATTTTTGTGCTAAATTAAGTTGTCCTTTGACGCCGTTGGATAGTAAATTTTTACTCGAATTAGCAAACGGTAAATTAATTTCAGCAGATTATATATGCCGGAATCGAGATATTAAACTGGGTATCGAAATATTTAAGATTGATTTGATACCAGTAGAGTTAGGGAGTTTTGATGTAATAGTTCGCATGGACTGGCTGAAGGAGATGAAAGCAGAGATCGTATGTTACAAAAATGCAATTCGCATTGTACGAGAAGAAGGAGAACCCTTAATGGTTTACGGAGAAAAGGGCAACACGAAGCTACATCTTATTAGTAATTTGAAGGCACAAAAACTAATAAGAAAATGTTGCTATGCTGTTCTAGCACACGTCAAGAAAGTACAAACTGAAGAAAAGAGCATCAATGATGTTCCCGTCGCAAAAGAATTTCCCGATGTATTTCCAAAAGAATTACCGGGACTACCTCCACATCGATCTGTTGAATTTCAAATAGATCTTGTACCAGGAGTTGCACCAATAGCTCGTGCTCCTTACAGACTCGCACCCAGCGAGATGAAAGAACTGCAAAGCCAACTGCAAGAACTATTAGAACGTGGTTTCATTCGACCAAGCACATCACCATGGGGAGCTCCTGTTTTGTTTGTCAAGAAGAAGGATGGTACATTTAGGTTGTGTATTGACTACAGCGAGTTGAATAAACTTACCATCAAAAACCGTTATCCACTGCCGAGAATTGACGACTTATTTGATCAACTACAAGGCTCGTCGGTTTATTCGAAAATCGATTTACGTTCTGGATATCATCAAATGCGAGTAAAGGAGGATGATATTCCAAAAACTGCTTTTAGGACGCGTTATGGTCATTACGAATTTATGGTTATGCCGTTTGGATTGACTAACGCACCAGCTGTATTCATGGACTTTATGAACCGAGTGTGTGGGCTATATCTTGACAAGTTTGTCATTGTTTTCATCGATGACATACTTATTTACTCAAAGAATGATCAAGAGCACGAAGAAAATTTGAAAAAAGTGCTAGAAGTATTGAGGAAAGAAAAACTGTACGCTAAGTTTTCAAAGTGTGCATTTTGGTTGGAAGAAGTTCAATTCCTCGGTCACATAGTGAACAAAGAAGGTATCCAGGTGGACCCGGCAAAGATCGAAACCGTTGAAAAGTGGGAAACCCCAAAAACTCCGAAGCATATACGTTAATTTTTAGGATTGGCAGGTTATTACAGAAGATTCATCCAAGATTTCTCCAAAATAGAAAAACCCTTGACAGCATTAAAGCATAAAGGGAAGAAATTTGAATGGAAGGATGAACAAGAGAAGGCGTTTCAGTTATTAAAGAAAAAGCTAATTACGGCACCTATATTGTCATTGCCTGAAGGGAATGATGATTTTGTGATTTATTGTGATGCATCAAAGCAAGGTCTCGGTTGTGTATTAATGCAACGAACGAAGGTGATTGCTTATGCGTCTAGACAATTGAAGATTCACGAGCAAAATTATACAACTCACGATTTGGAATTGGGTGCTGTTGTTTTTGCATTAAAGACTTGGAGGCATTATTTATATGGGGTCAAAAGTATTATATATACCGACCACAAAAGTCTCCAACATATATTTAATCAGAGGCAACTGAATATGAGACAACGCAGGTGGATTGAACTGTTGAATGATTATGATTTTGAGATTCGATACCACCCGGGGAAGGCGAATGTGATAGCCGACGCTTTGAGTAGAAAGGACAGAGAACCTATTGTAGTGACCCGGGAATTTCCGATCAAAATTAAACTTTAATTTTTATATGGTTCCGACACGATAAGCAAAATCTGTAATGTTGAGTCTCGAAAGTTTTGAAATCTATATTCATGTAATCAATTACCCTTTGACTATTCCCGATGATTCACGAACCATTGCTTGTAAATATGTGAGTATATATAAACATGTGTATATATAAATATGTATATAAAAACTACTTATAAATATATAAAATAATATTAAAACTATTTGTTTAAAAATATATAATATATATTTATGTGATAAAACTTGTTATTTAAAACTGATTATATTTAGAGAGAGAGTAAATGGAAAATGAATGATTTCAAGCTTAATTAGTAAACGTTAGTAACACTCGGTTGACGTTTTATTAATTTTAATATAGATATAGTACTTGTTCATGTTGGATTGAAATAAAAGTTGAACTGGAAATTAATTTCGAAGATCTTAGATTTGTTAAATATATTTTTACCCTTTTTAGTTTGAATATTAGTACTCCGTACATATAAATTGGAACAGCAATAAAATATTTTTAGAACTTTTTTGATCAGGTTTCAATCAGGTAATGAGTGAAATAATTAATTACACTTAATCTAAAAATTTGAGATTTTTAGGAACACTTTATTGCGTTAACTGTTTAGCATTGAACACGATATACCCACCCTCTATCAACTGTCGGCAGAGAATAAGTCATTGCACACTGTATATAGTACTCTAATCATTGGTTTTATTATTTTTTTAATTATTATTATTATTTATATTAAATATTATAATTATAATACATAATATATATATAGGTAATAGATGTGTATATATATAACGAGAGAGATGGGGAAGAGAGACCCGTCACCACAACCACCCACAACCACCATAACTATCATCGTCCATCCTTCTCTCTCTCTCTCGCTTCTTTCTCTATCTCTTGTCCAAAAATCACCAAACAAACACCATAACCATCGAATCACCACCACCTCGATCACTCTCAACCACCAGTTCACAGTCCATGAACAATCACGACCACCTTCTTTTTATTTTTCTCTCTCTCTCTCTCTCTTCTTTTTGTTCCTGCAACTCGCGACTGCCACAGTTATATGTTCGGTTAATTGTTTGCTGCTACTGCACCTTGTCTCAATATCAATCTTCTTCAAATCAACACTTGACTGCCACCACTACTGCTACCGTAAATACTATTTCTATTTTCGATATCAAGGAGACGATGAATAGTCATAAAATAAAGAAGAACGATATTGAAATATTCTAATACAATAATTATAACGATGAGGGCGAGCAACGTGAAGGTATTGAATGAAGAAGGACGATTGTTGCTCCTGTTAATTTATTCTGTTACGGTTACGTGTATGGTGTGGATAACTATGATGATAAAGATAAAGTTAGAGGATGACGATGAGGTGAGGTGGTGATGAAGGCAGCGAGAATGTTAAAGGCGATATTTGTTGATGATGATGATGTTTCGAGGAAGAACGCGATCGTGATTTTGTGAGGATGGTGATAACGATATGATGATGACTGACGATTATGAATGATGTAGATGATAAATGATGTCGTGATGATGATGATGCGTTTGATGTTCGTGCTTTTGGTCGAACTACGATACCATACCACAAAACCACCGATGGGTTTATTTAAAAACATATATTGGACAGTTATATTGATTGTTGTTGGGTTTATGTTTCTGTATTGAACCGAAAAGAGTAGTAAATTAGAATCGGGTTTCATGTATTATCAGAAAGATAGTTAATGGATGAGTGGTTTATGGGGTTAGCTTGTATGTGAGAGACCAGAGTTCGATTCTTGCCTGCTGCCATATTTTCTTTTTAATTAAGCAGCAAGTGTTGGGGCTTGGGCCGTGAGCTGTTGGGCCGTGAACTGTTGGGCCGAGTTAAAATGATTTTCTTGTTGGGCCGTGAACTGTTGGGCCGAGTTAAAATGATTTTCTTGTTGGGCCGAGATTCAAAGTTTAGATTTTCTGTTGGGCTATTCAGGTGTGACATAGAAAATGGGTTATGTTAATTATATTGGGTATTAAATCAGAAAGTTAATAGAAAGACAGATGGTTAGGCATGGTGTTGGGTTAGCGAGAGGTTGCGGGTTCAAGTCCCGATTGTGGCAACTATTTTTTTTAAAGGGCTTTTGAGGTAGTTCTCTTTATTAATATTATGGCTATTATTAATACTATTATTATGATCAATGTTATGTATTATTATGAATGGATAAATATTGTTATAATTACTATCATTAATATTATTATTATTATTATTATTTTAGATTACTTATCATTATTACTAAGATTAACATGATTATTATTATCATCATTAAGTATTAATAAGTATTATTATTATTATTATTATTATTATTATCATTATTATCTTTAGTAGTAAAATTATCACTGTTATTATTATTATCGGTAGTATTATCATTATGATCCTTAAAGTATTTTTTTATTTTTTTTCATTTTTATTAGTATTATTATTGAAATAAACATTTTATTTAAACTATCACTGTTATTATTAAAAGTATCACTTTTATTATTATTAGAGTTATCATAATTTTTATTATAATAGTATTATTTTTATTATTATTATTATTAGTATTAAAAATATATCAAATAAAGATTTTCTATATAAAAAAAAATATATATATATTTATGACATAAAAACCAAACCATATTAATACTTTTGTAATAAATAGTAATTATCTATATAAAAATAAATATATATCTAATTATGTTATTAATAAAAACATGATATAAGATAACAATTAATAGCACTAATAATATGTAAATTTGTTTGATTACAACTATATGTTTTAATATATATATACAAATGATATAGGTTCGTGAATCCGAGGCCAACCCTGCATTGTTCAATATAGTCATATGTATTTTTACTACAAAATACATTATGTGAGTTTTCATTACTCCCTTTTTAAATGTTTTCGCAATATATATTTTTGGGACTGAGAATGCATGCGCTGCTTTTATAAATGTTTTACGAAATGGACACAAGTGATCGAAACTACATTCTATGGTTGGATTATCTAATCGAATATGCCCTTTTTATATAGTCTGGTAATCTAAGAATTAGGGAACAGAAACCCTAATTGACGCGAACTCTAAAGATAGATCTATCGGGCCCAACAAGCCCCATCCAAAGTACCGGATGCTTTAGTACTTCGAAATTTATATCATGTCCGAAGGAGGATCCTAGGAATGATGGGGATATTCTATATGCATATTGTTAATGTCGATTACCAGGTGTTCAATCCATATGAATGATATTTTTGTCTCTATGCATGGGACGTTTATTTATGAGAATTGGAAATATGAAATCTTGTGGTCTATTAAAATTATGAAATGATTGTTTATGATAAACTAATGAACTCACCAACCTTTTGGTTGACACTTGAAAGCATGTTTATTCTCAGGTATAAAAGAAACGTTCCGCTGTGCATTTGCTCATTTTAAAGACGGTATTTGGTGCCGATCATCGCAATGTAACCAGTTGTTGGTGACTTCGTCCAGATGGATTAGGACGGGTCCTTTCAGTTGGTATCCTAGCGGTGGTCTTAGCGAACCAGGTCTTGTAGTAGTGTGTCTAACTGAAAGTCGTTAGGATGCATTAATGAGTCTGGACTTCGACCGTGTTTGCACGTCAAAAGTTTTGCTTATCATTTTTGTCGAAAATCATCTGTTTATCATACTTAGGAAATTACCTGCTTATCATTCTTAGTCTAGACACATCTTACTGCAATGATTGCATGAATAGTGTATAGACAAAATTCGTATCTTAGCGTATCTGCTAATTCATATCTTAGCATATATGTTATTGTTATCTTTGCCTGACAGCTTCCGTAGATTCCTTCGTAACTTATGGGATTTAAGTAATATATGTATATGTAAATTATGTATTGCAGGGTACTAATCTACATCCTATAATCTATTTCTTATCGAAAATCCTTCATCTGATCGTACGAGATGAATCCTGCAACCAGTTCGAGTCCCTCAGATTCCGATAGCTATTTCGATAGTTATTCCGACAGCTATTCCGACATAGATGTTCACCTAAGCTCCGAAAACAGCGTCATCGCCATGAATCAACCAATCAGCCATTATCAATTCATCTGATGGGATCGTAGACGACTTAATTAATGGAAATGCGCAGAAAGCAATCCCTTCCACCAACTGAATTCATCTCTTGACAATGAACCTGAAGCGTTTACCGGCGAACCAGTTCGAGACACCATTTTCAGTCTCATTTCCAGGGTAACTCAACAAGATTATATTCTATCCACAATTCTAAACCTTATTCATCCGCTCGTTCCGACCGACAATCATCCTGGAGTAATAAGTCAACGAACTTCGCCCTCGAAAAATCTATTCGGAGAATATGGTGCAAAATGTACCAGCTTCAGCAACATCACCGGCACCAACAGTACAATCAATAACAGCACCAGTACCATCAACAATCCATGCTTCAATATCATCATATGTACTTTGGGTATGATCTTCGTTCTACGTATCGCTCTACCTCATTTATCTTCGTTCGACATGGCGAATATGTAATCTCTAAAGTTTTAGAGATTATTTATTCTAGTTCCAACCGAAAAGCAAATGAGTTTAATATCATATTAACTCATTAAATCCATGAATAAATCTGAAGAAAATATATAAGTATATATGTTTTCATAAAGATTGTAATTAAAAATTCTCTTGTACAAACTGTTAATGGTGAAAATATTTTAACGGGTAGGTAATACCCGAGGACTATTTAAATTTCACATTAATAAGTTATATTGTACGTTCTTCGAATCTGTTTCAACAAGTCATATACTATCCTACTTACATCCACCGATATACAAATCCGTTCACCACAGAATAACCATATTCATCCAATTACATATTTGGATTTCGATCTATCAGAATCCACCAAGTGGCATAACGAAGAAATAATGGACACAATAAAAATTGATTAGAAACAGATTAATTAACAATATGAAATTCTATTAAGAATCCACGCTAACAAAATCCTAGCTAACTGTTCCTAGCTAACTGATTACATTTTGTTTATCGCAATTTATTTTATCGCAATTTACATTCTCGCAATTTTATTTATCGTCATTTAATTTCTGTTATTTACTTTACGCACTTTATTTATCGTTATTTAATTTCTGTTATTTATTTTACGCACTTTAAATATCGGGACACGTATACAAGGTTTTGACATATCATATCGACCCATCTATATATATTATTTGGAATAACCACAGACACTCTATATGCAGTAATGCGGGAGTTAGCTATACAGGGTTGAGGTTGATTCTATAATAATATATATACTTTGAGTTGTGATCGAGTCTGAGACGTATACGGGTCACGACACGTATTAATATGGTGGAATATTATATATTAAACTGTATATGAATTATTGGACTGTCAATGTGGACTATCAACTGTGGACTACCAACATTGGACAATTAAAATAAATTAAAATATTGACTATAACATATGAAACTAAACAATTCTTCAAGTTTGCCACTTGATTTCATCTTAAATTCCATTTGTATCTTAATGATTAAGATCCACGTTCAAACCTTTCATGATTCTTGAAAACATCTCAAACAAGAGGAGGAACCAACCGCACTTCATTTACGGGAGAAAAGATTGATGCATTTAGTTATGCATCTGAAAAACTCTCGGAAACTGAATAAACGTTTAACACGTAGCTGTGCTAATTACTTTAGTGTTATTATTACCCAAAATAACTTGGTAATTCCTTTCAAAGTAGCAAATTTTGTCACAGCTCCAGCAAATCAACTCCGACTTTTCGTTCGAAACAACCTTATTATCACCTTGATTTATATGTATGCTCTTGTATTGTTACCGGAGAACCTTTTATATTCCACCATATTACCGTCAGCGTTTAATCATCTAAAAACACAATTCTCTTGATATTACCTCGGATTGATAACCAATGATTCGGATATGATAGCAGTAAATGTAGAGGAATCGGCAATCAGTACTCTGAAAACTCACAGCATATCTACATCAACAGTTATATGTATTACATTTATCTTCTAGAATAATGACCTTCCATTCTGAAATTTTGAAAAGCACCCAGTCTACAAATCAACACTCTGAATATTGAAAAAGCTGAATGAAGCAGCAGAAACCATAGACAACCGTAAACGATCTTAACAGTCGGAAGTTTGATAATAAAGAATAGTTTGTTGGAAAAGCTCAGAAAAGTTGGAACTGAAAAACGGATTGAGCTAACCATGAAGGAGACCAAGGACAAATACAAGGACCAAACCCTATATTCAAAGAATTCAGGTAATTCTGGATCCGATGAAATCTTTAGAGAATATCCTGCTCCGAAGTCATTTTAAAATCTTGCGAAAAATGTTTCTCCATCAACCATCGAACTTAGAAATTTCAAAATATCATTATCAATATCTTCGATATTTCTGAGGATATTTTCATAAATATCCTCGTCCGAAATTATATACCTCATCGTGCTTCCTGTGTATCGTTATACTGAAAACATTCAATAGAAATTTAGTACTGAATAGTGGATTATGCGAAACTATGAAGGAAGCCGTGGACAAATCACAAAGAATAAGTTTGACTTCAAAGAATCCAAATGATTCTATTTCTGATGAAGTCTTTAGCAAATACCTTGCTTCCGAATCTAAACCCTTACGGATAAATCTTCTTCATCATCCATCGATATTATAAATTCCAAGATATCATCGTATCTTTCATTATAAATATCCTCCATATTTCTGAAGATATTTTCATAATTATTCTTATCTGAAATCAATAATCTATTCGTGCTATCAATGTTACATCATATAGAAACTGTTAGTTTCTATATTCTGTAAACTTTCGAGCTTAAAATATGAATGTTTTTGGAAGTAGTGTTGGGAACTGATGCATGAGTTAGTATAATATAATGACACTTGATCAACGTGATTATATTACAGTAAGTCATGCTGAGTTTCTAATGAAACCTGATGATGGTTCACAGTAGATTATACCATCATCATGTGTCATGTTACATAACTCTTTCATTCTACATAACCTCCGAACATATCAAGAAGAATATATTCTTGATAGTTCTATTATCTGTATTTTTGATAAATTTGAAAATCAAATCGTGCTATCACGTTCCACCCTGCTTAGAACATTATAATCATTTAGAACTCTATATCTACAAATTCTGGACCATTATTCGCTTGATTTAAAGTCGGGAAGAGAAAACAAGAGCATGAAGCTCCGATATATAAGAAAAATATAAAGCCCAACAACACCACCGAAATTACAAACTGTGGATATCAGTGCGTATAGCAATATAAAGACACGGGAGAATTATAAATACAATAATCCCTAGACCATAGTAGAAATAAACAGATTCTTCCGGTGGGAGTTGGAAAAGAAGAATGATCATTGCGATAGTCAGAATAAGGACAAGGATTAGAACCGGATTAAGCATTATTATAATCTTTTAGATATATGAACTGAGAAAGAAGGTATAGAAGTGGTGGAAACTAATGAAATGGAAAAGATAAATTTATAGTGGAAATATCAGACAGAGCAATCAAGGCAGATCATCGCATTTAATTAAAGAGATCCTAATTTCCTCATTTACCGAAGAATCATATCTTTTAGATTTCGAAGATTTTCTTTGAAATCCCTTGAATTTCGGAATTCAACCAAGGCAATGTCGAAAGTTAAGACGCGCCTTATTTTTATTTTTTTTTCTAAATTCAAACCTGTCTACGTCAAAAGTTAAAAACAAATCTTTGTTTCTCATTTCATTTTTTTGTGAATAGCTTCACTCGTACTCTTTGAATGATCAAATTGTTTTATCCATATTACTCAATGATGATAAAACTCTATTTATCAACTCATATCCGTCATGAAAACATTTTTATAGTTAGCCATGACGACCTCACTCAAATTTCGGGACGAAATTTCTTTAACGGGT
Source organism: Rutidosis leptorrhynchoides (assembly GCF_046630445.1). NCBI lineage: Eukaryota > Viridiplantae > Streptophyta > Magnoliopsida > Asterales > Asteraceae > Rutidosis > Rutidosis leptorrhynchoides. The sequence goes on from NC_092334.1 coordinate 192,031,641, forward strand.
AGGTACTGTAGTGACCCGGGAATTTCCGATCAAAATTAAACTTTAATTTTTATATGGTTCCGACACGATAAGCAAAATCTGTAATGTTGAGTCTCGAAAGTTTTGAAATCTATATTCATGTAATCAATTACCCTTTGACTATTCCCGATGATTCACGAACCATTGCTTGTAAATATGTGAGTATATATAAACATGTGTATATATAAATATGTATATAAAAACTACTTATAAATATATAAAATAATATTAAAACTATTTGTTTAAAAATATATAATATATATTTATGTGATAAAACTTGTTATTTAAAACTGATTATATTTAGAGAGAGAGTAAATGGAAAATGAATGATTTCAAGCTTAATTAGTAAACGTTAGTAACACTCGGTTGACGTTTTATTAATTTTAATATAGATATAGTACTTGTTCATGTTGGATTGAAATAAAAGTTGAACTGGAAATTAATTTCGAAGATCTTAGATTTGTTAAATATATTTTTACCCTTTTTAGTTTGAATATTAGTACTCCGTACATATAAATTGGAACAGCAATAAAATATTTTTAGAACTTTTTTGATCAGGTTTCAATCAGGTAATGAGTGAAATAATTAATTACACTTAATCTAAAAATTTGAGATTTTTAGGAACACTTTATTGCGTTAACTGTTTAGCATTGAACACGATATACCCACCCTCTATCAACTGTCGGCAGAGAATAAGTCATTGCACACTGTATATAGTACTCTAATCATTGGTTTTATTATTTTTTTAATTATTATTATTATTTATATTAAATATTATAATTATAATACATAATATATATAGGTAATAGATGTGTATATATATAACGAGAGAGATGGGGAAGAGAGACCCGTCACCACAACCACCCACAACCACCATAACTATCATCGTCCATCCTTCTCTCTCTCTCTCTCTCTCGCTTCTTTCTCTATCTCTTGTCCAAAAATCACCAAACAAACACCATAACCATCGAATCACCACCACCTCGATCACTCTCAACCGCCGGTTCACAGTCCATGAACAATCACGACCACCTTCTTTTTATTTTTCTCTCTCTCTCTCTCTCTTCTTTTTGTTCCTGCAACTCGCGACTGCCACAGTTATATGTTCAGTTAATTGTTTGCTGCTACTGCACCTTGTCTCAATATCAATCTTCTTCAAATCAACACTTGACTGCCGCCACTACTGCTACCGTAAATACTATTTCTATTTTCGATATCAAGGAGACGATGAATAGTCATAAAATAAAGAAGAACGATATTGAAATATTCTAATACAATAATTATAACGATGAGGGCGAGCAACGTGAAGGTATTGAATGAAGAAGGACGATTGTTGCTCCTGTTAATTTATTCTGTTACGGTTACGTGTATGGTGTGGATAACTATGATGATAAAGATAAAGTTAGAGGATGACGATGAGGTGAGGTGGTGATGAAGGCAGCGAGAATGTTAAAGGCGATATTTGTTGATGATGATGATGTTTCGAGGAAGAATGCGATCGTGATTTTGTGAGGATGGTGATAACGATATGATGATGACTGACGATTATGAATGATGTAGATGATAAATGATGTCGTGATGATGATGATGCGTTTGATGTTCGTGCTTTTGGTCGAACTACGATACCATACCACAAAACCACCGATGGGTTTATTTAAAAACATATATTGGACAGTTATATTGATTGTTGTTGGGTTTATGTTTCTGTATTGAACCGAAAAGAGTAGTAAATTAGAATCGGGTTTCATGTATTATCAGAAAGATAGTTAATGGATGAGTGGTTTATGGGGTTAGCTTGTATGCGAGAGACCAGAGTTCGATTCTTGCATGCTGCCATATTTTCTTTTTAATTAAGCAGCAAGTGTTGGGGCTTGGGCCGTGAGCTGTTGGGCCGTGAACTGTTGGGCCGAGTTAAAATGATTTTCTTGTTGGGCCGTGAACTGTTGGGCCGAGTTAAAATGATTTTCTTGTTGGGCCGAGATTCAAAGTTTAGATTTTCTGTTGGGCTATTCAGGTGTGACATAGAAAATGGGTTATGTTAATTATATTGGGTATTAAATCAGAAAGTTAATAGAAAGACAGATGGTTAGGCATGGTGTTGGGTTAGCGAGAGGTTGCGGGTTCAAGTCCCGATTGTGGCAACTATTTTTTTTAAAGGGCTTTTGAGGTAGTTCTCTTTATTAATATTATGGCTATTATTAATACTATTATTATGATCAATGTTATGTATTATTATGAATGGATAAATATTGTTATAATTACTATCATTAATATTATTATTATTATTATTTTAGATTACTTATCATTATTACTAAGATTAACATGATTATTATTATCATCATTAAGTATTAATAAGTATTATTATTATTATTATTATTATCATTATTATCTTTAGTAGTAAAATTATCACTGTTATTATTATTATCGGTAGTATTATCATTATGATCCTTAAAGTATTTTTTTTATTTTTTTTTCATTTTTATTAGTATTATTATTGAAATAAACATTTTATTTAAACTATCACTGTTATTATTAAAAGTATCACTTTTATTATTATTAGAGTTATCATAATTTTTATTATAATAGTATTATTTTTATTATTATTATTATTAGTATTAAAAATATATCAAATAAAGATTTTCTATATAAAAAAAAAATATATATATATTTATGACATAAAAACCAAACCATATTAATACTTTTGTAATAAATAGTAATTATCTATATAAAAATAAATATATATCTAATTATGTTATTAATAAAAACATGATATAAGATAACAATTAATAGCACTAATAATATGTAAATTTGTTTGATTACAACTATATGTTTTAATATATATATACAAATGATATAGGTTCGTGAATCCGAGGCCAACCCTGCATTGTTCAATATAGTCATATGTATTTTTACTACAAAATACATTATGTGAGTTTTCATTACTCCCTTTTTAAATATTTTCGCAATATATATTTTTGGGACTGAGAATGCATGCACTGCTTTTATAAATGTTTTACGAAATGGACACAAGTGATCGAAACTACATTCTATGGTTGGATTATCTAATCGAATATGCCCTTTTTATATAGTCTGGTAATCTAAGAATTAGGGAACAGAAACCCTAATTGACGCGAACTCTAAAGATAGATCTATCGGGCCCAACAAGCCCCATCCAAAGTACCGGATGCTTTAGTACTTCGAAATTTATATCATGTCCGAAGGAGGATCCCGGAATGATGGGGATATTCTATATGCATATTGTTAATGTCGATTACCAGGTGTTCAATCCATATGAATGATATTTTTGTCTCTATGCATGGGACGTTTATTTATGAGAATTGGAAATATGAAATCTTGTGGTCTATTAAAATTATGAAATGATTGTTTATGATAAACTAATGAACTCACCAACCTTTTGGTTGACACTTGAAAGCATGTTTATTCTCAGGTATAAAAGAAACGTTCCGCTGTGCATTTGCTCATTTTAAATACGGTATTTGGTGCCGATCATCGCAATGTAACCAGTTGTTGGTGACTTCGTCCAGATGGATTAGGACGGGTCCTTTCACCTATACGGGTAAAAGCTATGAATATAATTATTCGTACTAACCTTACTACTCAAATAAAGGAGGCGCAACAGGGAGTTGTAAAAGAAGGAAAGTTGAAGAATGAGATACCCAAAGGATCAGAGAAACATCTTAATATTCGGGAAGACGGAACCCGATATAGGGCTGATAGAATTTGGGTACCAAGGTTTGGAGATGTGAGAGAAATGGTACTTAAAGAAGTACATAAAACCAGATATTCAATACATCCTGGAGCGGGGAAGATGTATAAAGATCTCAAGAAACACTTTTGGTGGCCGGGTATGAAAGTCGATATTGCTAAATATGTAGGAGAATGTTTGACGTGTTCTAAGGTCAAAGCTGAATATCAGAAACCATCAGGTCTACTACAACAACCTGAAATCCCGGAATGGAAATGGGAAAACATTACCATAGATTTCATTACTAAATTGCCAAGGACTGCAAGTGGTTATGATACTATTTGGGTAATAGTTGATTGTCTCACCAAGTCAGCACACTTCCTGCCAATGAGAAAAGATGACAAAATGGAGAAGTTGGCGCGATTGTATTTGAAGGAGGTTGTCTCCAGACATGGAATACCCGTCTCTATTATCTCTGATAGGGATTGTAGATTTGTTTCAAGGTTCTGGCAGACGTTGCAACAAGCATTGGGGACTCGTCTAGACATGAGTACTGCCTATCATCCACAAACTGATGGGCAGAGCGAAAGGACGATACAAACGCTTGAAGACATGCTACGAGCATGTGTAATTGATTTCGGAAACAGTTGGGATCGACACCTACCGTTAGCAGAATTTTCCTACAACAACAATTATCATTCTAGTATTGAGATGGCGCTGTTTGACGCACTTTATGGTAGAAAGTGTAGGTCTCCAATTTGTTGGAATGAAGTGGGGGATAGACAGATTACGGGTCCGGAGATAATACAAGAAACTACCGAGAAAATCATCCAAATTCAACAACGATTGAAAACTGCCCAGAGTCGACAAAAGAGCTACGCGGACAGTAAAAGAAAAGATATAGAGTTTGAAATTGGAGAAATGGTCATGCTTAAGGTTTCACCTTGGAAAGGCGTTGTTCGATTTGGTAAACGGGGGAAACTAAATCCAAGGTACATTGGACCATTCAAGATTATAGATCGTGTCGGACCAGTAGCTTACCAACTGGAGCTACCTCAACAACTCACGGCTGTACATAACACTTTCCACGTCTCGAATTTGAAGAAATTTTTTGCTAAAGAAGATCTCACTATTCCGTTGGATGAAATCCAAATCAATGAAAAACTTCAATTCATTGAAGAACCCGTCGAAATAATGGATCGTGAGGTTAAGAGACTTAAGCAAAACAAGATACCGATTGTTAAGGTTCGATGGAATGCTCGTAGAGGACCCGAGTTCACCTGGGAGCGTGAAAATCAGATGAAGAAGAAATACCCACATCTATTTCCAGAAGATTCGTCAACACCTTCAACAGCTTAAAATTTCGGGACGAAATTTATTTAATGGGTAGGTACTGTAGTGATCCGAACTTTTCCATGTTTATATATATATTAATTGAGATTGATATTTACATGACTAAATGTTTCCAACGTGTTAAGCAATCAAACTTGTTAAGACTTGATTAAATGAAATAAGTTTCATATAGACAATTGATCACCCAAGTTGACCGGCGATTCACGAACGTTACAAAATTGTAAAAACTACATGTTGTGGTATATATGGACATATATATATGGTTGACATAAGATTATGATGAGTAAGTATCTCACTAAATATATTAACAATGTGTGATATACATAAGAAATGAGATTACTAAGTTAAGAAACTCGAAATGATATATATAACGATTATCGTTATGATAACGTCTACTAAATACATATGTATCATATTAAGATATTTATACACTATATTTAACATGATAAAATGATATTTAAATATATCATTAAGTGTTCTAACAATGAACTACATATGTAAAAACAAGACTACTAACTCAAGAATTACGAAACGAGACTTATATGTAACGATTATCGTTGTAACGATATTTTAATGTATATATCATATTAAGAGATATTCATACATCATAATATCATGATAATATAATAATTTAACATCTCATTTGATATAATAAACATTGGGTTAACAACATTAATTGAGATCGTTAACTTAAAGGTTTCAAAACAACACTTACATGTAACGACTAACGAAGACTTAACGACTCCATTAGAATGTATATACATGTTGTGTTTTGATATGTATTCTTACACTTTTGAAAGACTTCAAGACACATATCAAAGTACTTCTACTTAATAAAAATGCTTACAATTACATCCTCGTTCAGTTTCATCAACAATTCTACTCGTATGCACCCGTATTCGTACTCGTACAATACACAGCTTTTAGATGTATTTACTATTGGTATATACACTCCAATGATAAGCTCTTAGCATCCCATGTGAGTCACCTAACACATGTGGGAACCATCATTTGGCAACTAGCATGAAATATCTCATAAAATTACAAAAATATTAGTAATCATTCATGACTTATTTACATGAAAACAAAATTACATATCCTTTATATCTAATCCATATACCAATGACCAAAAACACCTACAAACACTTTCATTCTTCAATTTTCTTCATCTAATTGATCTCTCTCAAGTTCCATCTTCAAGTTCTAAATGTTCTTCATAAATTCCATAAGTATAGTTTCATAAAAATCAAGAATACTACCAAGTTTGCAAGTTTATTTCCAAGCTTTCTAATCCATTCCAAGTAATCATCTAAGATCAAGGAACCTTTGTTATTTACAGTAGGTTATCTTTTTAATTCAAGGTAATATTCATATTCAAACTTTGATTCAATTTCTACAACTATAACAATCTTATTTCGAGTGAAAATCTTACTTGAACTGTTTTCGTGTCATGATTCTGCTTCAAGAACTTTCAAGCCATCCAAGGATCCTTTGAAGCTAGATCCATTTTTCTCATTTCCAGTAGTTTTATCCAGAAAACTTGAGGTAGTAATGATGTTCATAACATCATTCGATTCATACATATAAAGCTATCTTATTCGAAGGTTTAAACTTGTAATCACTAGAACATAGTTTAGTTAATTCTAAACTTGTTCGCAAACAAAAGTTAATCCTGCTAACTTGACTTTTAAAATCAACTAAACACATGTTCTATATCTATATGATATGCTAACTTAATGATTTAAAATCTGGAAACACGATGAACACCATAAAAGCGGATATACGCCGTCGTAGTGAAACCGGGGGCTGTTTTGGTTTGGATAATTAAAAACTATGATAAAATTTGATTTAAAAGTTGTTCTTCTGGGAAAATGATTTTTCATATGAACATGAAACTATATCCAAAAATCTTGGCTAAACTCAAAGTGAAAGTATGTTTTTCAAAATGGTCATCAAGATGTCGTTCTTTCGACGGAAATGACTACCTCTTTAGTAATTGACATGTAACTTAAATTTCTGACTATAAACCTATACTTTTTCTATTTGGATTCTTAAATTAGAGTTCAATATGAAACCATAGCAATTTGATTCACTCAAAACGGATTTAAAATGAAGAAGTTATGGGTAAAACAAGATTGGATATTTTTGATCTTTTTAGCTACGGAAATGTTTAACAAATCTATACAAATCATATCCTAGCTAACTTATATTGTATTATACATGTATTCTAATATATTATGTAATCTTAGGATACCATAGACACGTATGCAAATGTTTTGACATATCATATCGACCCATGTATATATATTATTTGGAACAACCATAGACACTCTATATGCAGTAATGTTGGAGTTAGCTATACAGGGTTGAGGTTGATTCCAAAAATATATATACTTTGAGTTGTGATCTAGCCTGAGACGTGTATACACAGGGTCATGGATTGATTCAAGATAATATATATCGATTTATTTCTGTACATCTAACTTTGGACAACTAGTTGTAGGTTATTAACGAGGACAGCTGACTTAATACACTCAAATCTTTAAAATATAATAAAAATGGTTGTAATTATATTTTGATCATACTTTGATATATATGTACATATTTGTATAGGTTCGTGAATCGATCCGTGGCCAAGTCTTATTTTCGAGGAAGGAAATATCTGTGAAAGTGAGTTATAGTCCCACTTTTAAAATCTAATATTTTTGGGATGAGAATACATGCAGGTTTTATAAATGATTTACAAAATAGACACAAGTACGTGAAAGTACATTCTATGGTTGAATTATCGAAATCGAATATGCCCCTTTTTATTAAGTCTGGTAATCTAAGAATTAGGGAACAGACACCCTAATTGACGAGAATCCTAAAGATAGATCTATTGGGCCTAACAAACCCCATCCAAAGTACCGGATGCTTTAGTACTTCGAAATTTATATCATATCCGAAGGGTGTCCTGGAATGATGGGGATATTCTTATATATGCATCTTGTTAATGTCGGTTACCAGGTGTTCACCATATGAATCATTTTTATCTCTATGTATGGAATGTGTATTGAAATATGAAATCTTATGGTCTATTGTTATGATTTGATATATATATATATATATATATATATATATATATATATATATATATATATATATATATATATATATATATATATATATATATATATATAAAAGTTAAACCTATAACTCACCAACATTTTTGTTGACGTTTAAAGCATGTTTATTCTCAGGTGAATACTAAGAGCTTCCGCTGTTGCATACTAAAATAAGGACAAGATTTGGAGTCCATGTTTGTATAATATTGTGTAAAAACTGCATTCAAGAAACATATGTCGATGTAATATATTTCTATTATAAACCATTATGTAATGGTCGTGTGTAAACAGTATATTTTAGATTATCATTATTTGATAATCTACGTAATGTTTTTAAAACCTTTATTGATAAAATAAAGGTTATGGTTGTTTTAAAAATGAATGCAGTCTTTGAAAAACGTCTCATATAGAGGTCAAAACCTCGCAACGAAATCAATTAATATGGAACGTTTATAATCAATATGAACGGGACATTTCAGTGCTCGAATATCTTATGCTCAAAAACTAGGCGAGTGCCAGAATTTTCACTGCTCGAAATCTTGGATTGTGCTCGAAAACTTCCCATCTCATTACTTATCTGTTTTGTTGCCCTAAAACCTAATCTTGCTCGAAAACCTTGTCTGTTTTGAAATTTGGCTTTGCTCCAAAACTGTTTTGTCTCATAAAATTAGTTTTACACCAAAACCCTAATTTCTTCACTTGAAATCCTCAACCCTCATTCCTCAAAATCTTATTTTACCAATATCATTTGAACCTCTGCTTTCTTGTACCACTCCACTTCCACTCTTAGTTAAGATGGCAACTGCAAACCATGATGCTTTGGTCGTGGACTCGGATACCCATTGATGTGCGCGAGGTGTACTAGGAAATAGTATTAATTTTTACAAGGAAATACTATTAAATACGATACAATTTTACACAAGTGATTTATTTATTTATAGAGTGGATATACCTAAACCTTGCTACAACACTTATAGGCAGTATACCTAATCGTACAGTAGTGTAGTTTTTAGTAAGTCCGGTTCGTTCCACAGGGAGACTTAAACTAGCTTAACGCTATATTTTTAACTTATAATTGTAAAAATACAAAAATATATATAAATAGTATTATTATTATAAAAGGGGGTTTTTACCGTTTAATGACCGGTTTGTCGATTTTAAAACTTTAGTCGCAGTTAAAACCTAATGTAAAATATTAAAAATAAATATAACTTAATTTTAAGCGTAAAGTAAATAACGATAATGAAATTGCGATAAATAAAAATACGATAAAATTGCGATAATTAAAGAGTACGATAATTAAAAATGCAATTAAATAAAATGAAAATAAATAAAAGTGCGATAATTAAAAGTGCAATTAAATATGAAATATAAAAATTATGCTTATTTAAACTTCCGTAATCATGATGTTTGACGTGTTGATTTTAGTTTATTCCCATGGGTTAATTGTCCTTTGTCCTGGATTATTCGATATGTCCATACAGATTTGTCCATAATAGTCCATCAGTCATAATCATAAAGTGTGAAAGTCTTCGTCAAATTATTCTTATTCCCGAAGTCAAATATTCCAACTAATTAGGGATTCGAATTGTAACAAGGTCTTAATACTTTGTTTAATGAATACACCAGGTTATCGACTACGTGTAAACCAAGGTTTTACTACTTTGTTAACAATAACACCAATTACCCTTGAATGTAATCCACCCCTGTTTCAACAAGTCTATTAACTCTTAATCCAGTTCCGTATTCGGTAAAATGAACAATTATTGGTATTTATAGATATCCCGCCCACCGTACCCAGTCAAGCGTATGTGGTTATATATAAATATGTCAAATTATAAGTCTATATATTAAATTAACGAGGTATCATTTAGTTAATATAAAACCCATTAATAGCCCATAGTCTAATTTGCACAAGTGTCGTTCTTTTGTCCAAACCCCAATTATGGTCCAAAGCCCTATTACCCAATTTTAGTATTTAGCCCAACATCATTATTACTTCGGCATTAAATAAGCATAATAATAACTTAGCTACGAGACATTAATTTAAAAATAACATTAACCATAACTTACAGTGATTAAAAATAGCGTAGCGTTACACGGACAGAATTTCGACTTACACCCTTACAACATTCGCTAACATACCCTTATTATTAGAATTTAAAATTAAAATTAAAATTATAATAATATAAATATATATACGTTAATAGATGAAAGGAAAAAGATGTGTTAAAGTTCGAGCCAAACCGCGAAATTTATAGGCATGTGGCCACAAAAAGTGGCCCATGCGATCGCATGGAAAACAAGCCTACAGGCCATGCGATCGCATGGAGGTAGGTACCAGGTCACATAAGTTTGTTTTCTTGTTTGCCGATGTTTATAATATATAATATAATATATATATTAATTTTAAGAATTAATTATATATTATATTATATTCATGTGCATAGTTGACTTGTAATTTTTAGTCCGTTGCGTCGAGCGTTGAGAGTTGACTTTGGTCCCGGTTTCGGTTTTTCGAACGTCCTTGCGTATAATTTAATATCTTGTACTTTGCGTTTCGCATCTTGTACTCTTGTAATTTTGAGACGTTTCTTATCAATAATTGGAACCACTTTGATTGTACTTTGTACTTTTGAGCTTTTTGGTCGTTTGCGTCTTCAATTCGTCGAATCTGTCTTTTGTCTTCACCTTTAATTATTTAAACAAATATCACTTGTAAATAGAACAATTGCAACTAAAAGCTTGTCTTTCTTGAGGGATAATGCTATGAAATATATGTTCGTTTTTAGCATTATCAAATATTCTCACACTTGAGCGTTGCTTGTCCTCAAGCAATATAGTCTTGAAATAAAAAAATACTAGAATCACTTCTTTATTCTTCACACTTTGTACATCAGTGATTTCTATACGGCGGTATGAACAATGGTAGTAACGTTATGGTTTACAGTCCCACATGACTATGAAAATTTAGATCCTTAAGGAAATTGGATCTTTATGAAAACATTTGATCTTTTGAAAATACGATCTAGCTTTAACCCTAGATAAGTTGAATAACCCTTCACCGGTATTTGCAAAATGTTTTTGTGGGTTTGGTGGGTTTCAGATTTGAAAATTTTAGCTCAAAACTTGCGGTTTTGTGTCACCCACTTGCTAACCTTGTATTGGGAAAGCAACACGTCCAGTATACTTGCTTCGTATATTACCTTTCGGTAAACTACCGTCCGGTTGTAAAGGAAAGCGTTGAACAAGCAACTGTTAAGGCAATGTCCCCTGACATGCTTTTAATTATGGTCTATAACGTGTTAGATGCAATTATTATCCTTTGTAGGAGCAATAGTAAAGCTCACCCTATAATTTTTCGGTCTGGCACAAGGTCCTGTCTTTGACCATACTATGCAACCACTGTTCTTACGGTTGACACCCGATTTGGTTCAGGTGACCTAATAAATTCAAGGTGAATTCCTAGGATTTTACGTTCAATGGTAATGAACGCATTGAAAATGGGTTTTCAGAAAACAAATCGGTTTGTAATTTTTGATCAAAATATTTTCTCGTTCAAGCTCGAGTTTAGATATCATCGAATTCATGAGTTTGTAATTCTCAATCTTTAAAGTCAATCTCAAGGATTGAGTAATATCAGTCTTAAAAGCTGATTTTTGATCTTTAAGGAGAGTATCCTTTTCTGGGGGTCTGATTCATTAGTCTTATCAAGCTAATTTGCATGGCGCCCTCCCCATTTTACGAGACAGATCCTCTCATAGTTAGGATAAGTCTGACCACTTAGCGACCCTGTTTGATGCTGAGGTCCGTGGATTTCCTGCTGATTTTAGTGATGACTTTTCTAGATTTTTCGTCAACCTACAGCTGGTCTGGACGACAACTTCATGACCTAAATCAAGAAGCGCGTGTCTTTTTCGGAAGACTTTACTTCCTTTTAATGATGGAATTGATTCATCGTGTAGATCCATCTTTCTTTCAAATATCTTACAATTTACCGGGTAAAACGGTTAATTTTGTCCAAAACAAAACTATCTTCTATTATTTGTACAAAAATATGTGATATATATTTTTAAATAACTTGGTAAATTTTTCCCACACTTGGCTTTTATTTTCCTTTTTATTGTCCTCTATTCCATTTTAAATGAATTCTAACATTTTGGGTTGTTTCTCAATTTATGTCCTTTCTGAGGTAACAATAATTTCGGTGTAAATACCTAGTTTTATCGTTCATAAATATATACAAAACATGATTTTGAATTCATTTAATTGAAAATTTTGAAAAATTTTACTAGAATTGGTAGTCAGTATATAAGACTAGGGCTGTTCTTTATTATCAGAGAGCACTAGATTCTAATACAACTACTGCATTACTAGTATTTTTAATGGTAACCAAGTGTATGAAATGTCCCGTTCATATTGATTATAAAGGTTCCATATTAATTGATTTCGTCGCGAGGTTTTGACCTCTATATGAGACGTTTTTCAAAGACTGCATTCATTTTTAAAACAACCATAACCTTTATTTTATCTATAAAGGTTTAAAAAGCATTACGTAGATTATCAAATAATGATAATCTAAAATATACCGTTTACACACGACCATTACATAATGGTTTACAATAAGAATATATTACATCAAAAATAAGTTTCTTGAATGCAATTTTTACATAATATCATACAAGCATGGACTCCAAATCTTGTCCTTATTTTAGTATGCAACAGCGGAAGCTCTTAATAATCACCTGAGAATAAACATGCTTAAAACGTCAACAAAAATGTTGGTGAGTTATAGGTTTAACCTATATATTATCAAATCATAATAATAGACCACAAGATTTCATATTTCAATATACATCCCATACATAGAGATAAAATTCATTCATATGGTGAACACCTGGTAACCGACATTAACAAGATGCATATATAAGAATATCCCCATCATTCTGGGACACTCTTCGGATATGATATAAATTTTGAAGAACTAAAGCATCCGGTACTTTGGATGGGGTTTGTTAGGCCCAATAGATCTATCTTTAGGATTCGCGTCAATTAGGGTGTCTGTTCCCTAATTCTTAGATTACCAGACTTAATAAAAAGGGGCATATTCGATTTCGATAATTCAACCATAGAATGTAGTTTCACGCACTTGTATCTATTTTGTAAATCATTTATAAAACCTGCATGTATTCTCATCCCAAAAATATTAGATTTTAAAAGTGGGACTATAACTTACTTTCACAGATTTTTTTACTTCGTCGGGAAGTAAGACTTGGCCACTGGTCGATTCACAAACCTATAACAAATATGTACATATATATCAAAGTATGTTCAAAATATATTTACAACACTTTTAATACATTTTGATGTTTTAAGTTTATTAAGTCAGCTGTCCTAGTTAGTAACCTACAACTAGTTGTCCACAGTTAGATGTACAGAAATAAATCGATATATATTATCTTGAATCAATCCACGACCCGGTGTATACATATCTCAGTATTGTTTACAACTCAAACTATATATATTTTGGAATCAACCTCAACCCTGTATAGCTAACTCCAACATTCACATATAGAGTGTCTATGGTTGTTCCGAAATATATATAGATGTGTCGACATGATAGGTCGAAATACTGTATACATGTCTATGGTATCTCAAGATTACATAATATACAATACAAGTTGATTAAGTTATGGTTGGAATAGATTTGTTACCAATTTTCACGTAGCTAAAATGAGTAGTTTTTACCAATTTTGTTTTGCTCGCCATTTCTTCGTTTCTAATCCGTTTTGAGTGATTTAAGCGGTCATGGTTTCGTATTGAACTTGAATTAATGAAAATAAAAAGAAAAGGAATAGGTTTATAGTAAAAAATACAAGTTACAAGTCATTTTTGAAAGAGGTAGTCATTTCCGTCGAAAGAACGACATCTTGATGACTGTTTTGAAAAACATACTTTCACTTTGAGTTTAACCATGATTTTTGGATATGGTTTCATGTTCATAAGAAAAATCATTTTCCCAGAAGTATAGCTTTTAAATAAAAGTTTTTCATAGTTTTTAATTATCCAAACCAAAACAGCCCCCGGTTGTAACTATGACGGCGTAAATCCGGTTTTATGGTGTTTATCGTGTTTCCGGGTTTTAAATCATTAAGTTAGCATATCATATAGATATAGATCATGTGTATAGTTGATTTTAAAAGTGTAGTTAGAAGGATTAACTTTATTTGCGAACAAGTTTAGAATTAACTAAACTATGTTTTAGTGATTACTAGTTTACCACTTCGAATATGATAGCTTTTTATGTATGAATCGAATGATGTTATGAACATCATTACTACCTTAAGTTCCTTGGATAAACCTACTGAAAAAGATAAAAATGGATCTAGCTTCAACGGATCCTTGGATGGCTCGAAGTTCTTGAAGCAGAATCATGACACGAAAACAAGTTCAAGTAAGATCATCACTTGAAATAAGATTGTTATAGTTATAGAAATTGAACCAAAGTTTGAATATGATTATTACCAAAGTTTGAATATGATTATTACCTTGTATTTGAACCAAAGATTTCTTGAGGTTGGATGATCATCTTACAAGATTGGAAGTGAGCTAGCAAACTTGAAAGTATTCTTGATTTTATGAAACTAGAACTTGTAGAATTTATGAAGAACACTTAGAACTTGAAGATAGAACTTGAGAGAGATCAATTAGATGAAGAAAATTGAAGAATGAAAGTGTTTTTAGGTATTTTTGGTCGTTGGTGTATGGATTAGATATAAAGGATATGTAATTTTGTTTTCATGTAAATAAGTCATGAATGATTACTCATATTTTTGTAATTTTATGAGATATTTCATGCTAGTTGCCAAATGATAGTTCCCACATGTGTTAGGTGACTCACATGGGCTGCTAAGAGCTAATAATTGGAGTGTATATACCAATAGTACATACATCTAAAAGCTGTGTATTGTACGAGTACGAATACGGGTGCATAAGAGTAGAATTGTTGATGAAACTGAACGAGGATGTAATTGTAAGCATTTTTGTTAAGTAGAAGTATTTTGATAAGTGTCTTGAAGTTTTTCAAAAGTGTATGAATATATATTAAAACACTACGTGTATATATATTTTAACTGAGTCGTTAAGTCATCGTTAGTCGTTACATGTAAGTGTTGTTTTGAAACCTTTAGGTTAACGATCTTGTTAAATGTTGTTAACCCAATGTTTATAATATCAAATGAGATTTTAAATTATTATATTATCATGATATTATTATATATTAATATATCTTAATATGATATATACATTTAAATGTCATTACAACGATAATCGTTACATATATGTCTCTTTTCGAAATCCTTAAGTTAGTAGTCTTGTTTTTACTTATGTAGTTCATTGTTAATACACTTAATGATATATTTAATTATAATATTATCATGTTATATATAATATAACAATGTATTAATATGCTTCATATATATTTAGTAAGACGTGGTTATAACGATAATCGTTATATGTATCGTTTCGAGTTTCATACGTCAATAGTCTCCTTTTTAAGTATATAACTTATTGTTACTATTTTTAATGAGATACTTGATGATCATTATATCATGTTAAACATATATATTTATTCATTTATGTATCATCCTGTCATATACAACTTATAGCGTTCGTGAATCATTGGTCAAACTGGGTAATCAGACGTTTACAAAATTTCCGTTTCAATTAACCAAGTCTTAACAAGTTTGATTGCTTAACATGTTGGAAACATTTAATCATGTAAATATAGTCTCATTAAACATATAATCATAGAAAGGTTCGGAAAAGTTCGGGTCACTACAGTACCTACCCGTTAAATAAATTTCGTCCCGAAATTTTAAGCGATTGGAGGTGTTGGCTCATCTTCTGGAAATAAGTGCGGGTACTTCTTCTTCATCTGATCTTCTCGTTCCCAGGTGAACTCGGGTCCTCTACGAGCATTCCATCGAACCTTAACAATCGGTATCTTGTTTTGTTTAAGTCTCTTAACCTCACGATCCATTATTTCAACGGGTTCTTCAATGAATTGAAGTTTTTTATTGATTTGGATTTCGTCCAACGGAATAGTGAGATCTTCTTTAGCAAAACATTTCTTCAAATTTGATACGTGGAAAGTGTTATGTACAGTCGCGAGTTGTTGAGGTAACTCAAGTCGGTAAGCTACTGGTCCGACACGATCAATAATCTTGAATGGTCCAATATACCTTGGATTTAATTTCCCTCGTTTACCAAATCGAACAACACCTTTCCAAGGTGCAACCTTAAGCATGACCATCTATCCAATTTCAAATTCTATATCTTTTCTTTTAATGTCGGCGTAGCTCTTTTGTCGACTTTGGGCGGTTTTCAACCGTTGTTGAATTTGGATGATCTTCTCAGTAGTTTCTTGTATTATCTCCGGACCCGTAATCTGTCTATCCCCCACTTCACTCCAACAAATTGGAGACCTACACTTTCTACCATAAAGTGCTTCAAATGGCGCCATCTCAATGCTTGAATGGTAGCTGTTGTTGTAGGAAAATTCTGCTAACGGTAGATGTCGATCCCAACTGTTTCCGAAATCAATAACACATGCCCATAGCATTTCTTCAAGCGTTTGTATCGTCCTTTCGCTATGCCCATCAGTTTGTGGATGATAGGCAGTACTCATGTCTAGACGAGTTCCTAATGCTTGCTGTAATGTCTGCTAGAATCTTGAAATAAATCTGCCATCCCTATCAGAGATAATAGAGATTGGTATTCCATGTCTGGAGATGACTTCCTTCAAATACAGTCGTGCTAACTTCTCCATCTTGTCATCTTTTATTATTGGCAGGAAGTGTGCTGATTTGGTGAGACGATCAACTATTACCCAAATAGTATCAAAACCACTTGCAGTCCTTGGCAATTTAGTGATGAAATCCATGGTAATGTTTTCCCATTTCCATTCCGGGATTTCGGGTTGTTGAAGTAGACCTGATGGTTTCTGATGCTCAGCTTTGACCTTAGAACACGTCAAACATTCTCCTACGTATTTAGTAACATCGGCTTTCATACCCGGCCACCAAAAATGTTTCTTAAGATCCTTGTACATCTTCCCCGTTCCAGGATGTATTGAGTATCTGGTTTTATGAGCTTCTCTAAGTACCATTTCTCTCATATTTCCAAATTTTGGTACCCGAATCCTTTTAGCCCTATACCGGGTTCCGTCTTCCTGAATATTAAGATGCTTCTCCGATCCTTTGGGTATTTCATCCTTTAAATTTCCCTCTTTTAAAACTCCTTGTTGTGCCTCCTTTATTTGAGTAGTAAGGTTATTGTGAATCATAATATTCATAGATTTTACTCGAATGGGTTCTCTGTCCTTCCTGCTCAAGACGTCGGCTACCACATTTGCCTTCCTTGGGTGGTAACGAATCTCAAAGTCGTAATCATTCAACAATTCAATCCACCTACGCTGCCTCATATTCAGTTGTTTCTGATTAAATATGTGTTGAAGACTTTTGTGGTCGGTATATATAATATTTTTGACCCCGTATAAGTAGTGCCTCCAAGTCTTTAATGTAAAAATAACCGCGCCTAATTCCAAATCATGCGTAGTATAATTCTGTTCGTGAATCTTCAATTGTCTAGACGCATAAGCAATTACTTTCATTCGTTGCATTAATACACAACTGAGACCTTGCTTTGAGGCGTCACAATATATCACAAAATCATCATTACCTTCAGGTAATGACAATATAGGGGCCGTAGTTAACTTTTTCTTTAACAATTGAAACGCTTTCTCTTGTTCATCTTTCCATTCAAATTTCTTCCCTTTATGCGTTAATGCAGTCAAGGGTTTTGCTATTCTATAAAAGTCTTGGATGAACCTTCTGTAGTAACCCGCTAGTCCTAAAAACTGGCGTATGTGTTTCGGAGTTTTCGGGGTTTCTCACTTTTCAACGGTTTCGATCTTTGCTGGATCCACCTGAATACCTTCTTTGTTCACTATGTGACCGGGGAATTGAACTTCTTCCAACCAAAATGCACACTTTGAAAACTTAGCGTACAGTTTTTTGTTCTCAGCAACTCTAGCACTTTTCTCAAATGTTCTTCGTGCTCTTGATCATTCTTCCAGTAAATAAGTATGTCATCGATGAAAACAATGACAAACTTGTCAAGATATGGCCCACACACTCGGTTCATGAGGTCCATGAACACAACTGGTGCGTTAGTCAATCCAAACGGCATAACCATAAACTCGTAATGACCGTAACGCGTCCTAAAAGCAGTCTTTGGAATATCATCCTCCTTCACCCGCATTTAATGATATCCAGAATGTAAATCGATCTTCGAATAAACAGACGAGCCTTGTAGTTGATCAAATAAGTCGTCGATTCTCGGTAGTGGGTAGCGGTTCTTGATGGTAAGTTTGTTCAACTCTCGGTAGTTGATACACAACCTGAATGTACCATCTTTCTTCTTGACAAACAAAACAGGAGCTCCCCACGGTGATGTGTTTGGTCGAATGAAACTACTCTCTAAAAGTTCTTGTAATTGGCTCTGAAGTTCCTTCATTTCGCTTGGTGCGAGTCTGTATGGAGCACGAGCTATTGGTGCAGCTCCCGGTACAAGGTCTATTTGAAATTCAACGGATCGGTGTGGAGGTAGTCCCAGTAATTCTTTCGGAAATACATCGAGAAATTCTTTTGCGACGGGAATATCATTGATGTTCTTTTCTTCGAAATTCACTTTCTCGACGTGTGCTAGTACAGCTTAGCAACCTTTTCTTATTAGTTTTTGTGCCTTCAGGTTACTAATAAGATTTAACTTCGCGTTGCTCTTTTCTCCGTACACCATTAAGGGTTTTCCTTTTTCTCGTATAATGCGAATTGCATTTTTGTTACAAACGATCTCTGCTTTCACTTCTCTCAACCAGTCCGTACCGATTATAACATCAAAACTCCCTAACTCTACTGGTATCAAGTCAATCTTAAATGTTTCGCTAACCAGTTTAATTTCTCGATTCCGACATATATTATCTGCTGAAATTAATTTACCATTTGCTAATTCGAGTAAAAATTTACTATCCAAAGGCGCCAATGGGCAACTTAATTTAGCACAAAATTCTCTACTCATATAGCTTCTATCCGCACCCGAATCAAATAAAACATAAGCAGATTTATCGTCAATAAGAAACGTACCCGTAACAAGCTCCGGGTCTTCCTGTGCCTCTGCCGCATTAATATTGAAAACTCTTTCGCGGCCTTGTCCATTCGTGTTCTCTTAGTTCGGGAAATTTCTAATAATGTGGCCCAGTTTTCCACATTTATAACAAACTACATTGGCATAACTTGCCCCGACACTACTTGCTCCACCATTACTCGTTCCGACACCATTTGTTCCTTTCTTTCTGTTAACCCCTGGTCCGTAGACCTCACACTTCGCCGCGCTATGACCATTTCTTTTACACTTGTTGCAAAATTTGGTGCAGAACCCCGAGTGATACTTTTCACACCTTTGGCATAGCTGCTTCTGATTATTGTTGTTGTTGCGGTTGTTATTGTTGTTGGGATGATTGTTATAGTTGCTGTTGTTGTTGGGCCGTTTGTTGTAGTTGCGATTGATGTTGCGATTGTTGGGATAGTTGTTGCGATTATTGTTGTAATTGATGTTGTTGTTGTATTGGTGATTCTTATCACCGTTTTCCTCCCACTTTCTTTTGACTTGCTTCACATTAGCCTCTTCAGCCGCCTGTTCTTTAATTCTTTCCTCAATCTGGTTCACTAGTTTGTGAGCCATTCTACATGCCTATTGTATGGAGGCGGGCTCGTGTGAACTTATATCTTCTTGGATTCTTTCTGGTAATCCTTTCACAAACGCGTCGATCTTCTCTTCCTCATCTTCGAACGCTCCCGGACACAATAGGCACAATTCTGCGAATCGTCTTTCATACGTGGTAATATCAAATCCTTGGGTTCGTAACCCTCTAAGTTCTTTCTTGAGCTTATTGACCTCGGTTCTGGGACGGTACTTCTCGTTCATCAAGTGCTTGAATGCTGACCACGGTAGTGCGTAAGCATCATCTTGTCCCATTTGCTCTAGATAGGTATTCTACCATGTTAACGCAGTACCTGTGAAGGTATGCGTAGCGTACTTCACTTTGTCCTCTTCAGTACACTTACTTATGGCAAACACCGATTCGACCTTCTCGGTCCACCGTTTCAATCCGATCGGTCCTTCGGTTCCATCAAATTCCAAAGATTTACAGGCAGTGAATTCTTTATAGGTGCATCCTACACGATTTCCTGTACTGCTAGATCCAAGGTTATTGTTGGTATGTAGCGCAGCCTGTACTGCGACTATGTTTGCAGCAAGAAAGGTACGAAATTCCTCTTCGCTCATATTCATGGTTTGTCGAGTAGTCGGTGTCATTTCCTTCAAATAGTCAAATGAAACAAGTTAATCATACAGAATATTAATAGTAGTCAATAGTATCTCGTAGCATAATATGAACTCATTTATAAAAGCTTTTTCTTCATATTAGCGTTTTATAAGTTTAAATTCGGGTAGTACCTACTCGTTAAGTTCATACTTAGTAGCTAATATATAATTCAACTACTACAATTCTATATGAAAAACTGATTATAATAATATTTCGTGTTCAAACTTTTTCACAATATTTTACAAACTTACAATACCGCTTATTTTACATATAACATGAAATATAGCACACAATAACTTTGATACAAGATAGTTGTGAAGATAATTCTAGCTAGTACACAAGTCGTTCAGCAAAGGCAATAAAGACACGTAATTCATACGTCCAGAAACAAGTCATGCATTCTGGTTTTACTAGGACTACTTCCTATCCTTGGTCTTGTGGAACATAACCGTTATGGCCGTTGATAAGGCAGCGTGTTGTAACGTTGTCAAAGGGACGAGGGTTACGTAATGTCCAACAGTCCCGTAACATTCTAAAAACCTTGTTTCTCAACCCAACTACTGAGTCCGTCACTTGTGGGAATATTTTGTTTAATAGTTGTAGCCCGATGTTCTTGTCCTTACTTTGGTGAGAAGCGATTATTACTAACCCGTAAGCATAACATGCTTCTTTATGTTGCATGTTAGCCGTTTTTTCTAAATCACGAAGTCCTATATTCGGATATATTGAGTCAAAATAATTTCTTAACCCGTTGCGTAAAATAGCATTTGGGTTCCCGGCAATATATGCGTCAAAGTAAACACATCGTAACTTATGGATTTCCCAATGTGATATCCCCCATCTTTCGAACGAAAGCCTTTTATAAACCAAGGCATTCTTGGAACGTTCTTCGAATGTCTTACAAACTGATCTCACCTTAAATAGTTGTGCCGAGGAATTCTGACCGACTCTAGACAAGATTTCATCAATCATGTCTCCGGGTAGGTCTCTTAAGGGCTGTCTATCCATTTTGTGTTTTTATACTGTAAAATAGACAAGAGTTAGATTCATAAAAAAAATACTTATTAATACAAGCAATTTTTACATATATCATAAAGCATAAGCACACTATATTACATATATTACACCACACGAATACAACTATCTTATTCCGACTCGCTCATTTCTTCTTCTTCGGTTTTGGTTCATTTTGCCAAGTTTCTAGGGAAATATGATGTTCCCCTAATACGAGCCATCATTTTCCACATTGGTTTAGAAAAACCTGGTGGTTTAGAGGTTCCCGGGTTATTGTCACAACTTAAGAAATACGGGTGTTGACGATACATATAAAGTTCATCGGGTTTGGAATCAAATTTCTCTATTTTTATGCCCTTTCCCTTATTGTTCTCTTTTGCCTTATTAAATTGTGTTGGGGTAATTTCTATAACATCATCGGAATCCTTGTCGGGATCCGATTCATCGGAGAATTGGTAATCCTCCCAATACTTTGCTTCCTTGGCGGAAACACCATTGACCATAATTAACTTTGGTCGGTTGGTTGAGGATTTTCTTCTACTTAACCATTTTATTATTTCCCCCACTGGTTCTATTTCTTCTTTCGGTTCCAATTCTTCTTCCGGTTCCGATTCTTCTTCCGGTTCCGACTCTTCTTCCGGTTCCTCTTCGGGAACTTGTGAATCAGTCCACAAATCATTCCAATTTATATTTGACTCTTCATTATTATTAGGTGAGTCAATGGGACTTGTTCTAGAGGTAGACATTTATCACATAATATCAAACACATTAAGAGATTAATATATCACATAATATTCACATGTTAAAAATATATAGTTTCCAACAAAATTTGTTAAGCAATCATTTTTCAAGTAAACACGGTCGAAGTCCAGACTCACTAATGCATCCTAACAAACTCGATAAGACACACTAATGCAAAATTATGGTTCTCTAAGACCAACGCTCGGATACCAACTGAAATGTCCCGTTCATATTGATTATAAACGTTCCATATTAATTGATTTCGTCGCGAGGTTTTGACCTCTATATGAGACGTTTTTCAAAGACTGCATTCATTTTTAAAACAACCATAACCTTTATTTTATCTATAAAGGTTTAAAAAGCATTACGTAGATTATCAAATAATGATAATCTAAAATATACCATTTACACACGACCATTACATAATGGTTTACAATAAGAATATATTACATCAAAAATAAGTTTCTTGAATGCAGTTTTTACATAATATCATACAAGCATGGACTCCAAATCTTGTCCTTATTTTAGTATGCAACAGCGGAAGCTCTTAATAATCACCTGAGAATAAACATGCTTAAAACGTCAACAAAAATGTTGGTGAGTTATAGGTTTAACCTATATATTATCAAATCATAATAATAGACCACAAGATTTCATATTTCAATATACATCCCATACATAGAGATAAAATTCATTCATATGGTGAACACCTGGTAACCAACATTAACAAGATGCATATATAAGAATATCCCCATCATTCCGGGACACCCTTCGAATATGATATAAATTTCGAAGTACTAAAGCATCTGGTACTTTGGATGGGGTTTGTTAGGCCCAATAGATCTATCTTTAGGATTCGCGTCAATTAGGGTGTCTGTTCCCTAATTCTTAGATTACCAGACTTAATAAAAAGAGGCATATTCGATTTCGATAATTCAACCATAGAATGTAGTTTCATGTACTTGTGTCTATTTTGTAAATCATTTATAAAACCTGCATGTATTCTCATCCCAAAAATATTAGATTTTAAAAGTGGGACTATAACTCACTTTCACAGATTTTTTTACTTCGTCGGGAAGTAAGACTTAGCCACTGGTCGATTCACGAACCTATAACAAATATGTACATATATATCAAAGTATGTTCAAAATATATTTACAACACTTTTAATACATTTTGATGTTTTAAGTTTATTAAGTCAGCTGTCCTCGTTAGTAACCTACAACTAGTTATCCACAGTTAGATGTACAGAAATAAATCGATATATATTATCTTGAATCAATCTACGACCCAGTGTATACATATCTCAGTATTGATCACAACTCAAACTATATATATTTTGGAATCAACCTCAACCCTGTATAGCTAACTCCAACATTCACATATAGAGTGTCTATGGTTGTTCCGAAATATATATAGATGTATCGACATGATAGGTCGAAACATTGTATACGTGTCTATGGTATCTCAAGATTACATAATATACAATACAAGTTGATTAAGTTATGGTTGGACTAGATTTGTTACCAATTTTCACGTAGCTAAAATGAGTAGTTTTTACCAATTTTGTTTTGCTCGCCATTTCTTCGTTTCTAATCCGTTTTGAGTGATTTAAGTGGTCACGGTTTCGTATTGAACTTGACTTTATGAAGCTAAAAAGAAAAGGTATAGGTTTATAGTCGGAAATACAAGTTACAAGTCGTTTTTGAAAGAGGTAGTCATTTCCATCGAAAGAACGACATCTTGATGACTGTTTTGAAAAACATACTTTCACTTTGAGTTTAACCATGATTTTTGGATATGGTTTCATGTTCATAAGAAAAATCATTTTCCCAGAAGTATAGCTTTTAAATCAAATTTTTTCGTAGTTTTTAATTATCCAAACCAAAACAGCCCCCGGTTGTAACTACGACGGCGTAAATCCGGTTTTATGGTGTTTATCGTGTTTCCGGGTTTTAAATCATTAAGTTAGCATATCATATAGATATATATCATGTGTATAGTTGATTTTAAAAGTGTAGTTAGAAGGATTAACTTTATTTGCGAACAAGTTTAGAATTAACTAAACTATGTTCTAGTGATTACTAGTTTACCACTTCGAATATGATAGCTTTTTATGTATGAATCGAATGATGTTATGAACATCATTACTACCTTAAGTTCCTTGGATAAAACTACTGGAAAAGAGAAAAATGGATCTAGCTTCAACGGATCCTTGGATGGCTCGAAGTTCTTGAAGCAGAATCATGACACGAAAACAAGTTCAAGTAAGATCATCACTTGAAATAAGATTGTTATAGTTATAGAAATTGAACCAAAGTTTGAATATGATTATTAACTTGTATTAGAATGATAACCTACTGTAAGAAACAAAGATTTCTTGAGGATGGATGATCACCTTACAAGATTGGAAGTGAGCTAGCAAACTTGAAAGTATTCTTGATTTTATGAAACTAGAACTTGTAGAATTTATGAAGAACACTTAGAACTTGAAGATAGAACTTGAGAGAGATCAATTAGATGAAGAAAATTGAAGAATGAAAGTGTTTGTAGGTATTTTTGGTCGTTGGTGTATGGATTAGATATAAAGGATATGTAATTTTCTTTTCATGTAAATAAGTCATGAATGATTACTCATATTTTTGTAATTTTATGAGATATTTCATGCTAGTTGCCAAATTATGGTTCCCACATGTGTTAGGTGACTCACATGGGCTGCTAAGAGCTGATCATTGGAGTGTATATACCAATAGTACATACATCTAAAAGCTGTGTATTGTACGAGTACGAATACGGGTGCATACGAGTAGAATTGTTGATGAAACTGAACGAGGATGTAATTGTAAGCATTTTTGTTAAGTAGAAGTATTTTGATAAGTGTCTTGATGTCTTTCAAAAGTGTATGAATACATATTAAAACACTACATGTATATACATTTTAACTGAGTCGTTAAGTCATCGTTAGTCGTTACATGTAAGTGTTGTTTTGAAACCTTTAGGTTAACGATCTTGTTAAATGTTGTTAACCCAATGTTTATAATATCAAATGAGATTTTAAATTATTATATTATCATGATATTATGATATATTAATATATCTTAATATGATATATACATTTAAATGTCGTTACAACGATAATCGTTACATATATGTCTCGTTTCGAAATCCTTAAGTTAGTAGTCTTGTTTTTACTTATGTAGTTCATTGTTAATACACTTAATGATATATTTAATTATCATATTATCATGTTATATATAATATAACAATGTATTAATATGCTTCATATATATTTAGTAAGACGTGGTTATAACGATAATCGTTATATGTATCATTTCGAGTTTCATACGTCAATAGTCTACTTTTTAAGTATATAACTTATTGTTGCTATTTTTAATGAGATACTTGATGATCATTATATCATGTTAAACATATATATTTATTCATTTATGTATCATCATGTCTTATACAACTTATAGCGTTCGTGAATCATTGGTCAAACTGGGTAATCAGACGTTTACAAAATTTCTGTTTCAATTAACCACGTCTTAAAAAGTTTGATTGCTTAACATGTTGGAAACATTTAATCATGTAAATATAGTTTTCATTAAACATATAATCATAGAAAGGTTCGGAAAAGTTCGGGTCACTACAGTGTATAAGTCAAAAATTTTAAAAATCCGAAAGAATTTAACCCCTTCCCACACTTAAGATCTTGCAATGCCCTCATTTGCAAGAAATCAGTAACAATTTAAATTATTGAGGGTGATTAGCGTAGAAAAATGATTAAATTTTACCAAAGTTTCCAAACATATTGGCGTTTGTTTGCTGAATGATAAATGGTGCACATCATTTGTTCATTCCGTCTTGTTGTTACATCACATTTGTTTTTCGTTTTGTCGTCAAAATTAGTAGCTTTTGCTGAACTTAATGACAGTCTTTAAAAATGCGCTGTTTTGCCCTGTTGTGTACAATTGACAATATACATACATACAAATATAAACATGCATGGTAATTTGAAATGGAACTTAAAATCTCACTTTCAAATCAAATATGAAATATTAGTACAAAATAATAAAAATATTAAACAATACATTAATGTATCACAATATCATATGTTTAAACATAAATAAATAAAAATAATAAAAAGATAAAAATCATAGAAATCACCAATAGGAACTATATCAATCTGGATAGGGGTTCCAGATCATGTCGTCGTCCGGTTTCCATGGTTGGTGATAGGTGTACTGGTAGGCCTGGTTAGGGTCGTAGAGAGTATATGGTGGTCTCATCTCGGGCTGGTGTGGAGGATAGTAAGCGGGTCGGGTCGGAACGTAGTGATCCTGAGGTGACAGCCGGCTCATAATCTGTCGCTGATGATAGTCCCATCTATAATGCTGTCGTTGCCTGGAATGCTCGTAATCATTCCGGGCTTGCCACTGCTCCATCCGACGAAATCTCTCCCCGTTTGTCATATCTACCTCATCTACATGCTGGTAGACGTCAGTCATAGCCTCCCTAATGACATCCCTAATGTCATCCGCTTCCTCCATTTCCTCATCTGAAACTCTCTCTACCTGAGGATGACTACCTTCATAGGGTACTGGCTGGTTGCGTCTGCTCTTTAATACCTTAGCACCCTGATAGACCTTCAATCCAAAAGGCTCAACCTGTTCCTTACATTCTAAAAGTGTACCCCCTTGGTTCCTATCTACACCCAAATACTCTCCAATGAGAGTAACAAAAATACCTCCTCCTATATTCCCCCCTTCCTGTATTCCTTCCACCATCTTAGACAAATAAAAACCAACACAGTAAGGGATATTAACAAAGCTTCTTGGGTCTCGAATACACTTTAGGTAAAATAAATCATGTAAGGTCATTTTCTCCTTGTTGTGACCTCTCTGTGTAATCGAGTTAGACAGAAATCTATGAATTATACGAAGCTCGGCTTTGTTAATATGTAAGTAGGAGTGTTTTCCTCCCAGTGTAAAAACATTATAGTTTGACATACGCCTCCAAACGGCGTTCGCATCAAAATTCCTATCTACCCTTTCACCACGATAAATCAAATTCATACAATCGGGTAGTAGTAATTCACTAGGAGTGTAAATCTGTAATGCCCTGGCCATGTCCAGCATGGACATCCTGTACATCCTACGGCCAAGTATAAACCTAAGAAAACTTCTATCATCTAATCTATCTACATCTACATTTAACGCTATAGTACTCATCAGCTCAACACACCATTCTTTATATACAGGCCTACGAATGGTGAATAGACGTTCCCAATCGGTAAAAGAAGAACTGCCATACCTTTGAATCAGATGCTCCTTAACTGAGTTAGCTAGTTGGACCCTTTCTAAAGGATCCCAATCAATTACCCTTGGCACTTCTACATTTTTCGGTATTAGTTTGAATTTGTTACTTTGATATGCCGGGTAATCCCTCCAGCTTCTATCGAATCTCAGATTAGGATGCAACGTGTGTTCAGGAATCATTGGATATTCTACTGGTGGATGTATCGGAAATACTATGAAGGCATCAACAAATTATAGCGGATCATAATAAGGTACGTGTTGATCAGGCTGTTGTTGTGGTTCCTGTTGTTGTTCTTGTTCGGGCTCGTATTGCATTTCTGGCTCAGGTTCTGGAGCAGGTCGTCTATATGATGATGATGAACCTCCAGTTTTAGTATTAGTAAATCTCTGCAAAACATATTAAACACAAATTTTGTGCATCCAAATATGCATTAGTGTTAGCAAAATAACAAATTAACACAATTACAATAACATGTTAAATCAAAATAAAATTTATACACATTTTCACAATTTTAACAATTTTACACTTTTTCAAATAAGCATATATGAAAATGTATACAAAGTTCATAAGCATTTAACTCAATTAACATGTCAAAATAGTCATTACTAGCAATTAAACAAGTCTCAAATGGCAATTATATCAAATTAATCAAGTTCATGAATTTTGGACATAAAAAGTCCACTTTAATTCTCAAAAATCATGTTTAGGATCAAAGTTTGGATCATTTAGCTACCTAAACATGTTACACTACTTAATTTAGCAATAATTCATGACAAAAATCAGTCATAACCTGTTTATATCAAAAAGCCCCAAATTTCTCAAGAACACAAACCCTAGATTTCTAAAATTTTTGAAGTTTTTGGCTTCAATTCATGTTAAATAGCATCAATTTAGGTTATACATGCATAAAATACTAACAATTTAACTCTAATTACACTAGAAATTAACAAAATCAAATTAGGTAAATTATAGCTCAAGAACACTAAAAATCAAATTTAAAGAGGTTTAGGAGTGAAATTTTTACCCTTTTTGATAAATTCCTTATCAAATTCATGTTTAGAGCGGATTGTAGCAAGAAATTTGGTGAAATTTGGTGTTAAAATGATGGATTTAGAGGTGTTTGTGTGTGTATGTTCGTATGTGTGTATGTGTGAAAGTGGAGATAGAGAGCAGCTCGCTGCCAGTTTTGTTTCTGGCCTGATTTCCAGCCTCATGCGATCGCATGAGGTTGCAGTGCAAACACCATGCGATCGCATGGGTCTGCTATTTTTTATTTTTTTTTATAAAAACCTTACACTTTTTAAAACATATAATTAAATTAAATTTTAAAAATTTGTTTCTTTTTAGAATGAGGGCGTTTCGGAGCGATGTCCTAGTCCATCCCTTAACAAAATTTTAAAATTTGTCAATTCAAAGCGCAGTTTTAAAAGTAAAGATTTTTGAGTTTTTTTTTAATGTTTTTGGCATACTTTAATTCAATAAGATTAAAAATAATGATAATAAAAGTTCTCGTCCCTCCCTTGGGTAGAGCAATTTCGGTTCAACGACCTAGTTTTCAACTCACGACGAATTTTAAAAATCATATTTTTAACTTTAGCGAAATAAAGTAAATTTTTGTTTTTAAATTCACACCAAACTTAAATTTAAAGTGCATAAAATTAAAAATTCATATTATAATTAAAAATTCACACCAAACTTATATTATATTTTTGTTTTTATACATACAAGCTTATATTAAAAATATTAATTTTTTTAAATATTTACAAGCTTAAATATATTGATTTTAAAAAAATTTACAATAATAATTTTAATATTAATTTTAAAAACAAAGTAAAAATTAAATTAAAAATCTTTTTGGTCTTTTATCCCACTTTAATCAATCAAATATTATCAAAAATATACGCCCCTCTTTTCGGTAAAGTAATTTCGGCTATATTACCTAGTTTTACTACTGACGAATTTTTGAAATATTTTGGGTTGATTGATTATAGATATTTATACCTTAAGAATAAACGGTAAATTTCGCAGTGATGTAATAAATTTTTGTATGATATCAATAATTTCGGTGTTGTGTTGAAATTGTGATTGACTTCATTTTCAATTGGAT
The DNA here is from genome assembly GCF_046630445.1 of Rutidosis leptorrhynchoides. Lineage (NCBI taxonomy): Eukaryota > Viridiplantae > Streptophyta > Magnoliopsida > Asterales > Asteraceae > Rutidosis > Rutidosis leptorrhynchoides. The sequence continues at coordinate 192,061,451 of NC_092334.1, forward strand.
CATCAACAACTTGTATATCTCTGACTTTTGCTTCAATCCATTTGTTGATTTCCTCCGTAACTTTCACAAATTCAACTAACATTGCCTTTTCTTTTGGCGACAAATTAGATAGTAATCGGTTACATAACTTAAAGTTTACCTTAATCCTAGCATCGTGAATCCGTTTATAAAGTTTCTTCGTTGAACTGTTAAAAACGGGTTCATCTAATTTCGTATCATCAACGGGGTTCTTTGTGATCGGATCATCATTAAGTGTTTCTTCATCTTCCCCACACTTATGCGTTTTTATTGGTTTAACAGTTTTGGTTGGTAGAGATCTAAACTTTAAGTGTCATTCTACCTTCTCTTACTTCAATGAAAGCCTCGGTGGTTGCTAAAAATGGGCGGCCTAAAATTAGAGGAATATCAAGGTTTTCCTCCATATTAATCACTATGAAGTTTGTAACAAAGATCAAACTTCCCACGTTAACAAGTAAATTACTTGCTATTCCAACCGGGTGTTTAATGGTTAGGTCAAATGATTGAACACCTATTTTGGTTGGTTTTAATTTACCAATACCTAATCTTTTGTATAAGGAAAGAGGCATAATATTTGCACTTGCTCCTAAATCTGCGAGTCCATTATATACAGCACCATCACTAAGCAAACAAGAAATGATAAATTCACTCGGGTCTCCTGCTTTTGTAAGTCGAGTTGGTTTGTAAACCTTTTTCGGGTGTTCTTTTCTTGGTTCTTTCACTTCTATTTGAACTTCTTGTTCACATTTTTCTTCGTTTCTTGGAATGGGAGGTTTGTATAAGAATTCTTCTTCATCACTCCAATTTGAATCCACCCTATTTTCCAATTTTGTTTTTTCATATGTTGTTGATAACATATTTATGTTTTCATTTTGAGGGTTTTCTTGAGTGGTAAAATTATGATTGACTTCATTATCAACTTCCATCGGATCATGTATGTAATGTTTAACTCTGTGACCATTAACTTTAAATTCAATCCCATATGAATTTATTAACTCTATTGTTCCGTATGGGAAAACTCTTTTGACTATGAATGGTCCAGACCATCTTGATTTCAATTTTTCAGGAAATAGCTTGAATCGTGAATTGAAAAGAAGAACTCTGTCTCCTTCTTTAAATTCTTTTGAACTTCTGATTCTTTTATCATGCCATTTTTTCGTTCTTTCTTTATAGATTAATGAATTTTTGTATGCTTCATGTCTTAATTCTTCTAATTCATTTAATTGACTTAACCGTAGACGTCCGGCTTCATGTAAATCAAGATTACATGTCTTCAAAGCCCAAAATGCTTTGTGTTCAATTTCTACTGGAAGATGACATGCTTTTTCGTAAACTAGTCTAAAAGGTGTGGTTCCAATTGGAGTTTTGTAGGCTGTTCTAAAAGCCCAGAGTGCATCCTCCAATTTCATGGACCATTCCTTCAGATTTGATTCTACAGTTTTCTCTAGAATACGTTTTAAAGCTCGGTTGGTATTTTCAACTTGTCCACTTGTTTGTGGATGATATGCAGTGGAGATTTTATGAGTTACTCCATATCTTTTGAGAACTTTCTCAAGTTGATTATTACAAAAATGAGTACCCCGATCACTTATTAAAGCTTTCGGTGTTCCGAACCTTGCAAAAAGACGTTTTAAGAAGTTGACTACAACTCGTGCATCGTTAGTTGGGAGAGCTTGTGCTTTCGCCCATTTAGATACAAAATCAATGGCAACGAGAATGTAGAGATTATTATGAGATTTTGGAAATGGACCCATAAAGTCAATACCCTAAATGTCAAATACTTCACATACTTGAATGACATTTTGTGGCATTTCATCACGTTGACTTATTTTTCTGGCCCTTTGACAAGCATCACAGGATTTGCAAAGAAGGTGTGAGTCTTTGAAAATTGTAGACCAATAGAATCCAGCATCGTAAACTTTTCTTGCTGTTAGTTGAGGCCCATAATGCCCTCCTGTTGGTCCTGTGTGACAATGGTTTAAGATTTGACTAGCTTCATCTCCGAATACACATCGGCGTATTATTCCATCGGGACAACTTTTAAACAATGTGGATCTTCCCAGAAATAGTGTTTTATATCACTAAAGAATTTCTTTCGTTTTTGGTACGATAATCCTTTTTCAAGGAATCCACATACTAAGTAGTTTGCATAGTCTGCAAACCATGGAATTTCATTATAATCTATCTTCAATAGATATTCATCAGGAAAGTTGTCTTGTATGGCCGATTCATTTAGAACTTCTAATTCAGGATTTTTAAGACGAGAAAGATGATCGGCGGCGAGATTTTCTGCTCCCTTTTTGTCTCAGATTTCAATATCGAACTCTTTTAAGAGTAAGATCTAACGGATTAATCTTGGTTTGGCATCTTGGTTCGAAAATAGGTTTCTAAGAGCAGAATGGTCGGTATAGACCACCGTTTTAGCTAGAACGAGATATGAACGAAATTTTTCAAAAGCAAAGACAATAGCAAGGAGTTCTTTTTCAGTAGTTGTATAATTCGTTTGTGCTCCTTGTAACGTCTTACTAGCATAATATATAGGTTGAAATCGTTTTTCAATTCTTTGTCCTAAAACGGCTCCCATTGCAAAATCACTTGCATCGCACATTAGTTCAAATGGTAGATTCCAATTTGGAGTTATCATAATCGGCGCATTAGTGAGTTTTTCTTTAAGAATATTAAAAGATTTTATGCATTCATCTAAAAATATGAATGGAGCATCCTTTTCTAGGAGTTTATTCATAGGAGTGGCAATTTTAGAAAAATCTTTTATGAAACGTCGGTAAAAACCGGCATGCCCTAGAAAACTCCTAACTCCTCTAACATTGGTGGGATGTGGAAGTTTAGCAATTACATGTACTTTAGCTCTATCCACTTCAATTCCTTCCTTTGAAATTTTATGACCAAGAACGATGCCTTTTTTAACCATGAAATGGCATTTCTCCCAATTAAGTACAAGATTTGATTGTTCGCATCTAATAAGCATTCATTCAAGATTAACTAGACATGATTCAAATGTATCACCGAAGACTGAAAAGTCATCCATGAAAACTTCCATGCATTCTTCTATCATGTCGTGAAAAATAGTCATCATGCACCTTTGAAAGGTTGCAGGGGCGTTGCAAAGTCCAAATGGCATGCGTTTGTAAGCAAAAGTACCATAAGGGCACGTGAATGTGGTTTTCTCTTGGTCCTCGGGTGCTATTGGAATTTGAAAATATCCGGAAAAACCATCAAGAAAACAATAGTAACTATTTCCGGCTAATCTTTCTAACATTTGATCTATGAAAGGTAAGGGAAAGTGATCTTTTCTGGTGGCGTCATTTAATTTTCTATAAACAATACATATACGCCATCCTGTTACAGTCCCAGTAGGAATAAGCTCATTTTCCTCATTTGTGATGACAGTCATGCCACCCTTCTTAGGTACGCATTGAACTGGGCTTACCCATAGACTATCAGAAATTGGATAAATTAAACCTGCATCTAGTAGTTTAATAATTCCTTTCTTAACAACATCTTGCATATTAGGATTTAGTCTTCGTTGGCGTTGCACATATGTTTTATGACCTTCTTCCATAAGGATTTTATGTGTGCAATACGAAGGACTTATTCCTTTAATATCATGAATCTTCCATGCAATAGCTGGTTTATGAGCTTTTAGCACAGAAATGAGTTGAGATTTTTCATTTTCAGTAAGAGAAGACGATATTATTACAGGTAATTCAGATTCACCATGTAAATAAGCTTATTCCAAATGGTTTGGAAGTGGCTTTAACTCTAATGTCGGTGGTTCTTCTATCGATGATTTATATCGATATATGTCTTCCTCTTTTAGCATTTGAATTTCTTTTGTTGTTGGTTCATATCCATTAGCCATAAGTGTAGCTAATATTTCAGTTTCATCAATTGGTTCAGTTCCTTCTCCTAAAGAACATTCTCCCGTTCCTTGTAATTCTGGAAATTCTTCTAACAATTCTGCATGTGAATCTATAGTTTGAATATAATAACATGTATCATCTGCAGATTGCGGTTGTTGCATGGCTCATCAACAGAAAAGGTAACACTCTCGTCCTCTATACTTAGGGTCAGTTTCTTACCAAACACGTCTATTATTGCTTTAGCCGTGTTTAAGAATGGTCTTCCTAATATGAGAGGAACTCGAGAATCTTCTTCCATGTCCAGAATAACAAAATCTACTGGAAATACTAAAGTACCAACTTTAACTAGCATGTTCTCAATTATCCCTCTAGGATATTTTACTGATCTATCTGCTAGTTGTATACTTATTCGTGTTGGTTTCAATCCAAGGTCTAGTTTAGCGTATAGTGAATACGGCATTAAATTTATACTAGCACCTAAGTCTGCCAATGCTTCTATTGAACTAAGACTTCCCAGAAAACATGGAATTGTGAAACTTCCTGGATCTGATAATTTTTCTGGTATCTTATTCAACAGCACTGCAGAACAATTAGCATTCATAGTAACAGCCGAGAGTTCTTCCATTTTCTTTCTATTTGTGATCAGATCTTTCAAGAATTTGGCATATCTAGGCATTCCTGAAATCACATCAATGAAAGGAAGATTGACATTTATTTGTTTAAACATATCCAAAAATTTGGATTGCTCGGCTTCAAGTCTCTCTTTTCTCATTTTACTCGGGTAAGGAAGTGGTGGTTGGTATGGTTTAACATAAGGTTTAGCCTTAACTGTGTTATCTTCATTAACCTTTTCAACTACCAGTTCTGTTTCCTTATCTTGCTCAGACTGTGGTTCTTGTGGAGTAGGAATAGAGTCATCAGAAATTATAGGTATTTCGGGTGGTTTAAGTGTAATACCACTTCTCGTGGTAATGACTTTAGCTGTTTCATTCCGGGGGTTAGCATCTGTATCACTAGGTAAACTTCTCAATTTTCTTTCACCTATCAACCTTGCTAGGTTGCTCACTTCTTGTTCCAAATTTTGAATAGAAACTTGTTGATTTCTAAATGCTTGAGAATTTTGTTCATTGGTTTGTTTCTGAGATGTGAAAAACTATGTTTGAGATTCAACTAGCTTTGACATCATATCTTCTAAATTTGGCTTTTTATCATCGGTTTGTGGTTGTTTATTTTGAAAATTAGGTCTTTGCTGGTTGTAAGTATTTTTGGATACTTGTTGATTACTAGGACCTTGTTGGTTGTTGTATGGAACATTTCGGTTATAGTTCTGGTTTTGATTATAGATTGGTCTTGGCGGTTGATAATTATTCTGATAATTATTTCCAGGCCTTTGGTTTATGTATGAAACATTCTCTCTTTGTTCCATTGTTAGTTCAATACTGAGACAATATTTTGTTAAATGTGGTCCTCCACACTGCTCACAACTAATTCGTATTGAGTGAACATCCTTAGTCATCTTTTCCATTCGTCTCTCGACAGCATCTATCTTTGTGGAAATGGAATCTAAGTCATGGCTAGAATCGGCTCTAGCTGCTTTAGATGATCTAACGATATCTTTTTCTTGGTGCCACTCATGTGAGTGGGAAGCAGTGTTATCAATAATTTTATAAGCGTCAGTTGCGGTTTTTCTTCATAATGGAACCACCAGCTGCTATATCAATATCTTTTCTTGTAGTGATGTCGCATCTTTGGTAGAATATTTGTACTATTTGACAAGTGTCTAAACCATGTTGCGGACATCCTCTTAATAACTTTCCAAATCTAGTCCACGCTTCATATAGAGTTTCGTTTGGCTTTTGCGTGAACGTAACAATTTCTCCTTGAAGTCTCACGGCTTTAGATGCCGGAAAGAATTGTTTAAGAAAATTTTCAACTAAAACGTCCCATGTATCAATCGCCCCTTCAGGTAACGATTCTAACCAATCTTTGGCTTCTCCATTTAAAGTCCAGGGAAATAACATGAGATAGATCTGTTCATCCTCCACTTCTCGGATTTTAAATAGTGTACAGATCCTATTAAAGGTACGAAGATGTTCATTTGGATCTTCCTTCGGTGCACCACTAAATTGGCATTGATTAGTTACCATGTGTAGGATTTGTCCTTTGATTTCATAATCTGGCGCATTAATGTCTGGTTGAGTAATTGCGTGACCTTGGCCAGTGCGTTTAGCTCTCATTCGGTCTTTCATACTTAGAGGTTCCAGATTTTTCATGATTGAATTTGTTGAATCTGAATCACTAGAGGATTCCGATTTAATGGTAGGTTCCTCGAGAATCTCTGTTTGAATGATTGGTGGTTCCGGAGGAAAGATTAATGGTTCAGGATCTCTGAATTGTCCCTGAATATTCTCCGGATTCTCAATTGTGAGGTCTGGTTCAAAAAATGGATTATCGAAAATTTGAATTGGAGTACTTGGTCGACTGGATGATGATTCTAAAGAAAAATCAACGGCGACAATATTTGCTAGATGTCTTGATCGAGTTACAGGTGGTGAACGTACAACAGGTGGTGAACGTTTTGCTCGGTGCATTCACTGAATATCCTATTAGTTATAAAAATAAGAAAAATTATATAAGTTATCAAATTAATAGACTTTTCTGATTTTGCCCACGTTTCTAATAGCCAAAAGATGCAGCAGAGGGGCAGGATTCGTTTGGTCTCAATATAATTGAGTACTGTTTGGCTCCAATAACCCGGTCCACGTACAAATCCAACTATTACTACGAACCATAAAATGGATGTCTATCAATTTAACCACTTAAAATAATTTTTCGTTTTGAAATTTTAGAGAAGAAATAGAAAAGAAAAAAAAAATTCTATGTCCTATAAACTAGAGCGTCGAGAAATAAGAAAGAAAAAGATTGCGCGTCGAAAAATGTCGAAAAATAAATGGTCGAAAAAATAAAAAGAAAGTAGCGCGTCGAAACTTAAAAAGGAACTAAAAACTAAGAATTAAAAGTTGCGTCTAAAGATATTAAAGCTTAAAAGAAATACTATATCCCAAATGGCAATAACTTAAAAAGACACTAAAACTTAAAACAGCGTCGCAAAATTCTAAAGCACTTAAATTTTAGTCTAAAGAAAAAGCACTTAAGAGATTTTACGGCAAAGCCTAAAAATCTAGAAATAAAAATAACTATGGCAAAAACTATAACTTAGAACTAAATACGAGCGAAAAATACAAAAATTACGCTAAAACAAATAAAAAGATACAAAATATAAAAATAAACTTAAAGTTGTAAAAAGTACAATTTTATAAAAATATTATTTATTTTATAAAACTATTAATTTTATAAATTATTAAAACTAAATAAACTAAATAATACAAATTAATAATAAAAACTAAAACAAATAATTAAAAATACTAAACCTAATTAGGATTTAATTAAATAATAATAATAATAATTATTACGTAATTATTGCTGGAACCAGTCAACTGTGGCGTGTCAGACAGCTTCATGCGGTCGCATGAAGTTTTGCCTTCAGGCTCATGCGATCGCATGAGCTAGAGTTTCGGGCCAGGTTCTGGGCTGCTACAGTACCGGGCCGTTTGATTTCTTTTTTTTTTCTTTCTGTTTTTCTGTTTTAATTTAAATAAAAAATAAATAACTTAAATAAAAATTTAATTTTAAAAACTAAAATAAAATACTTTTATAAATTTTTAACAACTCTTAATAACAAATATATAGATTTTGTTTTTCTTTTTTATATTTTTGGTTTTTAATAATTAAAACGTATATTTTTACAAAAAAAAGAACTTTATAAAAATCTTTTTTTTTATATTTAGCGTTGCGCTTTCGGCGTTTAACTTTCCCCGGCAGAGGCACCAAAAATACTTGATGTGCGCGAGGTGTACTAGGAAATAGTATTAATTTTTACAAAGAAATACTATTAAATACGATACAATTTTACACAAGTGATTTATTTATTTATAGAGTGGATATACCTAAACCTTGCTACAACACTTATAGACAGTGTACCTAATCGTACAGTAGTGTAGTTTTTAGTAAGTCCAGTTCGTTCCACAGGGAGACTTAAACTAGCTTAACGCTATATTTTTAACTTATAATTGTAAAAATACAAAAATATATATAAATAGTATTATTATTATAAAAGGGGGTTTTTACCGTTTAATGACCGGTTTGTCGATTTTAAAACTTTAGTCGCAGTTAAAACCTAATGTAAAATATTAAAAATAAATATAACTTAATTTTAAGCGTAAAGTAAATAACGATAATGAAATTGCGATAAATAAAATTACGATAATTAAAGAGTACGATAATTAAAAATGCAATTAAATAAAATGACAATAAATAAAAGTGCGATAATTAAAAGTGCAATTAAATATGAAATATAAAAATTATGCTTATTTAAACTTCCGTAATCATGATGTTTGACGTGTTGATTTTAGTTTATTCCCATGGATTAATTGTCCTTTGTCCTGAATTATTCGATATGTCCATACGGATTTGTCCATAATAGTCCATCAGTCATAATCATAAAGTGCGAAAGTCTTCGTCAAATTATTCTTATTCCCGAAGTCAAATATTCCAACTAATTGGGGATTCGAATTGTAACAAGGTCTTAATACTTTGTTTAATGAATACACCAGGTTATTCGACTGCGTGTAAACCACCAATTATCGACTACTTTGTTAACAATTACACCAATTACCCTTGAATGTAATCCACCCCTGTTTCAACAAGTCTATTAACTCTTAATCCAGTTCCGTATCCGGTAAAATGAACAATTATTGGTATTTATAGATATCCCGCCCACCGTACCCAGTGAAGCGTATGTGGTTATATATAAATACATCAAATTATAAGTCTATATATTAAATTAACGAGGTATCGTTTAGTTAATATAAAACCCATTAATAGCCCATAGTCTAATTTCCACAAGTGTCGTTCTTTTGTCCAAACCCCAATTATGGTCCAAAGCCCTATTACCCAATTTTAGTATTTAGCCCAACATCATGATTACTTCGGCATTAAATAAACATAATAATAACTTAGCTACGAGACATTAATTTAAAAATAACATTAACCATAACTTACAGTGATTAAAAATAGCGTAGCGTTACACGGACAGAATTTCGACTTACACCCTTACAACATTCGCTAACATACCCTTATTATTAGAATTTAAAATTAAAATTAAAATTATAATAATATAAATATATATACGTTGATAGATGAAAGGAAAAAGATGTGTTAAAGTTCGAGCAAAACCGCGAAATTTATAGGCATGTGGCCACAAAAAGTGGCCCATGCGATCGCATGGAAAACAAGCCTACAAGCCATGCGATCGCATGGAGGTAGGTACCAGCTCACATAAGTTTGTTTTCTTGTTTGCCGACGTTTATAATATATAATATAATATATATATTAATTTTAAGAATTAATTATATATTATATTATATTCATGTGCATAGTTGACTTGTAATTTTTAGTCCGTTGCGTCAAGCGTTGAGAGTTGACTTTGGTCCCGGTTCCGGTTTTTCGAACGTCCTTGCGTATAATTTAATATCTTGTACTTTGCGTTTCGCATCTTGTACTCTTGTAATTTTGAGACGTTTCTTATCAATAATTGGAATCACTTTGATTGTACTTTGTACTTTTGAGCTTTTTGGTCGTTTGCGTCTTCAATTCGTCGAATCTGTCTTTTGTCTTCAACTTTTATTATTTAAATGAATATCACTTGTAAATAGAACAATTGCAACTAAAAGCTTGTCTTTCTTGAGGGATAATGCTATGAAATATATGTTCGTTTTTAGCATTATCACCCATGCTGTTCGAGAGACTGTTCGATGAATGAAAAGGAAGATTTGACAACTTCATCGATGGAAAGGGAGAACAAACCAAAAACCTTTGGGATTCATTCGTCAATGGACCTAAGGTCTTTCTTCACCCTAAAACTGGTGTTGCCCTGAAACCCGGTGAACTTCAGGGCGAAGATGCCAAAAGAGATCAAGCCGACGTTGACTCCAAGTCTATCATCATGAAAGCCCTTCCTCATCACATGTACAAATCTGTCAGCTCACTGAAATATGGAAAAGAGCTTCTAGATGAAATTACCCATCAACAGGAAGTATATATCCAATCCAACCAAACAAAACTTGACATTGCTCTTGCCATGTATGAGGACTATCTTCAGAAACCCGATGAAATGCTGAAGGACTGTTACAGACGCTTCTGTGAAGTCATCAATGAGCTAAAAAAGGTTGGAGTGAACAAAGACAATCATGAGTTGAACATGAAAATCCTTAAAAAGCTCAATGCAACCTGGACACCATATGGAAACAATTTTCGTGCTAATAAGACACCAAGAAGTATGATATCGGCTAGAAAGTCACATTTTCACCCCGGTATTAAGGCCCAATAAAGTTCCAAACTTTATCGCCAAATTACCCGCTTCGTCAGTTAAAATTGAAGAACAAGTGATTACGAAGACGGTACAAGAAGAATCAAGTAAATCGGAGCTAAAACGAAGATGCTAGAGCGAAAACGGTGAAAGACAAGAAATCAAGTTACGATCCAGCAAATCAGCAAGCCAAACGGCTTGCCAAACGGGCTGCCTGGCTTGCAAATGGCCTGCCACATGCCAGATCAAACGGGCACGTTAAACGGCCTGGCCTGGCAAATGGCCTTGCAAACGGCCTGCCAAACGGCTTGCCAAATGGCCTGCCAGCCATTTGCAGGCAAATTTCAAGCTTATTTAAAGGGTCTTTGTCAGTCATTCCAACACACACTTCAATTCACTTCTTTCTCTCTCTTGTACAATATTAGTCATACTCTCAAGGCTTTCAACTATGTGCGGGAAACCTAGTACCCGAAGAAGAACGCCGAAGATTGTATTAGGAGTGGTCTGGAGTTTGAAGTTGTTACTTTTGTATTCAGAACTCGTTTAATCTACTGGTACTTCTATATTTTGTATAATGTCTTTCATTATTATGCTTTGTGATACTGTTGCCATGATTAGCGAGTAGTTATCTTTAGCGTATGTTATGACGTAGTCATTTATAATGCCAAAATTATATTATGGCTTGTGTATGTTGTCAAAATGCTTTCCGATTATGCTTTGAACTCAATCGCTTTTCCAACTAATGAAACGTAGTTATTGGCTCTGTTATTGGGAAGTTGCGAACCCCGATTCAGAGTACACTATCTGTGTCACCCCTGGGTAAGAGAAGTCTATCGGATACAACGTGAGTTTGACTGAGGCACACCAGTTGTAGTAAGTCCACCGAGCCTTAGATTCCGACTGAGGACTCTTTCATAGTGAAACATCTAACTAGACCCCTAGTACATTGTCGGTCCTAGACCATGCTAGTGTAGTCACTAAGCATATAAACTTCGTACGTGCACGCTGAAGCACAACGGTTGTTGTAAGCTGTACCTCTGCTAAGTAAGACCATGAAACACGGTTAGTGCTGACTAGTACACTTCACCATAACGCGGTCTCAAGCATTGCACCCCGTTTGAGGGATTCTTGGTTAATTAATGAACTATTTTTTCAAACACATAAAGGATTGGACTGTTAAGATAACCGAATGTATTCATGGAAGTCACTAGACTTGACCATGGTGTTCTTTATGGTTGAACTCTTTTTAAGGGCCTAACTATCTTTTAAAACCAATCATTAACGAAAGCATCGAGGCACATCATGTCTCTCGGATATGGAAAACCATGTATCCCATTATGCTTAAAAAAGTTTAGACCATTGTGGAATGTTAATACGTCACCCAACAGAGTCGCTCAATTGGATGAGCCGTCTGAAAGTGTATGCCTGTAGTCAGACTGCACGGGCGTCGGGGGTAAGGGACGTTGCTGTCTATTCAGAATCTTCAAGCCTATCGCATTCCCCAGTGACATGTCTTATGATAGGGGCGTTTAGGACTAATGTAATGAATACAAGGTCACTGCCTATACATGAGCCATCATTCTATAATCCTGACAAAGTAACTGACGAAATCATAGCATGCACTTGTTTTAGCTTATATGAATTACAAATTTTATCGCATTTACTTTACTTTATTTTATAAATTAGAAAACCCAAAATTAGGTAATAAACCACTACTCCTGCACCTTAGAATTATCTTAAGTTTTAGATATAGGTTCGATTCTACTGATGTCTCAAAAATACGACTTTAGATCATACTTTCCTTACTCATAATAAGGAGTAGTACGCTTTAGGCCCCGCTAAATATAAATTTAAAACCATTACCCCCTTGTTGGTGGTTGATTCTGACGCCTTGCGGCCTAACGACACCGCATAAACAAAACCGTCCTTTTCGGCCATATCAAAGTACAACATTCATGAAGTTGTAGGCAAACTAATGAACCACCAAGCTGATGTTCAAGCTGTTCAAGACTCCAAAACAAACCCTGCTGGAACCAGTGATCCAATGGCTCTATACGTAAACAAAAGCTCTAACAAAGATATTCCCAGCCGCTCTACCTCAATCAAAGAAAAACAAACCATGTCCTCTGATGAAGACACATACTCTGATGTTGATGAAGAACATCGGGACCTCGTCAAACCTGCCGCAATGTTCAGCAAGCAACTAAGTCTCATGAGATCATCTGGCGGTTTCAACAAAAACAACAACAATCGAACCTCATCCAGCTCCTCATACTACAAAAAGCCTGAAACCTCAACTACTCAATACCGAGTCCCTGACAATAAGGACTCCGATAATGTGTGTTACAATTGTGGTAAAACATGTCACTTTGCTCGAGAATGCAGACTGCCTAAACGAAAGGTTGATGAGTACTACAAGAAAAAGATGTTACTCGCACAAGATGCTGACAAGGGGAAGGTCCTCAAAGCCTCAGATGATGTTTGGCTAAACTGGTCGGACAGTGAACAGGACCCGAAACGTGTCAATGTGGTCAAACTAACCAACATGTCCCGCACACCTGATCAAGTTTCTTCCGATGATGAGGAAGAGGTACAACTATACACTGATATAACTCTTGAATATTATGACTCTGTAAATAACAATTCTGAACTTATATCTGTTGTACTGCATGCACCCTCTGAAACTCCTAGTATTCAAAATCTTGACCCACCAATCCAATCTAATGTGCCCATTATTACTGAACCCGCCTCTAACAGTCAAAATAGAGTGTTTCCTGCACTGCCTGCTATGTATATCTACGACTTTGCTAAAATGAGTAAAGACCTTAGATCCATTGCTAGTCAAATTAGTGGACTACAAAATGAGAATCATAGGTTAAAAGCTAAATTGAAAATCAAAGTGTCAAATAATGCATATCTGAACCTTCAGAAGGATCTAGCTGAAAAAGTAGCACAACTAAAAGAGCTAGAATCTAGTGTTAAACCTCTACGCAAAGAAAGAACAGACTTTAAGTTAAGGAATGAGGTTCTTAGTGAGAAAATTGAAAACGCAGAGAAAGAAATAAAGAAACTCACTGACTCAAAGAAAACTCTTCTAGATACCTTAGAGCAAAAGATAAGAGAACCCTTACATGACCTTGCTAAGAAAACCTCTGAATGTTCTAAACTAGCTGCAAATAACCTAGAACTACAAACACGTCTAGGTCAATTTGAGGAAAAACTGTATAGAACAGAATAGTCTAAGGTTGTATTAGCTGGTAACATCTCCAATCAAACGCTGTTTATGAATCGAACAAAGGACTCCTTCTGTGAGAACAAAGGATTAGGTTTTGAAAATCCTCTCACCCTAACCAATATGGCCAAAGCTAAGCCCAATTTGTATGATAGTAGATACATAAAGATTGGTCTACCCGCACGACTCACATTTGCTTCTAGTAGTGAGATTGAGGAGGCATTGGCTAAAAGATCAACCAAAATGAAGCAAGAAATTGCTTTAATTTATGATAAAATCAATGCCCTTTGCTTGAAAAAGAAAAACTCATTTTCACATGAGAGCATACTTGATATGTTCAATGAGAGTGAAATTTCAGAAGGTCAAAAACGTATTGTCTATCTACCAACATTGGTTTTAGAAAAATACATCATTAGTTTAGAAAAGGAAATAAAATGAAATCTTTTGACAATGAACTTAAATTTCAACTTATCATAAAAGCCCTATAACACCAGATCCCACTTAATGAGTCCACCAATGATCGTCTTGTATGCAATGTGCATCAACTTGAAAAACAGATTGCTAGTCAAGCGACTACTTTCTGTGAAATGATCTCAAAGGCTAGAATCACAGTGACTCACTTACAAAAAAATCATCAAATGCCCTCATTGAGTCACTAAGGGAAGAAATCGTTGAATTAAAACTTGAACTAAAAGGCTCTAGAAAACATGTTGAACTTATTGAAAAGGACAACATTGATTTACAAGTAAAAGTTTTAATGAAACGTGACAGTGAACTTGCTGAGAAAGTTTTTGGCCCTTCTATCACACGTGGTCCTAAACAAAAAGCTTTATATCAAAGGGAAACCGAACCAACACAAGAGAAATTTGTACCATGGGTACCAACTTATTCTCAACGAGTTCTTCCCCCACATCACCAAGGTGTTCCTTACACTACTGTAGTGAATTTAAGGGAACCCGTTATTCCAGATGTCACCATTATAAAAAATCCTAATGCTGGGTCTTGTATAGAGATGATTGTTACTAAAAGGGGTGCTGATCCCAAACCACCACATTCCGCAACCTTGGTGAGGAAGCCAAACAACCCTGTTCGAAGATTAATCCAAGAACAGGGTGAGTATGGCCACTCAGTAAGAAAAGCTCAAAACCACCCTGTACCGTCTATCCCAGACAGGAAGGGTGACTCGAGGAATACTTTTATTCACAGAAATTTCAATCACTCCTACTCTACTCAGAGAAATAGTGGTAGACCATTGAAACACAACCCCATTATCATCAGAAACCCGCAAAGGGTATCAGATGTTTTAACTAAGACTCAAAAGTGAAATCGTCGCAAACGAGCGTAAAAGGCTAGACAATCATTACTTCACAACATGAATCGTTTTCAAACTGAGCCTAAATTTGGTGTTTTAAATTCCACAGGACCTAAACAAAAACAAAGCATTTTGAATGCATGGAAACTCAAGACTGAAACTATCCAAGTATCGTCAAGTCTTGCTTCTCAGTCAGGGTCATTAAAATGTATTCGATGTAATAGACGTCTGTATTTTGGTCACCAAAACCATGATTCGTGTGTTATAATGAATGTTCATACTATGTTGAATGAACCATCTGGTGAACTTAATGGTTTAATCTCTCTGCCACTGACTGTATATAAGGAACCCGAGATAACTGGGTACCTAAAACCCTTGCTTAACTCTGTTTTGTAGATTATCCCATCATGTGTTTAGTATTTGGATTCTGGTTGCTCCAGACACATGACTGGCGATAAATCCATGTTGACAAACTATGTCGACAAGTTCTTAGGTACCGTTCACTTTGGAAATGATGAAATTGCTACAATCAAAGGATATGGAGAATGAACGGTGTAACCATCAAGCGGGTGTCTTATGTACGAGGACTTGAATGTTGTCTCTTTAGCGTTAGTCAATTCTGCGACAGTGATCTTCGGGTGATATTTGAAAGATCCATGTGCTGTGTTCAAACCATGGAGTACGACGATCTTCTCTTAGGAAAGCTTGCATCCAGTCTTTATACTCTGGCCATGAAAAACATGTCATCAAATTCACAGCCTCTTTGTCTAGTTTCAAAAGCTTCTTTCGAAACCTCTTGGTTGTGGCATCACCGGATGTCACAGCTGCACTTATAGAACCTCAAAAAATTTGTTTCCAATAATCTTGTTGATGGTGTTCCACTTATCTCATTTGACACCACCCACGTCTGTCCTGCCTGTGCCATGGGAAAGATTCATAAATCCTCTCATAAATCAAAATCCAAACATAACACCGTCATTCATTTACAATTGCTACATATGGATCTCTGTGGACCTATGCGTGTTCCCAGTCTTGGTGGCCGAAGGTACATTCTAGTAATTGTTGATGATTACTCGCGTTACACATGGGTCAAATTCTAATAAAGTAAATCTGAAACTCCCAAAGTAATCATTGATTTCTTAAAAAGAATCCAACTGTCCACCAATAAGATTTTTTGAATTCTCAGAACTGATAACGGCACAGAATTTTAGAATTCAACGCTCAATTCGTTCCTTGATCATGCCGGCATTACCCATCAAACCTCCGCCGGTCGCACTCCACAACAAAATGGTGTTGTTGAAAGTTGAATTCGTACTCTGGTTGAAGCAGCAAGGACAATGCTCGTTTACTCCAAGCTTCCCCCATCCCTTTAGGCTGAAGCTATCAACACCGTGTGCTTCACTCAAAACTGCTCCATCATCAATCGTCATTTTGACAAAACTCCTTATGAAATTCTTTTTGATCGCCGACCCAATGTGAAGTATTTTTGCATCTTTGGTTGTGTTTGCTATGTTCTAAATGATGAGGACAACCTTGGGAAGTTTGATGTTCATGGTGATGAAGCCGTCTTCATTGCCTATTTACAGGATCGTGTGGCGTACCGTGTCTATAACCGTCGTACTCGCATCATTAAAGAGAGCACGAATGTTAAGTTTGACGAGATGTCTAGAATGGTACTTGGACATAATGGTTCTCGAACTGGTCTCAATCCTTCTACACCTGACTCTCCCTTTCGACATGTTCCACTTGCAACTTCAGATGACCTTGATGTGTTGTTTGAACCCATCATTCCTCCTACAATTCTAATTCCTGTGGTGGTTTCAGATTTCGTTCCCCCTGAATCAATCACAGTTGGTTCTTCTACTCCTGCTGCCGTGGGCGAATCTCCATCTGACGAAAATGATTCATCTGACTTCTTTCTTCTGGATGACCAAGACACTAGAGTGTCCTTTACAAATAATGCTCCTGTTGTCAACTCTCATACCCCTATAATTGAGACGTCTCCCCTTGAAACTGGTGAAGCTTCTCCCTCAAGTGAAACAAATGTTCATGTGTCGGATGAAACTACTCCTCATGTTCTTCCCACTGATCACAATATAGAAGTACTCGCACCTCTATGGGAAGAGAATGCTACCTATCCAACTATCAATACGGAACCAACTGGATCGTCATCCTCTTCATATGTCGATACCTCTCTTGACAGTGAAACCAACCCTCCTCTTTCTCACATCGCTAAATGGACCATGGATCACCCAATCCATCAAATCATTGGTGATTCGGCTGCTCCTATTCGTACTCGGAATGCCTCTAACAATGAATGCCTATTCTCTGATTTTATGAGCAAAATAGAACCCAAGACTGCTCATGAGGCTCTTCAGGATCCTGACTGGTCAATCGCCATGCAAGAGAAAATTCATCAATTTGACCGTCTTGAAGTATGGGAACTTGTTCCACGTCCATCTGGTAAAACCATCATTGACACCAAGTGGATCTTCAAAAACAAGAAGGATCCTCACGGCATTATCATTCGCAATAAAGCACGTCTCGTTGCCAAAGGCTATAGACAACAAGAAGGGATTGACTACGATGAAACGTTTGCCCCTGTAGCTCGCCTCGAAGCCATCCGTCTATTTCTGTCATATGCTGCTCACAAGCGGTTTACCGTCTATCAAATGGATGTAAAAACTACTTTTCTAAATGGTGTTCTCCAAAAGGAAGTCCACGTCAGTCAACCCAAAGGTTTTGTCGACTCCAAACATCCCAATCACGTATATCTCCTTTCAAAAGCCCTTTACAGACTCAAAAAGGCACCCGGGGCTTGGTATGAAACCTTGACTGCCTTCCTGCTCAAAAACGGTTTCTCCCGCAAAACCATCGACACATCACTGTTCATCAGAAAACAAAAGGAACACATTCTGTCAATTCAAGTATATGTTGACGATATCATATTCGGTTCCACTTCCCCTGCTCTATGCTATGAATTCTCTGAACTCATGAAAAACAAATACGAAATGAGCATGCTTGAAGAACTTTATTTATTCCTAGGTTTGGAAGTTAAATAACTCCCAACTGGGATCTTTATCAGACAATCTAAGTATATCTCCGATATGTTCAAAAAGTTCAATTTCCTCGACATGAAAATCAGCCCTACTCCAATGTCAATCAACATCTCCTTACATGCTGACTTGGACGGACAACGGTTTGATCAAACACTTTACCAAAGCTTGATAGGTTCCTTGATGTATCTCACTACGAGTAGACCCGGTATCATGTTTGTTGTCTGCCTGTGTGCTTGATTTCAAGCTAACCCAAGATATTCCCACTACAAAGCTGTCATGAGAATCTTCAGCTATCTTAAGGGCACTGCTCATCTCGGACTCTGGTATCCCTTCGGGACTGGCTTCAATCTCACGGCATTCACGAATGCTGATCATGGAGGTGACCAAGTTAATCAGAAAAGTACCTCCGGAGGACTTCAATTTCTAGGACATAAATTAGTCAGTTGGTCATCTCGCAAACAAAACTGCATCTCACTTTCTACTGCTGAATCTGAGTACATTGCAGCCGCGAGTTGTTGCTCCCAAGTACTGTGGATGCAAACCCAAATGCTTGACTACGGATTCAAATTCTACAAAATCCCGATATACTGTGACTCTCAGAGTACCATTGCTATTGATAGGTCAGATCATGTTGAGATTAGAAAAAAAGACAAATTAGAATAAGATTCGGTAGGTGTGAAGGAGATTCGGTATTAGAGAGAATTAACAAGATTTACATTCCACAGCTTCTAGAACTCAGTTACAATGCAATGGCTATCTAATTAGGACTACTTAGGTTCCTTATATAGTCATCTTCTAAGGAACCATCATTTAAGCTTATTTCACGTTAACACTATACAACTTCAAGGTCCTAACAATCCCCCCCTTAGTGTTAAATGTGAACTTTACAATATAATCCTATTAAAACATCTAAAGGAACTTTGTTCCTAAGAAGTGAACATTGAATTTGAATCACTTGAGATTCTCATATCTTCGTATGTTCACTCTTATCTTTAGACGACTTTTCAATCTTGTGAGAATGTATTTGACAATCTCATTATCTTCCGTTGAATATCAGTTATTGATCAGTCTCCATCTCAAATATTTGAAAGCACACATCAACGTTCCGTCTGAGTATCTTCTAAAATCTGAGACTCTGATGAAGATCTTTGTGTTGTGAGAATTAACAAACACAAACCCATAAGGACAGTCACTCACTTCAAGTAAGGACATATATCTTAACTTTACGATTACTTGATTTGGCGGTTTGATTCCGAGCTTTTTGTGTCCAGATTCTAACCCCATCTGAAAATCGTGAACGGACATCCATCTCATCGAGTCAAGAATAAATCTGTAGATTTCCTTCATTGCAGTAGCATGATAAATTGTTGCAGATTCATTCAAGTTAATCAAGTAGTTGTAAATAAAAATAATGTCGTCCATCTTCAATCTATCAAAATCTGCTTCAGAGAATTGATAATCTTCATCATCCATTCTTGTTACTTGAAACAATGGCATCTTCACTCCATCCTTGTTAATCATCAAAATCTTATTTATGCTTTTGATCTCTGAATTTCGCTGAACTTGAAGTTTCTCTTCATTCTTCAATTTATATTTGTCACGAACACTCAGATAAGCTTTGAGATATTCTGGCTTCTTATGATATTTCGATTCACCCAGAACACTCATTGATGCAGAAAGGATGAGATCAGAATCACCATAGATTCTATACGCTTGTTGTTCAATGAATGGTGAACGAAGAATCATCTTCTCTTCTTCCTCACTTAGTTAGAAATTAGCATCACGCTCAAGAACAATCTCTGCAATTTGAAATGGAACATTCAGATCAGGAGGAGTCGTAGTATCTTCCTTGCCGTTAGAGAAAATCTCCTTTTCAAAGTGTATCCCAAATTCATTAGTTGGAGATGACAAGTTAACAAATTGATTATCATTGAATTCATTGGTGACACTCGATGACCCCTTCAAAATATCTTCAATATTATCAAAGTTTTGATTGTCCTCTTTAGCTGATTTATTCTCTAATTGATCAGCTGAATCCATAATCATAAGCATCCCTGAGTCACCCTCTCTCTGACCTTCCGATTCATCTAGAAAACTTTCACACTGAATTTCCTCAATTTCATCGCTTTCAGAATCAGATATATCAAAAACATCTTGATCCTTATGTTGACTAGATGTACCAGCTTCATACGTTGATCTTTGAAAATCACTGGATCGATAACCACCTTGTCTATTCTCCCCCTCATGAAGATTTTCGGGATTGAAATCATGATGATCAGGCATGCGAATTGGTCCAGGTGACTTGCATGGAGATAAAGGATATACTATCCTTACTTGTTCAAGATAAATCATCATAGTCTTGCGAACTTCATCAAGATCAGTTCGTTTAGCAAATTCAGCAAGATATAGTTCCTCCACCTCATTGTCAGAGAGATATTGCAATCCATATCTATTCGAAATCCAAGAAGGTGACCCAGTTGGTGAAACAACGGTGTAACCACGAACAACATCAGCATCAGTTGGAGGCGATGTCGGTGGAAGTGTTTGATTTTCCGTGAGGGCGGGTAAGGATGTTTGTGCGGTATTATTCTTATATGTAGGGATGTACATACTACTAGTCAGATTCGTGATATCCCCTTCTGATGGAGTTTGGGTAACAACCGGAGTTGTCACCGGCGAAGTTTCTTTCAAAGCATCCGCCTCCATGACTTTAGTCTCATGGGACTCTGACTGTGACGCCCCGTACAAAACCATCGTGTACGATTCGTCAACAACAGGATCTTCACACGGTCAAACACTATATGTTGTTTGAAAACCAGTTTGCATTCATAAAAAGACAGCGTTTTACAAAAGATAACGTGCATCCTACGAATAGGAGCATAAACATAAGTATTTGACCCTAAGGTCGTTACAGAGCCATTGTTTGAAATTAACATAAACTACGAATGCAAAAGAAAAGTTCCATGAATGAGACATCTCTAGTAATGCAGCGGATAACTAATACAGCAGGTCCTTAACAGCAAGACAGCAAATCTAACAGCGAAAGCAAGAAACCTCTAGGCACCTGAGAAATACACGCTTAAAAGTCAACACGAATGTTGGTGAGCTATAGTTTAAGTTGTAACAGTAACGTAAGGTAGGCCACGAGATTTTAGTGTAACAAAACAGTATGAAAAGTATATGTATAACCGTGGGCACCCGGTAACTAGACTTAACGTTTATAACTCCCTGCAAGTACACTTGGCGAGTGCGTATGTTCACGAAGTATTAAACACCCGTTAAATGCTAGCGCTACTAGCTCGAGTGGAGATGTCAAACCCTATGGATCCATATCTAAGATTTGCGTTCACCGGTTCAAAAACCAATGACTAAACGTTACCGTGCTAAGGGGAATGTTTATGCCGTTGTATAACCCACACACATATAAAGTTTAAGTACTCGTGCCTAGTATGTAGAACGTAAAAAGTGCATGTATTCTCAGTCCCAAAATAATTAAAGTAAAAAGGGATGCTATAACTCGCAGTGAATAAGCAATACAACTTGATACGAAAGTGTGCAAGTAGTAAGTCGGTCCGAAATGTCGTCAATCTAAATCAAAGGTTACTAGGTCAGTAGGTTGTCTTTATAAATTCTAATAGTGCATACAATAAGTTTAAGTGTCATCATCATCATCATTCATCATCATAAAAGCTAAGTAAGTTAATCAAGTATAGTGGTCTAAACAATAGGCTGAATTGGATCAGCTGCTACGACCTCTACGTAAATCAAAAAGACACAAAATCAGTGGCCATGGTCCGAATGGAAGTCCTCTAGTTGCTGACCAATTTCCAGACTCAAACTCGTCTTAGTTTGACCGTGGCGATGGTCTAAGTGCGAGTAGGTCCGAATTTTCAGCACAACGTTACAAAGGAGTATTGACTTTCGGAAGGCCATAGATCCTAAACCGTAACTCGGATTAAGACGAGGTCTAAATGGAAAATAATCTACTCGAAACAAACTAACTGAAAATCAAATTTACAGTAGCCCAGGTGGTTTGATGAGATACCAAAAACAGTACGTAAGTGCTCCGGTGGGGTTCTTAATGCTTGATGCTCATCACGGTTCTCATCCTAGATGCTTGTAGCTTCAAGTGTACAACTCGTTGATGGGTTAGCATCACCTTGACTAAGATTCCACCATCAACACATAATATGTTAAGACCAAGTAAGGATACAACTCAATCAAGAGTCTTAGATGGATGATGAACCAAGGTTAACACAATTACAAGTCACATTTACAACTAATGCTACAAACTTTACATCAATCAAACAAGTATGAACACAATCTAAGTCAAATGAGGTGATGGGACCCTAAGCTAGAGAGCTTGGATCCTATTCACACAAGTTACAAGGTTTCAAAGCTAGAAAGCTTGAACCTTTATTGTTCTTGAAGATCTTGAAGCATAAAGCTTGGATCTTTAAGTTACATGAAGATAACAAACACAAGTTTGAATCTTTTTAACAAAATAACAAGATCATAAGTTAGAAAACATAGATCTAACAAAAAGATATGGAGATTCAAGCTAGAAAGCTTGAATCTTGATTGTTCTTGAAGATCTTGAAGCATAAAGTTTGGATCTTTAAGTTACATGAAGATTACAAACAAAAGTTTGAATCTTTTCAACAAAATAACATGATTAAAGCTAAAATAATCTAGATCTACAAAGTTGGTGAAGATTTAAAGCTAGAAAGCTTGAATCTTCCATGTTCTTGAAGGATTCATGCTTGAATCTACAAGATATAATCAAGATCAAAGTTAAAGAACTTGATCTTCAAAGAATGATGATGATGAGCCACGAATTTGAATAAGGAAAAAGAAGAAGAAAAGTAAAGCTTACAAGAAATACTAGAAAGGAAATAAGAGAGCAAGTGTGTATGAAATCCAAATGAGAGCAAGTGTTAAATGAATGGATTATGGCTAGTATTTATAGGCAATTTTCGATAAGGATTGGTGTGGATAAGGCCATATGGCCATAGGTCTTGTAGGGGGGAGGGGACAAAAGTTGCTTTTTGGTTAATGGTTGTCTAAAGTAGGTACTTATGCTAGGATCCCATGTAACATTATGGATAATACTTGACATTTTTGCTAGCATGTTCCCTCTAATTAAATTGGTAATTTTCTTATATATTAATGGGTCACTAGTAATTAATAAGTGGGCTAATTAATTGGGCCACTAGCTAGAGTAGGGTGGACTTAAGCCCAACAAGGTAGAAAGTCCAACAAGACTAACTAGTGTGATCTAGTAAATAATTAAATGAAATTAAGCATCCAAAAGCCCAAGTAATTATTATTATAAAATAATAATTAATATTTCGCAGTCATAATATTCCGGTTACGACAAAATTCAAACGTGTGCGCAGTCCGCGGTTTATTCGAAATGTCAAGTAACACTAACGGTTATAAAGGCTTCCGGTGAAGAAGTTAAGTATCCTACGTACTCTAAGGCACGTTTTAACATATAATTGGAAGTAAACCATGTATATCAAGTTTCCAGAGTATAAAGTAGCATAGTACGCACAAAATCGCAGTTTCGCAAAAATACAAGGCACAAAGGCAAATCGAAAAAGTCGGGTCGTTACATTACCCACATGTTATTGGAAATTTCGTCCCGAAATTTAAGCTGATGGTGATGGAGTCGGGAAACAGTGAGGATACTTCTACATCATTTGATCCTCTCGTTCCCAGGTAAACTCAGGTCCACGCTTGGCATTTCATCGAACTCGGTCAATTGGAATCTTATTGCGTTTCAAGGTTTTGACCTCACGGTCCATAATTTCGACAGGCTCTTCCACGAAGTGGAGTTTGTCATCAATCGTAAGTTCTTCCAATGGTATGACAAGTTCCGATGGAGCAAGGCACTTCTTCAAATTTGATACATGGAAGGTTGGATGAATAGCACTCAACTGAGTCGGAAGATCCAGACGATAAGCAACGGGTACAACACGTTCCAAAATTTCAAAAGGACCAATAAATCGCGGGTTTAACTTTTCGCGCTTTCCAAAACAAATTACACCTTTCCAAGGTGCGACCTTCAACATTACTCGGTCACCCACGTTGAATTCGAAGTCTTTACGTTTAAGATCAGCATAACTCTTTTGGAGATCGCGGGCCGTCTTAAGTCTCGCCTGAATATGAGAAATCTTCTCCGTCATTTCATGGACTATCTCGGGTTCGGTGATTTGCACTTCGCCTAACTCGGCCCAAAAAATAGGAGAACGGCACTTGCAGCCATACAACGCTTCAAAAGGCACGGCTTTAATGCTAGAATGATAACTGTTGTTGTAAGAGAATTCGGCTAGCGGCAGATGCCTTTCCCAAGACATTCCGAAGTCAATAACACAGGCACGCAACATGTCCTCCAAAGTCTTAATCGTTCGTTCACTCTGACCGTCGGTCTGGGGGTGATACGCAGTGCTCATGTCGAGACGAGTTCCCAAGGCTTCTTGCAAAGAACGCCAGAATCTGGAAGCAAAACGGGGATCGCGATCGGAGATAATTGATAAGGGCACGCCATGACGAGATACAACCTCTTTAATGTACA
The DNA here is from genome assembly GCF_046630445.1 of Rutidosis leptorrhynchoides. Classification (NCBI taxonomy): domain Eukaryota; kingdom Viridiplantae; phylum Streptophyta; class Magnoliopsida; order Asterales; family Asteraceae; genus Rutidosis; species Rutidosis leptorrhynchoides. The sequence continues at coordinate 192,085,960 of NC_092334.1, forward strand.
GTTGAGCAAGTCTCTCCATTGTATCTGTTTCTTTCATTGCTAGGAAATGAGCAGATTTGGTAAGACGGTCAACGATAACCCAGATTGTATCGTATCCGCCCACCGTTTTTGGTAGCTTGATGAAATCCATCGTAATTGCTTCCCATTTCCATTGTGGGATTTCTGGTTGTTGGAGTAATCCAGATGGCCTCTGATGTTCAGCCTTAACCTTCGAGCAAGTCAAACACCTCCCAACATAAGTTGCGACATCCTTCTTAAGATTTGGCCACCAATACTGTTCCTTAAGATCGTGGTATATTTTTCCGGCTCCTGGATGAATCGAATATCTCAACTTGTGGGCTTCATCAAGTAAAAGGCTTCGTAAATCTCCATAACGAGGTACCCAAATTCTTCCGGCATAACATCAAAGTCCAGACTCCTTAACCTCGAATTTAGAGATAAGGATGTTCAAGTATTCACGAGATATGTTCTCCTCCTTGAGACCCTCTTCTTGGGCTACTCGGATCTGGCTATGGAGGTTCGAATGGATGGTGATGTTCAGAGCCCGAACACGAAGAGGTACCGTTCTCTCCTTTCGTCTTAAAGTGTCGGCTACAACATTGGCCTTACCAGGATGGTAACGAAGTTCACAATTATAGTCGTTCAGCGTCTTAATCCATCATTGTTGTCTCATGTTCAGGTGTTTCTGGTCAAAGATGTGTTGGAGACTTTTGTGATCGGTGAAGATGGTACTCTTTGTTCCATAGAGATAGTGTCTCCACAGCTTCAATGCGAATACCACGGCTCCAAGTTCGAGATCGTGAGTAGTGTAGTTTCGCTCATGAATCTTCAGCTGACGAGATGCATAAGCAATGACCTTCGTTCTTTGCATCAATACACAACCAAAACCATTCTTCGAAGCATCGCAGTACACAACGAAGTCGTCACTGCCTTCGGGAAGAGACAAGATAGGTGCGGTGGTTAACTTCTGCTTCAGGGTTTGAAATGCTGCTTCTTGTTCGGTTTCCCAAACGAACTTCTTTCCATTGTGAGTCAGTGCGGTCAAAGGACGCGCAATTAATGAAAAACCTTCAATAAACCTTCTGTAGTAACCGACAAGACCTAGAAATTGGCGGATGTGAGTCGGAGTAGTAGGTGTCTCCCACTTGCTGATAGCTTCAATCTTGGCGGGGTCAACTTTGATACCTTGATCACTCACAATATGACCCAGAAATTGGACTTCCTTCAGCCAAAATTCACACTTGGAGAATTTGGCATAAAGCTGCTCCCATCTCAAGAGTTCAAGCACTAACCGAAGATGTTGCTCATGTTCTTCTTCGCTCTTGGAGTAGATGAGGATATCATCTATGAAGACGATAACGAATTTATCTAGATAAGGCTTGCAGACACGATTCATTAGGTCCATGAACATGGCTGGTGCATTGGTTAATCCGAAATGCATCACGAGAAACTCGTAATGACCATAATGGGTTCTAAATGCAGTCTTCATCACATCACTCTCTTTCACCCTCAAATGGTAGTAACCGGATCGCAAATCGATCTTAGAGTACACGCTCGATCCTTGTAGCTGATCAAAATGATCGTCAATTCGGGGAAGAGGATATCGATTCTTGATCGTCAATTTGTTGAGCTCGCGGTAGTCGATACACATGCAGAAGGATCCGTCCTTCTTCTTCACGAATAAAACAGGCGCACCCCAAGGCGACGAGCTCGGTTAGATAAACCCTCGGTCGAGCAATTCCTGAAGTTGACTCTGCAATTCTTGCAGTTCTAAAGGTGCCAGTCGATAAGGCGCACGAGCTACGGGTGCAGCTCCCGGCACTAGATTGATTTGGAACTCTACTGCTCTGGGTGGCGGTAATCCAGGAAACTCTACCGAAAAGACATCAGGGAATTCATTCACGATTCGCACATCATTCACACTCTTCTCCTCTGATTCTAAAGCCTTCACGTGTGCTAAAATAGCAAGTCATCCTTTCTTCATGATCTTCTACGCTTTCATACAACTAATGAGGTTCAGCTTCGAGTTACATCTCTCTCCGTAAATAGTCAATGGCTCACCGTCTCCTTGTGGTATACGAAGAGCTTTATCTCCACAGATAATATCGGCCCTTACTTTAGTCAACCAGTCCATGCCGACAATCACGTCAAAGCTTCCCAATTTGATGGGTATCAAGTCAATTTCGAAATCCATGCCAACTATGTTAATAATAGCTCCTCGGCCAATTTGGTCAACTTTCTCAAGTTTCCCATTGGCTACCTCAACTAGAATATTCTCCTCTAAAGGCACTAATGACCAATCTATCTTAGAGCAAAAGTTTCTACAGACATAGCTTCTATCGGCACCAGTATCAAATAGGACAGAGGCTAATAGATTGTTGATAGTGAATATACCTGTAACCAAGTCGGGGTTCTCACGGGCATCCCTTGCGTTCACATTGAAAGCTCTTCTACACGGTGGTCCTCCGTCCTTTCGCTTGTTGGGACACTCATTCCTAAGGTGTCCCTGCTGTCAACACTCATAGCATTTCCTTGGTCCGTTTGGGTTTGTCCTCACAGCTGGGAGGGGAATCTTGCAGTTCTTGCCAACGTGCCCGATCCTGTTGTACTTTTCACAGACCGCATTACAGTACCCGGTATAGTGCTTGTAGCACCTCTTGCACTGTGGTAGACTACCCTTGTAGTTGGGGTTCGAGCTAGTGTTCGGGTTGGGGTTCCTTCTGTTGTTAGGCCTCTTAGTGGGGGTTTGATCATAGGTTCTCACCACTTACGCTTCTCACCACTGGCTCCTGATTCGGATTTACCCTTTTCCAGTTCTTTGCTGATAATTTGGTTCATAAGGTATGCGCCATGCGCATACCTGCCGGGACGTTGGGTGGATTAGAAGAGGTGACATTTCCTTGAATGGACTTGGGAAGTCCCCACAAGTATCGTTCCATTCTCTTAAATTCCGGGGTGACCATCGTGGGACACATCAGCGCTAATTTCAGATACCTACGGTTGTAACCATCAAGATCATTGCCCACAACCTTTAACTCCCAGAACTCAGCCTACATTTTCTTAATCTCTGTCCTGGGGCAGTACTCTTCGATCATGGCCCCCTTAAATTCTTCCCACGAAATGACATAAGCCTCATCAATACCCTTAGCTTGAGCCAGTGTGTTCCACCAGGTTAGGGCGCCGTCTGACAGCGTACATGAGGCATACTTGGTTTTGTTTGCCTCTAAGCAGTTGCTGACGCGGAACACAACTTCTAATTTCTCAAACCACCTAGTCAAACCAACTAGCCCCTCAGTGCCACTAAAGTTGTGGGGCTTGCAGCTTTGAAACTCTTTGTAAGTGCAACCGTTCTGGACGTTCTGGTTAACCGATGGGGCTGGGGGAATAACATTTGCCATGGCTGCGGCTACTCGTTCCGCAATCTTTTCCTCAATTTGTGCTGCTGTGGGCGCTGCTCTTCCGTTTGCCATTGCTCTTCTAAACAGAAATTTTGACTTAAGTTAAAATCCAGCATTTAATATATAATAATACAGTATATGGTAAACAAGGGAACAACACAACGCATGCCAATTAAGTAACACAACTAGGTATAAATACTGCAAAACCGACATACAGTAACGTAAATAGAACACTGTGCAAGAATTAAACAATACAACGTTTCATTCATTAATAAAGAGTTGCATACATTCGCATAAGTTCGTAAAATACATAAGTAAAACATGAACTACAAATGAGATTACATAATGAAATCTACTACAATGCCCTATGGTGACGGTGGGTAAAGGATGTCCATTACGTGGGACATCTGCTCCTCAAGCTCAGTCACCCTAGCACGGAGGATCTCCACCTCCCTCATCAGTTCCTCGACAGAGGGAGGGGCCGGCAGAGCGGGCGGTGCTGCTGGTGCAGGTGGTGCCGGTGGTACAGATGGTCCGGCACCAAAAGTAGATGCTGCATAGCTTACGCACGAAAGGATCAGCAGGGTAAGGCACAACAAGCTTACGGTCGGTAACCCTACGACGCTGAACATGTGCGTCAGTGACCGCCGACCTCCGTTGATTCCCAGAATAACGGTGCCATTGAAACGGTACCGCTTCTTCGGCGGGGTGGAGGGTGGCTGCACAGGTGTATCATCAGGGTCCTCCTCGTCGGAGTCATTGTCACTAGAGTCGTCTGTGGATGAGTCATCGGATGAGGAATCAGTAGATGATGGGTCGTTCGAATCATGTGGAGGTGGCTGTACCGGCTCTCCTCGGGCGGCCGTACTGGTTCTCCTCGGGCGTCCATCATCTGTCGGTATCTGGAAGGTCCGATCGGCACGAGACGTCCATCAGGAGCACGTCGGCACCAATGGCGATACTGATTACGGAACGGACCTTCCCCAAATTCCGTGGGAATCACAACACCACCAGAGCGGGGCTGTGGCTCCGAGGGTCCTGGGGCAAGTAGAGCTGGAATCTCCGGGGGTCCTGGGCTCCGTCTGAGGTATCCACTGGGGCAGACGTATGGCTGCTGGTTCCGGGGGAAGAAGCGCCGGGGTCACTGGTGGGTGTCACCGACGGGATCGGAGGATCGACAACAGTGGCAGGTGAAGTGGCTGAAGAGTCTGAATCGCTGCCCAAAATGATGACAGGTGAAATATCCGACATCTGAACAAAAAATAACTTTTCCATGCCAGTAAGTCATAAAGCAAGCACGTATTAGGCACTACAGCAACCTAGCATGGCAGTAATAATAACAGTGCTAAACAGAAATAACATGTGAAAGCAGATAGTAATCATATAATAGCGGAAATAATCATACAACAAGTTCGCATGGCAGTGAAGATAAGCAATAGCATGCAGTAAGATCATACACCTGAAAAAGTAGACAAAAGCATGCAGTAAGTTTCGCAGAAACAAGTAAACTAGCAAGTTGTAGATTAGTCCTATTAGTGAATCCTACTTAGGTCCGGTCTAGACTCACTAATGCAATCTAATTCCCTACAACCTATGCTCTGATACCAAATGTGACGCCCCGTACAAAACCATCGTGTACGATTCGTGAACAACAGGATCTTCACACGGTCAAACACTATATGCTGTTTGAAAACCAATTTGCATTCATAAAAAGACACCGTTTTACAAAAGATAACGTGCATCCTACGAATAGGAGCATAAACATAAGTATTTGACCCTAAGGTCGTTACAGAGCCATTGTTTGAAATTAACATAAACTACGAATGCAAAAAAAAAGTTCCATGAATGAGACATCTCTAATAATGCAGCGGATAACTAATACAGCAGGTCCTTAACAGCAAGACAGCAAATCTAACAGTGGAAGCAAGAAACCTCTAGGCACCTGAGAAATACACGCTTAAAACTCAACACGAATGTTGGTGAGCTATAGTTTATGTTGTAACAGTAACGTAAGGTAGGCCACGAGATTTCAGTGTAACAAAATAGTATGAAAAGTATATGTATAACCGTGGGCACCCGGTAACTAGACTTAACATTTATAACCCCCTGAAAGTACACTTGGCGAGTGCGTATGTTCACGATGTATTAAACACCCGTTAAATGCTAGCACGACTAGCCCGAGTGGGGATGTCAAACCCTATGGATCTATATCTAAGATTCGCGTTCACCGGTTCAAAAACCAATGACTAAACGTTAACGTGCTAAGGGGAATGTTTACTCCGTTGTATAACCCACACACATATAAAGTTTAAGTACTCGTGCCTAGTATGTAAAACGTAAAAAGCGCATGTATTCTCAGTCCCAAAATAATTAAAGTAAAAAGGGATGCTATAACTCACAGTGAATAAGCAATACAAGTTGATACAAAAGTGTGCAAGTAGTAAGTCGGTCCGAAAGGTCGTCAACCTAAATCAAAGGTTACTAGGTCAGTAGGTTGTCTTTATAAATTCTAATAGTGCATAAAATAAGTTTAAGTGTCATCATCATCATCATCATCATCATCATTCATCATCATAAAAGCTAAGTAAGTTAATCAAGTATAGTGGTTTAAACAATAGGCTGACTTGGATCAGCTGCTACGACCTCTATGTAAATCGAAAAGACACAAAATCAGTGGTCATGGCCCCGTATGGAAGTCCTCTAGTTGCTGACCAATTTCCAGACTCAAACTCGTCTTAGTTTGTAACACCCCGTTTTTCTCCGTACATTGATATATAGGTGTATGGTGTAGGTACGACTAGAGTTTGAAGGATTTGAGACGTGTTTGGGTGTTAAAGTCTTGTACGCGGGAGAAGGGCTCAAGTCGAGCCTTGGGTCGCGGCGTGACACAGAAGGCCGCGGCGCGGCATTACACTAGAATCAGGATCAGAAATCTTGTAAACAAAGCCACCAGTTCGAGGCAATCGTCACGGCGCGACGAATAAGGCCGCGGCGCGGCAATACGGGCAGACTGGCACCGATTTTGTGTAATTTTAAATGAGGAGCAAAGGCATTTTAGTCTTTTCACGTTTGAGCCAGATTTGGGGTTTTAACCTCATCCACTCATTCTTTTTCTTATTTTCTTTTATCTTTTCTTTTCATTTTCTCTCAAGAAAACTCAAACACCCAAGTGATTCAAGTGGGATTTTGGAAAGGAAGAAGCGAGTTTTGATCTTTGGCGTAGTTGATAAGTTTGTTCTCCTCATTCTTAGCTACACGGTGATACTAGTGGTAAGCTCTAACTCCGAATTTCATTTTCGTGTTCATCATTCAAATTTGAGGCTTTTGGCTTGTATGTTCATAGATGGAACCCATTTAGTTGTTAATTGGAGATTAACACCAATATTCGGGTTGTTGTTGTTATTGGCGGGTTTTGGGTTTGGTGTACAAGTTCATGCTTGTGAGACTTGCAATTTGGATGAAATCACTAGCATTTAGTGATTATTGAGATATTGGAAGCAATTAGGGTTTGATGATGATTTTGACCTGATTGTTGATTTAATAAGGTTTATAAACTAAAAATGGATTAAGTTAACGTATAAACCCGAGTTAAAAGTTTTTGGTGTCAAGACTTGTAAATGGTGAGATTTTGACTTAATGGGTCAAAATTAGGGTTTTGGTGTCAAAATGGGTGAGACACGTGTTTAACACTTGTGTTCGGGTTTAATTGGCATATTAGGACCATTGTCACTCGTGTTAGTGATAATTGGTTAATTTGGGCGCGGTTTGTACTTGGAAGTGCATTTGGGTCGAATTTGCACTAAGTGTCGAATTGGGTTGGTTTGTAAATCCAATCTAAGTGTGTTGTTTAATTTGTGATAATGGAATAGGTACTTTCCATTGAAGAGTTGCGGATTGCTTGGAAGCATTCTTCATGACTTCAAGGTGAGTGTTAATATCCTATGTGCATATGTATGTGTAGGATGGGTGCGGGTCGGGTGAAGTGATTCTCAGTTATAGAGCTCACTTCACATATAGGTGGATTTGGTGGACTTGTGTATAGGTCCAATTGGCACGTTTGTGCGTTTTGGTTGACCACCTTTGGTGAGGTACACGCTTGTGTGTACATTATCACACGTGGTTGTGATTTGGATGTTATAACCCCAATGGCGAAGGGTTGATATTGTTATGAAGTGGATGACCCCGATGTGGTGGATTTTATAATCCCGTGACCGTGGGTTTTGATGTTGAGAAGTGAATCGTGTGTAGTTCGGATTCACGATGACTCGTGTAGTTCGCTCATCGTATTGAGGTAGTAATCTCGTGTGGTTTCGGATTACTAAGGCTCGTGTAGTTCGACCAACCTCGATGTTGTGAAGATAGTAATCTCGTGTGGGTTCGGATTACTAAGGCTCCTGTAGTTCGGCCAATCTTCATTGTGGTGTTTGATATTCGGTAATGGGTTAAGGGGTTAACCTTATTCGTTATATTGTTCTATATATATATTAATGTAATGTTGTGTTGTAGCTAACCCTCCGGGTGTAGCTTATTGGCGTTGTTCACATCGTCGTTGGTGAACTTATACTTTGTTGATATCTTTAGCTTGTTGCTTAGAGATCGTACGGTATGCTTAGTGTAGTTGCCTTACATGGATGCTTCGGTATGCGGTATTTGTTATTTATGTGGCGTGTCCATTTTATACATATATATGTATGTAGTATATTATCATTCACTAAGCGTTAGCTTACCCTCTCGCTGTTGATATTTTTATAGGTTCGCATGCTTGGCGGCTCGGGTGAGCTTGGGGATTAGAGATCTTGGCTAGGTTGCTTAGAAGATCTTGCTTTTGTATTCGATTAGGATTTGGGTAGCGTAGTCCCAAATCACCATGCTCGGTTTTGGTTGGAAACTAAACTAGTCGGGTCGTGTATGTCCGTTTGGACAATTAATCAATGTATTAAATGTTTTAAGGTTATTAAACCTTCTATTGTAATTAAAGATGTTTATGGAAACACAATTGGGAGCTAAAGTGTTATTTAAAGCATATTAAAAGGAAAAAATTTTATGGGCCAGTTTTAATACGGGTTGGGTTATTTCAAGTGGTATCAGAGCATGGTCTAAGGGATTTAGGCGACTTGAGATAGGTGCCTAGACTTAGACTTTTGTGTGTGCTTATTTGTTGCGGGACTTGTAGGTGAACGGGTCAGAACGGGTTATAGTTAGTGCCTTGTTTGTAGGTGGACTAACTAGGATTTTTGGCTTGTGTTGTGATGCTATTCCATTGTGTGTGTTTATATCGCGTGGAATCATCGTTGTGTTGGTTATATCATCGAGCGAGGCGGTCGTTGTACTAATGAGTTGAGACGACGTGTGTGCGTAATAAGGACTTACAAACCTTATTATGGGTGCAAATCGTGTCTAACAAGTAATGTATGACGAGTGTTTAGCAAGATGGGGCGGTGTTGTGCGTGTTGTTTTATACGTTCGTGGACTAATCGTTTTGCATTCTTTAGAATGACGACGCGAAACGAGATCGAGAAGAATGACGAGGAGTTTAACGCTAGAGTTGCAGCCGCCGTTGCGGAGCAAATGAGTGCGTTTCGAGAAGAAATGGATAGGAAGTATTCCGAATCTCGGAGTAGTGGTGAAATGGAGCATTGTCTTAAGAGATTCACGAGGACTAAAACCCCGATGTATGACGGAAAACCGGATCCTTTGGTAAGCACAACTTGGATCTTGAATGTCGAAGGGTGTTTTCGTACTATTAAATGCCCTCCTGAGAAGAGGACAAGACTCGCTACTAGTTTGTTGCGGGGTAGGGCAAAGGATTGGTTGGATGGTAAGATTGATCTTGTCGGTGGTGAACCGTTTATGGCATTATCGTGGGACGAGTTTAAGAAGGAATTCTTCGAGGAGTTCCGGACTTCAGCCGATTTGTCAGAAATGCATAATGAGTTGTGAAATTTGCAACAGGGTTCTATGAATTTGAATACTCTCAAGACGACCTTTATGGCGAAGGCTCGTTTTTGCCCGGAGTATTTGGGGAATGATAATTTGTTGATGCAAGATTTCTATTGAACCTTGAATGATGACTTGAAGAATAAGATTAGCCGGGGTCACGCGAAATCGTTTGCGGAATTATTCACCGTGGCTAGAGGTTTCGAGTCGTATACACGATCAAAGATTGGTGAACCTTCAAGTGAGAGAAGGGTTGTTTCGTATGGTGCTCCGAGTAAGAGGACTAAGGGTCCGAGTGTGAGCACGGGTGGTACGCGGACGGGTATACCAGATTCTAGTTCATCTAGATGTTACCATTGTGGCATGAGGGGTCACAAGTCTTGGGAATGTTCGGTACCAAAGAGTGATGGTATGGTGTGTTTCAATTGCCAAGAAGAAGGACATCGTAAGTTGGAATGTCCCAAGTTAGCGGGGATGGGTGCGGCAAGGAGACGTTAAGGTACGTTTCATTTTAATAAATATGTCCTTTGATTATTTATTATGTGCCGTTGAATTTGAGTTTATTAGATGCATTGTTTGTGCATATTATTGACATAGGTGACGTTCCTAATGGAAGTACCCTATGGTGACGTTTGATTAATGGGCGAAGGGCGTAAGACTTGGTGCAACCAAGCATTCCTTAGTATTTGGGAGATGTTTCTACCAAGCCATGGAAATGGGTTTTGATGTTCGATTGTTAAGCGCCTGTTCGCTATAGTGTGGAAGTTGATGAACCATGAGGTTCGTCGGGTGGTTGGAAAACCTTGAGATCGAGTGTTTTAAATCTCGATGTATGTTGGTAATGGAGTATATAAGACGCGACATTAGGTGCCTCTTTTATACCTACTAGCGTGGAGTTCAACTCCGATTGTGTTGTGGTTACATTGTACTTAGGGTACCGGAGTGAAACCCTTAGGTACATGAGTGACTAGGTGGAAGTTAACAAACTAAAGCAATTGGATGATTGCGAGGGATTTGGGTTGTGTAATTGGTGGTACACTTTTCGTTCAAAGTGTTTAAGGATAGGTTAAGATCCTTAGTATGCTCAAGGTTGGAGCAAGATATGGTGATGGGTCGTGTGAACCCAATTGTTGTAAAGTCTACCCTTGGTAGCATTATACGATTGTACGAGTTGTGGAGATGGAACGTAGTTCCAAGTGGGGGAGTTACACTCCCGCACTAGGAGGCCTTAGGGTTAGATTTCGGATGACGTTTTAGTAGGTCCGAATATTGTGTTGGGACCTAGTTTTGGTCGGTTTGTGGTAGGGTACAAATTCGGTTAAATTGTACTTATGGTTTGGATTTGAATTATCACCAAGGTGGTAATGTGGTAAATCTCATTGAGAGATAATGGACGTGTTTGGCGTGCAAGGTGAAATCTTTCGGTTAAGGGAGGTGTGTGTCGGATTCTCTTTTATAGAATTACTGTTTTATGCCTATGTTTGATATAGGTGGTTCTTGCTCGAGTGTGTGAATGGTTAGTGGTATCCGTTAGGATTCACTATGGCGTAGCAGAGCGCGATGTTACGCTACTCGTCGTTCGAGGTCAAAAGGGCGTTGATTGATGAAGCATGACTTTCGGAGTCCGCTGACTTCATCATGGTATTGGTGATTGATGAATCATGACCTTTAGGGTCCGCTGACTTCATCATGGGAGTATGCGATTGGTGGAGCATGACCTTCGGGGTCCGCTGACTTCATCATGAGCAAGGTGTTATATCGGTGGAGCATGACCTTCGGGGTCCGCTGACTTCATCCGGTGTTGAGATTGGTGAAGCATGATCTTCGAGTCCGGTGACTTCATCATGTTAGTGAATCGCGTGTGGTTTCGGATTCACGATGACGCGTGTGGTTTCGGTCATCCTATTGTGGAAGTGAGTCTCGTGTAGTTCGAATTCACAAATGACTCATGTGGTTTCGGTCATTGTATTGAGGAGTGAGTCTCGCGTAGTTCGGATTCACAAATGACTCGTGTAGTTCGGTCATTCCTCCGGGATAGTGACTCTCGTGTAGTTCGGATTCACTAAGGAGCGTGTAGTTCGGCCATTCTCGATTGTTGTTGTGGTGAAGGTAGTGAGTCGCGTGTAGTTCGGATTCACTAAGGCGCGTGTGTTTTCGGCCAGCCTTCGTGTTGTTGATCTGTCGGTTGTTTTATACACCGATGGTGGGGTCGTAAGGACCATGTGTTGTGATCTATCGGTTGTTTTATACACCGATGGTGGGGTCGTGAGGGCCGTGTGGTATGTTTAGTGATGCGATAGCCGTGTTTCGCCCACATGTTGTTACGGGTGTGACAATAGTCGATTTTGTACACCTTGGGATTAGCATTGCCATGATTGTTTTGGATGTTATCGGTTGTAGCCGTCTGGTTTATAATGTTATGGTAGTTACGTATGGTTCGTATTGTGCACTACGAGGAATATTAAGTGGTGAGTATTATCCGTAAGGATTCGCTTTATTTCGGTCTTCTTCGGTTTGATGGTTGACATTGTCTTAGTTTGTGGTTGTTACTAGCGATGTACTTGGTATGGTACGCTAGGGGTCGATATCTCGGTACGAGATTGGTTGAGTTTTCCCGATATGAGGGATTGAGTTAGTGCTAATGCTCGGAAATTGTAAAATTTGATAAATCGCGGGTGACGATTTAGTTGTTAAGGGTAACTCTTTGGGAAGAATTGCTTAGGAAGGTCAGTTGGGAGATATGTTTGGGGACCGTGAAATGTGGTCCGTTTGGTAAAGTGATGAGGATCACGAGGACGTGATCGAGTCTAAGTGGGGGAAAGTTGTAACACCCCGTTTTTCTCCGTACATTGATATATAGGTGTATGGTGTAGGTACGACTAGAGTTTGAAGGATTTGAGACGTGTTTGGGTGTTAAATTCTTGTACGCGGAAGAAGGGCTCAAGTCGAGCCTTGGGTCGCGGCGCGGCATTACACTAGAATCAGGATCAGAAAGCTTGTAAACAAAGCCACCAGTTCGAGGCAATCGTCGCGGCGCGACGAATAAAGCCGCGTCGCGGCAATACGGGCAGACTGGCACCGATTTTGTGTAATTTTAAATGAGGAGCAAGGGCATTTTAGTCTTTTCACGTTTGAGCCAGATTTGGGGTTTTAACCTAATCCACTCATTCTTTTTCTTATTTTCTTTTATCTTTTCTTTTCATTTTCTCTCAAGAAAACTCAAACACCCAAGTGATTCAAGTGGGATTTTGGAAAGGAAGAAGCGGGTTTTGATCTTTGGCGTAGTTGATAAGTTTGTTCTCCTCGTTCTTCTACACGGTGATACTAGTGGTAAGCTCTAACTCCGAATTTCATTTTCGTGTTCATCATTCAAATTTGAGGCTTTTGGCTTGTATGTTCATAGATGGAACCCATTTAGTTGTTAATTGGAGATTAACACCAATATTCGGGTTGTTGTTGTTATTGGCGGGTTTTGGGTTTAGTGTACAAGTTCATGCTTGTGAGACTTGCAATTTGGGTGAAATCACTAGCATTTAGTGATTATTGAGATATTGGAAGCAATTAGGGTTTGATGATGATTTTGACCCGATTGTTGATTTAATAAGGTTTATAAACTTAAAATGGATTAAGTTAAAGTATAAACCCGAGTTAAACGTGTTTTGGTGTCAAGACTTGTAAATGGTGAGATTTTGACTTAATGGGTCAAAATTAGGGTTTTGGTGTCAAAATGGGTGAGACACGTGTTTAACACTTGTGTTCGGGTTTAATTGGTATATTAGGACCATTGTCACTCGTGTTAGTGATGATTGGTTAATTTTGGCGCGGTTTGTACTTGGAAGTGCATTTGGGTCGAATTTGCACTAAGTGTCGAATTGGGTTGGTTTGTAAATCCAATCTAAGTGTGTTGTTTAATTTGTGATAATGGAATAGGTACTTTCCATTGACGAGTTGCGGATTGCTTGGAAGCATTCTTCAAGACTTCAAGGTGAGTGTTAATATCCTATGTGCATATGTATGTGTAGGATGGGTGCGGGTCGGGTGAAGCGATTCTCGGTTATAGAGCTCACTTCACATATAGGTGGATTTGGTGGACTTGTGTATAGGTCCAATTGGCACGTTTGTGTGTTTTGGTTGACCACCTTTGGTGAGGTACACGCTTGTGTGTACGTTATCACACGTGATTGTGATTTGGATGTTATAACCCCAATGGCGAAGGGTTGATATTGTTGTGAAGTGGATGACCCCGATGTGGTGGATTTTATAATCCCGTGACCGTGGGTTTTGATGTTGAGAAGTGAATCGCGTGTAGTTCGGATTCACGATGACTCGTGTAGTTCGGTCATCTTATTGAGGTAGTAATCTTGTGTGGTTTCGAATTACTAAGGCTCGTGTAGTTCGGCCAACCTCGATGTTGTGAAGATAGTAATCTCGTGTGGGTTCGGATTACTAAGGCTCGTGTAGTTCGGCCAATCTTCATTGTGGTGTTTGATATTCGGTAATGGGTTAAGGGGTTAACCTAATTCATTATATTGTTCTATATATATATTAATGTAATGTTGTGTTGTAGCTAACCCTCCGGGTGTAGCTTATTGGCGTTGTTCACATCGTCGTTGGTGAACTTATACTTTGTTGATATCTTTAGCTTGTTGCTTAGAGATCGTACTGTATGCTTAGTGTAGTTGCCTTACATGGATGCTTCGGTATGCGGTATTTGTTATTTGTGTGATGTGTCCATTTTATACATATATATGTATGTAGTATATTATCATTCACTAAGCTTTAGCTTACCCTCTCGCTGTTGATATTTTTATAGGTTCGCATGCTTGGCGGCTCGGGTGAGCTTGGGGATTAGAGATCTTGGCTAGGTTTCTTAGAAGATCTTGCTTTTGTATTTGATTAGGATTTGGGTAGCATAGTCCCAAATCACCATGCTCGGTTTTGGTTGGAAACTAAACTAGTCGGGTCGTGTATGTCCGTTTGGACAATTAATCAATGTATTAAATGTTTTAAGGTTATTTAACCTTCTATTGTAATTAAAGATGTTTATGGAAATACAATTGGGACCTAAAGTGTTATTTAAAGCGTATTAAAAGGAAAAATTTTTATGGGCCAGTTTTAATACGGGTTGGGTTGTTTCATAGTTTGACCGTGGCGATGGTCTAAGTGCGAGTAGGTCCGAATTTTCAGCACAATGTTACAAATGAGTATTGACTTTCGGAAGGCCATAGATCCTAAACCGTAACTCGGATTAAGACGAGGTCTAAACGGAAAATCATCTACTCGAAACAAACTAATTGAGAATCAACTTTCCAGTAGCCCAGTTGGTCTAATCAGATACAAAAAACAGTAGGTAAGTGCTCCGGTGGGGTTCTTAATGCTTGATGCTCATCACGGTTCTCATCCTTGATGCTTGTAGCTTCAAGTGTACAACTCGTTGATGGGTTAGCATCACCTTGACTAAGATTCCACCATCAACACATAATATTTTAAGACCAAGTAAGGATACAACTCAATCAAGAGTCTTAGATGGATGATGAACCAAGGTTACATCATATCCTTAGTCTTAACACAATTACAAGTCACATTTACAACTAAAGCTACAAACATTACATCAATCAAACAAGTATGAACATAATCTAAGTCAAATGAGGTGATAGAACCCTAAACTAGAGAGCTTGGATCCTATTCACACAAGTTATAAGGTTGCAAAGCTAGAAAGCTTGAACCTTTATTGTTCTTGAAGATCTTGAAGCATAAAGCTTGGATCTTTAAGTTACATGAAGATAACAAACACAAGTTTGAATCTTTTTAACAAAATAACAAGATCATAAGTTAGAAAACTTAGATCTAACAAAAAAATATGGAGATTCAAGCTACAAAGCTTGAATCTTGATTGTTCTTGAAGATCTTGAAGCATAAAACTTGGATCTTTAAGTTACATGAAGATTACAAACAAAAGTTTGAATCTTTTCAATAAAATAACATGATTAAAGCTAAAATAATCTAGATCTACAAAGTTGGTGAAGATTCAAAGCTAGAAAGCTTGAATCTTCCATGTTCTTGAAGGATTCATGCTTGAATCTACAAGATATAATCAAGATCAAAGTTAAAGAACTTGATCTTCAAAGAATGATGATGATGAGCCACGAATTTGAATAAGGAAAAAGAAGAAGAAAAGTAAAACTTACAAGAAATACTAGAAAGGAAATAAGAGAGCAAGTGTGTGTGAAATCCAAATGAGAGCAAGTGTTAAATGAATGGATTATGGCTAGTATTTATAGGCAATTTTGGATAAGAATTGGTGTGGATAAGGCCATATGGCCATAGGTCTTGTAGGGGGGAAGGGGGGGGGGGGACACAAAGTTGCTTTTTGGTTAATGGTTGTCTAAAGTAGGTACTTATGCTAGGATCCCATGTAACATTATGGATAATACTTGACATTTTTGCTAGCATGTTCCCTCTAATTAAATGGGTAATTGTCTTATATATTAATGGGTCACTAGTAATTAATAAGTGGGCTAATTAATTGGGCCACTAGCTAGAGTAGGGTGGACTTAAGCCCAACAAGGTAGAAAGTCCCACATGACTAACTAGTGTGATCTACTAAATAATTAAATGAAATTAAGCATCCAAAAGCCCAAGTAATTATTATTATAAAATAATAATTAATATTTTGCAGTTATAATATTCCGGTTACGATGAAAGTCAAACGTGTGCGCAGTCCGCGGTTTATTCGAAACGTCAAGTAACACTAACGGTTATAAAGGCTTCCGGTGAACAAGTTAAGTATCCTACGTACTCTAAGGCACGTTTTAACATATAATTAGAAGTAAACCACGTATATCAAGTTTCCAGAGTATAAAGTAGCATAGTACGCACAAAATCGCAGTTTCCCAAAAATACAAGGCACAAAGGCAAGTCGAAAAAGTCGGGTCGTTACACTGACAAAGTAGTATAACTACCCATCAGTTTAAATCTTACAAAGATATTGCTATCTCTGACTCCTGAAATCAATGATATACCATGAGGTGGTACATCTCTTTCAGTTAACGACTCTTCCTCCAGACCCTGAGATTCAGAATCTAGAAGAGAAGTGGTTTGAACCAATAGATCATGTTCATGAACCAAGGGATCAGTCTGCTGGAAGTCTGATAAATATCCCGAAGGATTGTCATGTTGACTCGTTTCCATGGGACACGGCAGATCTCCCTCATCAAGATAAGCCGGACCTCGAGACCCTGTTGTAGGTTGAGGCACATGAGGATTTCCAGCCGATACGTAGGGTACCTTTTCAAGACTTTTTGGCTCCCCTTCGATCGTTCTGGACTTCAATGATTGAGTTTCCTCAATCGATTGAGTCAACGCAGATTTACTGCAGAGGAAGACTTTACTTCCTTAGATGCAGAAGCATCTTGTTGTGTAAGATTTATTATTAAGTCCTGTTTAGATTGGATGGGCTTTTTGGTCTTTTTACCATCTGTACTTTTAGCTCTCTTGCCTACCGAAGCTTGCGATTCATTTAGCCTAGGGCTTACTGTTATTATTGGATGTGATACGGAGATGGGTGAGGGTGACCTAATTGGCTCTAGGTCTTGATCCGTATCACCAACGGTTGGAGTAAATGTTTGGCGGAAGATAGGTGTTGAAGTCCTAGATCTAGTTACTCGTTGAGTTGGCGGAGTCTGAATCATCTCATCGGGCATAAATCGAGTTCTCTTAGGAGAATGTTCAGGAGATGACTCAGTTGCTGAAGAATTAGTGTCACTGCTCACTTCGAGTGTTGTTGAAAGGGTTGGTTCAATCCTAGATGATCTAGGTTCCCTGATCCTCACGGGTTGAGCTTGGTGTGCTACCCTAGAACGTTTGAGGTTTAACCTAAGTGGAGGATTAGCTGGCCCGAGTGGTTGTACTACAGGTTCCTCTACGACCTCTGGGGCTAGAACTACGGCGGGTTCAACTTGTTCTTGTTGTACCAGGTTTGGAAGAGGTATTCCTACAGCCTCAAAATAAGAACACATTCGAACGTCTTGGGGTGCAGCTAGCACCACAAGCCAATTTGGAATCGACGTAGTGAATTGATTGTCAGATACCATCGGGGTATTCATCTTCAGCTCCCCAAATCTTTTCATCTGTAATCTATGTGTACCTGTTACAAATATATTTGCATTTATACAAGAATTGATAGCATCATGGATAAAAATACAGAAAAACCTTTCACAAGGGATGTATGAACCCCTTGGCTTATCAACTTGAGTCTGAACCAAATCCTATAGAAGTTCTGCATAGTCAGGAGTCTCTACTCTTATGAATGAGTAGAACAGCCTCAGCATTGGCACCGTCAAGCTGTCTGATCCACTCCTTGTCATCAACAAGCATCTGTTGATGATTGATAAGATCACATACCACCTTTAGTGCAAGTATTTCTTCTGAAACTTAGCCGGTGGAACATTGTTTGCTCCAACATAACCAAGATCAAAGATTGATGACATCATTAGCTGAGTAGCAGGGAAAGCAGGAGCATTCTATACAAGAGGAAGCCTAAAGATCCTCCTAAAATCAGCCTTAGTGATACACCTCATCCCCTGAACTCCTCTTAGCTCAACCTCAAATCGAGCTTGTGTACCCTCTGGATTTGCTGCAGTAGGTTGTGTAGCTTCCACAAACCTAATAGTTTTATTAAGTAGCTCCAGATCTGTCACAAGTACACTGACAATTGATCTTAGAGCAGGCCACATTGTACGCCTCTCTAGTATTGCAGTCCAGTAATTGCACGGAATATTGGTTTCAGAGTTAATGAAGTGATTGTTCGCCATTTAGCTGTATAAATAAGAAATAGAAGACCACAAGATATTTAACATAAAGCACATATCTCTATTCTTATTTGCCTTTGAAATCCTTTGTATTTTTCAAGTTTTATAATTTTTATGGTTTTTCTAAGTTATAAAAATTATTTATTCCAAATATGAACAAGTAATTAACAAACATGACATTCATATGATATTCATTTCAGTACAAAATCACCATGCAAAGTCAATGATATAACACAAAGAATCAAAACAACACTTAGTCATATTTAAGTACAATTCAAGTAGATTCGGTAGTCATGAAAACTTGAGATTCTGTAACCAAATAAGCTTGAGTTTTCATACCAAAGACTTAAATAAAGAATGTAAGATTTATCAAGTTGAAAATCTCGAATTTTGAAAGTACCAAATTAAAGATTCGGTATAATTCCAAAAACAGATTGGGTATCTTCAAAAATCACATATTATCACCCAAACATGTATATTCAGTCTTATATCATGCAAAAACATAGTCACGATCAATTAACAACTCAAACAAATCAGAAAAACATGTTAATGACTTGAACAGACTCGGTATTGTAGCAAGAACACATTCGGTATATACAGAATCTATCAAATACTCAATTAAACATGTAATCAGACTCGGTCAATTGATAGATCAACTAATTTAACATGGATTTGACAAGATTTCATGTTAATCAACCAAATCAGATGAGTTTAATCAAAGAATTAAGAAATACGTCTCAGATTCGGTATAAGCAACATTTTTCAAAATTAAGTGTCACGATCATGTTATTTGCTTGATTTTCTGCTTTATAAATGTTCAATTATCTCAGATCTACAACATGTGATACTTAAATTCAATTAAAACAATAATATACTAAAGATTTGAAGATACAGAGAGACGGATTTGGTAGATTAGGCAGACTCGGTAGGTTTTATCAGATTCGGTATGCAATTAGGTAAAGGTAAAGAAAGTTTGACTTTGACCCAGCTATTTATAGATACCGAATGTTTTAAAGAAATGGGCTTTACCGAATCGGCCTTAAGTACTGAATGCAGCCCATTTTCAAATTTAGACACATTGAACTTCAAACTTTGACAAATCTTTATCAAAAATCATTCAAGATTATCACATTTTTGATGAAAAACATTTCTGAGACAATTGTTGAAAATTTTGAACTTACCGAATCTGTACAGTTGGTTTTCAGATTCGGTATAATGCTAAAATTAGCATTTATTCATTTAAATTCAAATCTTTTTGGATTTTATCTTTTCCAATTTTTTTGAATTTTATCAAAACAAGATTTGTACTTAGAAAATTTTGAATTATTTACAAAGTACAAATCTTCAGAGATACCAATTGTTAAAACGGGTTGCATACAGAGATGTATACAAGCCTTAGTGAATTATTTCAGATAAAAACAAAGAGTTTATGAAATTCATTTTGTAAAACAATTTTCTTTTCATTTTCTTCATTTTTCTCCCCCTCAAAATGTGATATACAAGAAAGTAAATCACAATTTTGATATATTCCCAAGAAAATGAGTTAACTCCCCCTTGAAGTATGATATCAATGAGTTACCTCCCCCTTTCGTAACCATTGAAATTTAATCCCTGGAAGTTAACAGAATTCTAAAAGTAAGGCTCCCCCTTGAAAGATGTTATCTAAAGCATAAGAAGTAGTTTCTCCCCCTAGAATGTATCTACTCTCCCTAAACACAAGATCTCAAGTATAAGTCCCAACATATCTAAGGAATATCAAGCACTATACTCTACCATGCCAATCTCTTTGATCAAGAACTTTAGCCTAAGTTCATCTAAGGGCTTAGTGAACATGTCAGCTAATTGCACTTTGGTAGGCATATAGTATAACTCTACATCCCCTTTTTCTACACGGTCCTTAATGAAATGATAACGAATATCAATGTGTTTAGTCTTAGAATGTTGGACCGGGTTGCTCGTAATTGCAATAGCACTTTGTGAATCACAGTAAATTGGGGTCTTAGAAATCTTAAAGCCATAGTCCAAAAGTTGAGTTTGCATCCACAAAACTTGTGAACAACAGTGAGCTGCAGCAATGTACTCAGACTCAGCTGTTGATAAAGACACACAGTTCTGCTTTTTGGATGACCAACCAACTAGCCTATTTCCCAACATCTGAATTGATCCAGATGTGCTTTTTCTATTAACATGGCAACCGCCCTGATCCGCATCAGTATAAGCAGTGAGATTGAAATCGGATCCATGAGGATACCAGATCCCAAGGTTAGGTGTACCTTTAAGGTACTGAAAAATCCTAACAACCGCCTTGGAGTGAGATTTCTTAGTGTTGGACTGAAAGCGGGCACAGACAGTTACAGCAAGTGTAATGTCTGGTCGACTTGCAGTCAGATACATTAAAGAACCAACCATGCTTCGATAAAATGTAACGTCAAAGGGTTCCCCATTAGCATCAGCATCCAGTAGAGTTCTCATTGGGGTTGCAATTGGTTTTAAATCAGTCATTTTAAAAGGTTTTAGCATATCATTGATATACTTTGTTTGGTTGATAAAAATCCCATTTGGTAATTGTTTTACTTGTAACCCCAAGAAGAAATTTAACTGGTCAAACATGCTCATTTCGAATTTGTTGGCCATAAGGTCATCAAATTCTTTGCATAAGGCCGGGGACATGGAACTAAAAATAATATCATCAACGTAAATTTGAACCAAGAGAATGTGACCGTGGTTTTTACGAATGAATAGTGTTGTATCAATCGTTCCACGAGAGAAGTCATTGTCCAGCAAATACTTCGTTAAGGTCTCGTACCCTGCACGCAGTGCTTGTTTCAGACCATATAAAGCTTTCTCCAAGTAGTAGACGTGGTTTGGATGAATGAGATCGACATAGCCTTCTGGTTGATCAACATAAATTTCCTCTTGAAGATGACCGTTCAGAAAAGCAGTTTTGACATCCATTTGAAACATCGTGAACTTCATATAAGAAGCAAATGCAAGGAAAAGACGAATAGCCTCAATCCTAGCAACCGGAGTAAACGTTTCATCATAATCAATACCCTCTTGTTGTCGATATCCCTTGGCCACAAGATGTGCCTTATTTTGAACCACAATTCCATCAGAATCCTTCTTGTTCTTAAAAATACACTTAACCCCTATTGGTCGTTGACCCATTGGTCTTGGAACTAATCGCCATACTTTCAAACGGTCAAATTGACTGATCTTTTCTTGCATTGCTACTACCCAGTTCGGATCTAGTAAAGCTTAAGCAACCGTTGTTGGTTCAATCTTACTAAGAAAGGCAGTGTATAGACACATATACCAGTTGCCCTTCTAGTTTAGACTGGAGCAGATGCATCACCAATGATAAGATTAATTGGATGAATTTTAGTCCATCGGTTGTTATGTGGAAGAGGTTGTACATCAGTGGTATCCATTGGAACATCAATCGTTGTTGACGTTGAGCCTTGATCATCTTGATCTGATGTAACACCATCTAATGGATTCAATTGAGTATCTGGAGAAACAACTGGAGTTGTATCAACTGATGAATCTTGAATTGGTTCAAGATTATCTGTATCTGGAGGTGGGAGGGAGGATGAAGAAGCAACGGGTGAATCAGTTGGTGTTGTATCTTTATCAAAAAGACTTGAATGAGTCTCTACAGTAGTTGACTGTGATGGTATAACCGGTACGGTTTGAACATTTGAATTCCGTTGAGGAGCATAAAGATTATCAAACAAGACATCCAGTTCCTCTGTTGTTACCGTAGGAACACCCTTCTTCAAGAAAATTGAGTTTTGCGCGGAAGAAGTAATAATCAGGTTAGGATCGGGTTTTAAACTGAGTTGTTCAAAGCCATTCCCGATAACTCATCGAACCTTACATTAATGCTTTCCTTGATCGTCTTTATTCGTTTGTTATAGACACGATAGGCAACTTTGTTCGAAGAATAACTGAGAAATATGGCCTGATCGCCATGAGGATCAAACTTTCCGAGGCTGTCAAAATCGTTAAGTACATAGCATATACAACCAAAGACATGGAAATATTTGACATTCGGGCATCTACCATATAGTAACTCATAAGGAGTTTTATCAAAATGTTTATTAATGATACGTCGATTTTGGGTATAACATGCAGTAGAAATGGCTTCCCCTCAAATTTTCGGAGGTAGTTTGGAGTAAGCAAGCATTGTTCGAGCTGCTTCACACAACGTACGATTACGTCATTCAACTACTCCATTCTGTTGAGGGGTTCGAGCAGCAGAGAACTGATGTTCAATGCCTTGGTCTTTCAAATAACTATCAAGCAGGTCATTCTTAAATTCCATCCGATTATCAGTTCGGATACTCTTAACATGTTTGTTAAACGAGCGTTAAGTCTTTTTAATGAACTCAATGATAAAGGCGGGGGTTTCTGACTTTGTTCATAGAAGGAAAATCCATGTAAATAGGGTATAATCATCATCAATGACAAGCACATGTTTCCGGCCACCATGACTAGAAATCCTCATGGGTCCACATAAGTCCATATGCAATAATTGAAAGGACGATGAAGTACTGGGGTTTTGCTTAAGCGGATGATTAGTCCGTTTTAGCTTACCCATCACACATGATGGACACACATGATGCTTATCATATTGAAAGCTTGACCATCAACTAAGTCTTTAGAGACGAGTCGATTAATACCCTTGTAATTCAGGTGAGACACCCGGTGATGCCATAACCATGAATTTTCCTTTGTTGAACGAGTGACCAAACACATGGTTCCATGTGATGGTGCATCATTGAGGTCAATAGTATAAAGTGAAGCACACCGTTTACCAACAAGGAGATCGTTTCCATTGGTGTATTGCACTGAGCATTGATGACGTTCAAACAAAACCTTGAGATATCCATCACAAAATTGGCTGACACTAAATAAACTGCACCCCAAACCCTCAACATATGAGACCCGTTTGATCGTTATGCCATTTTTCACAAAATCTCCATAACCCGTTATTGCTGCAATCTCATCATTTCCAAAAGTAACCGTTCCTATGAATTTGTCAACGAAATTGACAAGCAAGGATTTATCGCCTGTCATGTGTTGAGAGCAATCGGAATCGATATACCAAAAACAGACGTCGAAACCCTATAAATGTTAATTTCCTAGAGTTTAGGTACCTAAAGTTTCTTGGGTCCTCTACGGTTAGTACCAACAATAAACTGTGGATCAACAATGAGATAATCACGTAAAGTATCATGCAATTTAGACAATAAAGCAGCATTTAAAACTACATTATATGAAGAATCATACGCAATATCAAGTTTTACATCGTTATCATAAGTCTTAACACACAACTTATTTCAAGTAGATGTTTTGTTCACAGATGAAAATCGAAAAACATGAGATGATTTCCTAGGTCGACTAGCAGATTTCTTTGGTTTGATTGCTACTTTCTTAGTCGTGGACTTAGGAACCCATACATACTTGTAAGTCAAATTTGGATTATGACCTGTGACACGAAAAACACCTCTGTTAGTTAGACGTCCAAACTTTTCAGTTGACACATGAGATGATTGATTTTGCAAAATTTCCAATTTGATTTTACGTTCATTTGCATCATACTCACTTAAATCAGGTTTTGGACTCGTGTGTTGTGTTGACTTGACTGATTTCGTTAAAAGACTTTCCTTTGATTGATTTGACATTGGAATCATAGGAATCTTTTCAGTTAACACAGAACCATTTTGAGAATGAACTCTCTTGACAACAAATTGTGTTGAAGGGTCAACTTTTGAAACACGTTTCCAAATTGAGAACGTAATGGGTTTTTAAGAATAATAATGGGTTTTGCATCCGTAGATGTTGTTGTTCCTTTCCCCTTCTTATGAATCCCACCAACACATTCAGACACATTGGTTTCAACAGTAGATGATTGCTTAAGTGTGGTAGCCTGTTTCAGTTGAATTATTTTTTGTTTTAAGCTCTTAATTTCAAGACATAATTCCTCTGCAGAAACAAACACTTCACCTTCCGTAAAATCATAAGTATATTTTTTCTTAGGAAGTGGAGGAAATTTATCACACAAAGCAAGCATTTGTTCTAATGATTGACACTTAAGTTGCAAATCAACATTTTCCTTTTCAACTATACCTAATATACGTTTCAAGTTTCGTACAACATGTATGTTTTCATAAAATTCATTAATTGTTGTGTCAAAGTCTATCATGTTTTCAAAATTTTGTTCATCTCGAGGTTCTACCTTTACATCTAAATCAGATTGACCTAGGGATTCTGTCTCAAAGAAGACAGTTAGTTCATGTGCTAGGTCTTCACGGAAAACATTATCAGAACATGCAGGTAAAGCTGTTAGAATTGGTTTCACATCAAAAGTTGGTTCATCAAACACCTCATCTATGGCAATAATGCTAGAACTAGGTTTATTAATATAACAACCCGGAAATTTTCGACAAAATTTAAACACAATTTCATTTAACTTCGAACGAACTCCGACGATTCACGAACAATTATTTGTAAATAATTAGGCATTAGTATTAATTTGTTATATTAATATTATTATTAATGTTAAGTGAATTATTAGTATTATTATCATTAATATAATTTATATTAATGTCACTATTATTAGTATTATTATTACCAATATTATTAATGTTATCAGATTATTATTATTATTAATATAAGTAATAATATTAATATTATCAATATTAATATTACTAGTATTATACTATTAGTATTATTATTACTATTAGTTTTATAAGTATTATTATTATTAATATAATTATTACTATTATAATTATAATTAATAAAATTCTAATAATTGTAGGGTTATCAAAATAAAAATGTTAAATATAAATATTATTATAAAAATTATAAAACTATAATTTTAATTATTATTAGGGTTATTATTATTATTATTATTATTATTATTAATATAATTATTATTATTATTAATTATTATTATTATTAATTAAATATCAATATTAAATTAAGCATAAGTGGATTCAGTTAGGTTATGTCACTAACTGATTATTAATTTTATTAAACTGATCGAGATCTGCATTGTGGGATCTTAAAACTGTTTTTTTTTTATTTTTATTTCCATCGTGAGGTGCTTTTATTTTTTTCTTCTTCCTTTTCTGTTCTTGATCGAGAATCCAGTCAACAATCACTTAATATTATCAGTTGATCACATCTCCCTTGCTTATAAAACCAGTCGACACCCTCCCAATCAATTATCAAATTTAAACAGATATTATATTTTTTTTATCGTAAGCTGTTCTTGAACTCAATATACAAAATCACGATTTCGAAATCCATTACAAAATCTATAAATGCAGTCTTGCTAGGAATTATTCATGTAAACTATCTGAAAAATCTTGAGTTCCAATTTCTATTATCAAACAAGAATTTTTGAGTCAAAGGTTTCGATTTCAAAAGTCAAAGGTTTGTTCATCATGAAATTCGTAATTGTTTTTGTGTTTCAAGTTCAATTGATTGCTTAGAAAGTTTCTAGGAACAATTTACTACCACTTTCGTGTTGAAATCTTAATCTAAAACGTCCTAAATATTTAAATTCGATTTTGAGTTATTGGTGTTCTTTGTGTAATTTATGCTGCTGTTTATTTTTCTTTTCCTTTCCGTTGAATTAAATCAATCACATCTAATTACTTCTGTTTCATTTGTAAATCCAAAACACATTTTATTGTTTTGCTGTTTGAAGATTGATTTGGCCGATTGAATTTAGTATGAAGAAGAAGATGAAATAAAATAAAAATAATACGCGTTATATATTTTTTAGTTTCTGATTTAATCAAAAAAAGAGACGAGCAGAGTGATGGTAAAGGGTGTTAGCGGGTTTACGAGAGGTCTTGGGTTCGAGCCCGGTCTCGGACATTTTTTTTTTAGAAAAGCTTGAGGTAGTTTTCTTTATTATCTATTA
This sequence comes from Rutidosis leptorrhynchoides, assembly GCF_046630445.1. Taxonomy (NCBI): domain Eukaryota; kingdom Viridiplantae; phylum Streptophyta; class Magnoliopsida; order Asterales; family Asteraceae; genus Rutidosis; species Rutidosis leptorrhynchoides. Next base: position 192,112,047 of record NC_092334.1, read on the forward strand.
TTATTATTATTATTAATATTATTATTATTATTATTGTTATTATTATTATTAGTAATATAATAATTATTATTATTACTAAATAAGAATTAATGATCATTTATTATTATTGCTATTATGGTTATTATTAATATTGTAATTATTAGTATTATAAATATTATTATATTTATCATGTTTTTAAGTATTATAATCATTATTATCATTCTTATTACTAATAATATAGTTATTATTATTATTATTATTATTATTATTATTATTATTATTATTATTATTATTATTATTATTATTATTATTATCATTATTATTATTAGTATCAAAATAAGTATTATTAAGTATTAAGCATTATTATCAAAACCATTATTTTCATTATCATTATTATTAAACTTATCATTATTATTAAAAATTACTATTATTAATATTGTAATTATCATTATTAACAGTTTCAATATTACTAGAAATTATCATTAAAAGTTTTATTAAAAAATCTATAGATCTTAAAACCATCATTTTATTAAAATTAACATTTTTATTATTATTATTGAAATGTCCCGTTCATATTGATTATAAACGTTCCATATTAATTGATTTCGTCGCGAGGTTTTGACCTCTATATGAGACGTTTTTCAAAGACTGCATTCATTTTTAAAACAATCATAACCTTTATTTATTCGATAAAGATTTAAAAAGCATTACATAGATTATCAAATAATGATAATCTAAAATATACAGTTTACACACGACCATTACATAATGGTTTACAATAAGAATATATTACATCAAAAATAAGTTTTTTGAATGCAGTTTTTACATAATATCATACAAGCATGGACTCCAAATCTTGTTCTTATTTTAGTATGCAACAGCGGAAGCTCTTAATAATCACCTGAGAATAAACATGCTTAAAACGTCAACAAAAATGTTGGTGAGTTATAGGTTTAACCTATATATTATCAAATCATAATAATGGACCACAAGATTTCATATTTCAATATACATCCCATACATAGAGATAAAATTCATTCATATGGTGAACACCTGGTAACCGACATTAACCAGATGCATATAAGAATATCCCCTATCATTCCGGGAAATCCTTCGGACATGATAAAAACGAATTCGAAATACTAAAGCATCCGGTACTTTGGATGGGGTTCATTAGGCCCAATAGATCTATCTTTAGGATTCGCGTCAATTAGTAGATCGGTTTACTAATTCTTAGGTTACCAAGCAAAAGGGGCATATTCGGCTTCGATCATTCACCCATATAATGTAGTTTCAATTACTTGTGTCTATTTCGTAAAACATTTATAAAACTGCATGTATTCACATCCCAAAATATTAGATTTTAAAAGTGGGACTATAACTCACTTTCACATATTTTTACTTCGTCGGGAAGTAAGACTTGGCCACTGGTCGATTCACGAACCTATAACAAATATGTACATATATATCAAAGTATGTTCAAAATATATTTACAACATTTTTAATACATTTTAATGTTTTAAGTTTATTAAGTCAGCTGTCCTCGTTAGTAACCTACAACTAGTTGTCCACAATTAGATGTACAGAAATAAATCGATATATATTATCTTGAATCAATCTGCGACCCAGTGTATACACATCTCAGGCTAGATCACAACTCAAAGTATATATATTTTTGGAATCAACCTCAACCCTGTATAGCTAACTCCAACATTACTGCATATAGAATGTCTATGGTTGTTTCAAATAATATATATACATGGGTCGATATGATATGTCAAAATATTTGCATACGTGTCTATGGTATACCAAGATTAAATAATATATTAGAATACATGTATAATACAATATAAGTTAGCTAGGATATGATTAATATAAATTTGTTACCAATTTTCACGTAGCTACAACAAGCAAAAATATCCAATCTTGTTTTACCCATAACTTCTTCGTTTTAAATCCGTTTTGAGTGTTTCAAGTTGATATGGTTTCATATTGAACTTAAGTTTATGAATCTAAACCGAAAAAGTATAAGTTTATACTCAGAAATACAGGTTACAAGTCGTTTTTGTAAAGGTAGTCATTTCAGTCGAAAGAACGACGTCTAGATGACCATTTTGGAAAACATACTTCCACTTTGAGTTTAACCATGATTTTTGGATATAGTTTCATGTTCATAAGAAAAATCATTTTCCCAGAAGAACAACTTCTAAATCAAAGTTTATCATAGTTTTTAATTATCAAACCCGAAACAGCCCGCGGTGTTACTACGACGGCGTATGTCCGGTTTTACGGTGTTTTTCATGTTTCCAGGTTTTAAATCATTAAGTTAGCATATGATATAGATATATAACATGTGTTTAGTTGATTTTAAAATTCAAGTTAGAAGGATTAACTTTTGTTTGCGAACAAGTTTAGAATTAACTAAACTATGTTCTAGTGATTTCAAGTTTAAACCTTCGAATAAGGTAGTTTTATATATATGAATTGAATGATGTTATAAACATCATTACTACCTCAGGTTTTGTGGATAAACCTACTAGAAATGAGAAAAATAAATCTAGCTTCAAAGGATCCTTGAATGGCTTGAAAGTTCTTGAAGCAGAATCATGACACGAAAACAAGTTCAAGTAAGATTTCCACTCGAAATAAGATTGTTATAGTTATAGAAATTGAATCAAAGTTTGAATATGAGTATTACCTTGTATTATAAAGACATCTTACTGTAAATAAGAAAGATTTCTTGAGGTTGAATGATCACTTTACAAGATTGGAAGTAAGCTAGCAAACTTGGAAGTATTCTTGATTTTATGAAACTGGAACTTATAGAATTTATGAAGAACACTTATAACTTGAAGATAGAACTTGAGAGAGATTAATTAGATAAATAAAATTGAAGAACGAAAGTGTTTGTAGGTGTTTTTGGTCGTTGGTATATGGATTAGATATAAAGGATGTGTAATTTTGTTTACATGTAAATAAGTCATGAATGATTACTAATATTTTTGTAATTTTATGAGATATTTCATGCTAGTTTCCAAATGATGGTTCCCACATGTGTTAGGTGAATCACATGGGCTGCTAATATCTGATCATTGGAGTGTATATACCAATAGTACATACATCTAAAAGCTATGTATTGTACGAGTACGAATACTGGTGCATACGAGTAGAATTGTTGATGAAACTGAATGAGGATGTAATTGTAAGCATTTTTGTTAAGTAGAAGTATTTTGATAAGTGTCTTGAAGTCTTTCAAAAGTGTGTGAATACATATTAAAACACTACATGTATATACATTTTAACTGAGTCGTTAAGTCATCGTTAGTCGTTACATGTAAGTGTTGTTTTGAAACCTTTATGTTAACGATCTCGTTAAATGTTGTTAACCCATTGTTTATTATATCAAATGAGATGTTAAGTTATTATACTATCATGATAATATGATGTATTAATATATCTTAATATGATATATATACAGTTAAATATTGTTACAACGATAATCGTTACACATATGTCTCGTTTCGAAATCCTTAAGTTAGTAGTCTTGTTTTTACATATGTAGTTCATTATTAATATACATAATGACATGTTTACTTATCATTTATCATGATTAAACATAGTGTAACAATATCTTAATATGATTCATATGTAATTAGTAAGACGTTGTTATAACGATAATCGTTATATATATCGTTTCGAGTTTCTTAATTCAATAAACACAATTTTATGTATATAACTCATTATTAAAATACCTAATGAGATACTTAATTATCATAATATCATGTTAACTATATATATAATCATATATATGTCATCGTATAGTTTTTACAAGTTTTAACGTTCGTGAATCACCGGTCAACTTGGGTGGTCAATTGTCTATATGAAACCTATTTTAATTAATCAAGTCTTAACAAGTTTGATTGCTTAACATGTTGGAAACACTTAATCATGTAAATATCAATTTCATTTAATATATATAAACATGGAAAAGTTCGGGTCATTACAGTACCTACCCGTTAAATAAATTTCGTCCCGAAATTTTAAGCAGTTGGAGGTGTTGACGTATCTTCTGGAAATAAGTGCGGGTATTTCTTCTTCATCTGATCTTCTCATTCCCAGGTGAACTCGGGTCCTCTACGAGCATTCCATTAAACCTTAGCAACTGGTATCTTGTTTTGTTTAAGTCTTTTAGCCTCACGATCCATTATTTCGACGGGTTCTTCGATGAATTGAAGTTTTTCGTTGATTTGGATTTCGCCTAACGGAATAGTGAGATCTTCTTTAGCAAAACATTTCTTCAAATTCGAGACGTGGAAAGTGTTATGTACAGCCGCGAGTTGTTGAGGTAACTCTAGTCGGTAAGCTACTGGTCCGACACGATCAATAATCTTGAATGGTCCAATATACCTTGGATTTAATTTCCCTCGTTTACCAAATCGAACAACGCCTTTCCAAGGTGCAACCTTAAGCATGACCATCTCTCCAATTTCAAATTCTATATCTTTTCAACCGTTGTTAAATTTGGATGATCTTCTCGGTAGTTTCTTGTATTATCTCCGGACCCGTAATCTGTCTATCCCCCACTTCACTCCAACAAATTGGAGACCTGCACTTTCTACCATAAAGTGCTTCAAAAGGTGCCATCTCAATGCTTGAATGGTAGCTGTTGTTGTAGAAAAATTCTGCTAACGGTAGATTTCGATCCTAACTGTTTCCGAAATCAATAACACATGCTCGTAGCATGTCTTCAAGTGTTTGTATCGTCATTTCGCTCTGCCCATCAGTTTGTGGATGATAGGCAGTACTCATGTCCAGACGAGTTCCTAATGCATGCTGTAATGTCTGCCAGAATCTTGAAATAAATCTGCCATCCCTATCAGAGATAATAGAGATTGGTATTCCATGTCTAGAGACGACTTCCTTCAAATACAGTCGTGCTAACTTCTCCATCTTGTCATCTTCTCTTATTGGCAGGAAGTGTGCTGATTTGGTGAGACGATCAACTATTACCCAGATAGTATCAAAACCACTTGCAGTCCTTGGCAATTTAGTGATGAAATCCATGGTAATGTTTTCCCATTTCCATTCCGGGATTTCGGGTTATTGAAGTAGACCTGATGGTTTCTGATGCTCCGCTTTGACCTTAGAACACGTCAAACATTCCCTACGTATTTAGCAACATCGGCTTTCATACCTGGCCACCAAAAATGTTTCTTGAGATCCTTGTACATCTTTCCCATTCCAGGATGTATTGAGTATCTGGTTTTATGAGCTTCTCTAAGTACCATTTCTCTCATATCTCTAAATTTGGTACCCAAATTCTTTCAGCCCTATACCAGGTTCTGTCTTCCTGAATATTAAGATGCTTCTCCGATCCTTTGGGTATTTCATCCTTTAAATTTCCCTCTTTTAAAACTCCTTGTTGCGCCTCCTTTATTTGAGTAGTAAGGTTAGTGTGAATCATTATATTCATAGCTTTTACTCGAATGAGTTCTCTGTCCTTTCTGCTCAAGGCGTCGACTACCACATTTGCCTTCCCCGGGTGGTAACGAATCTCAAAGTAGTAATCATTCAACAATTCAATCCACCTACGCTGCCTCATATTCAGTTGTTTCTGATTAAATATGTGTTGAAGACTTTTGTGATCGGTATATATAATACTTTTGACCCCATATAAGTAGTGCCTCCAAGTCTTTAATGCAAAAACAACCGCGCCTAATTCCAAATCATGTGTCGTATAATTTTGTTCGTGAATCTTCAATTGTCTAGACGCATAAGCAATTACTTTCGTTCGTTGCATTAATACACAACCGAGACCTTGCTTTGAGGCGTCACAATATATCACAAAATCATCATTCCCTTCAGGTAATGACAATATAGGTGCCATAGTTAACTTTTTCTTTAACAATTGAAACGCTTTCTCTTGTTCATCTTTCCATTCAAATTTCTTCCCTTTATGCGTTAATGCAGTCAAGGGTTTTGCTATTTTGGAAAAATCTTGGATGAATCTCCTGTAATAACCAGCTAGCCCTAAAAATTGTCGTATGTGTTTCGGAGTTTTCGGGGTTTCCCACTTTTCAACGGTTTCAATCTTTGCTGAATCCACCTGAATACCTTCTTTGTTCACTATATGACTGAGGAATTAAACTTCTTCCAACCAAAATGCACACTTTGAAAACTTAGCGTACAGTTTTTCTTTTCTCAGCAACTCTAGCACTTTTCTCAAATGTTCTTCGTGCTCTTGATCATTCTTCCAGTAAATAAGTATGTCATCGATGAAAACAATGACAAACTTATCAAGATATGGCCCACACACTCGGTTCATGAGGTCCATGAACATAGCTGGTGTGTTAGTTAATCCAAACGGCATAACCATAAACTCGTAATGACCGTAACGCGTCCTAAAAGCAGTCTTCGGAATGTCATCCTCTTTCACTCGCATTTGGTGATATCCAGAACGTAAATCGATTTTCGAATAAACCGACGAGCCTTGTAGTTGATCAAATAAGTCTTCGATTCTCGGTAATGGGTAACGGTTCTTGATGGTAAGTTTGTTCAACTCTCGGTAGTCGATACACAACCTGAATGTACCATCTTTCTCCTTGACAAACAGAACGGGAGCTTCCCATGGTGATGTACTTGGTCGAATGAAACCACGCTCTAAAAGTTCCTGTAACTGACTTTGTAATTCTTTCATTTCACTGGGTGTGAGTCTGTTTGGAGCACGAGCTATTGGTGCAGCTCCTGGTACAAGGTCTATTTGAAATTCAACGGATCGATGTGGGGGTAATCCCGGTAATTCTTTCAGAAATACATCGGAAAATTCTTTTGCGACGGGAACATCACTGATGTTCTTTTCTTCAGGTTTAACTTCCACGATGTGTGCTAGAATGACGTAACAACATTTTCTTATTAGTTTTTGCGCCTTCAAACTACTAATAAGATTTAACTTTGCGTTGTTCTTTTCTCAGTACACCATTAAAGGTTTTCCTTTTTCACGCATAATGCTAATCGCATTTTTGTAACAAACGACCTCTGCTCTTACCTTCTTCAACCAGTCCATGCCAATTATTACATCAAAACTCCCTAACTCTACTGGTATTAAATCAATCTTAAACATTTCATCACCCAGTTTAATATCTCTATCCCGACATATATTATCTGCTGAAATTAATTTACCATTTGCTAATTCGAGTAAAAATTTATTATCCAAAGGCGTCAATGGGCAACTTAATTTAGCACAAAATTCTCTACTCATATAGCTTCTATCCGTACCCGAATCAAATAAAACATAAGCAGATTTATCTTCAATAAGAAACGTACCCATAACAAGCTCCGGGTCTTCTTGTGCTTCTTCCGCATTAATATTGAAAACTCTTCCACGGCCCTGCCCATTAGTATTTCCCTGATTCGGGCAATTTCTGATAATGTGGCCCGGTTTTCCACATTTATAACAAACATCGTTGGTATTACTTGCTCCGACACTATTCGTTTCAGCATGACATTATTTGTTCCTTTAGTTCTGTTAAACTTTAGTCCGTAGACCTCACACTTTGTCGCGCTATGACCATTTCTTTTACACCTGTTGCAAAATGTCGTGCAAAACCCCTGATGATTTTCTTCACACATATGACATGGCTTTTTTGGTTTTTGTTGCCGTTGTTGTTATTGAGGTTGTTGTTGGGATTGTTATTATTGTTGAAACAGTTGTTGTTGTTGTTAGGATGTTTGTTGTAGTTATTGTTAGGATTGCGGTTATTGTTGCGATTGTTGTTGCGGTTGTTGGGATAGTTGTTGCGATTGTGCTTGTAATTGTTATTGTTGTTGTACTGGTGACTCTTGTCACCGTTTTCCTCCCACTTCCTCTTGAGTTGTTTTGTGTTGGCTTCTTCGGCCGCCTGCTCTTTAATTCTTCCCTCAATCTGATTTATGAGTTTATGAGCCATTCGACTTGCCTTTTGTATGGAAGCGGGCTCGTGTGAACTCACATCTTCTTGAATCCTTACTGGTAACCCTTTTACAAACGCGTCGATCTTCTCTTTTTCATCTTCGAATGCTCCCGGACACAATAGGCACAACTCTGTGAATCGTTGTTCATACGTGGTAATGTCGAACCCTTGTGTTCGTAACTCTCTAAGTTCTGCCTTGAGTTTATTGACTTCGTTTCTAGGACGGTACTGCTCGTTCATCAATTGCTTGAATGCCGACCACGGTAGTGCGTAAGCAGCATTTTGTCCTACCTGTTTAAGATAGGTGTTCCACCACGTTAACGCAGTACCTATGAAGGTATGCGTAGCGTACTTAACTTTGTCCTCCTCAGTACACTTACTTATGGCAAATACGGATTCGACTTTCTCGGTCCACCGTTTCAATCCAATTGGTCCTTCGGTTCCATCAAATTCCAAAGGTTTGCAGGCAGTGAACTCTTTGTAGGAGCATCCTACACGATTTCTTGTGCCGTTAACTGCATTGCTAGATTCAGAGTTATTGTTGGTATGTAGCGCAGCCTGTACTGCGGCTATGTTTGCAGCAAGAAAGGTACGAAATTCCTCTTCGATCATATTCATGTTGTGTCGAGTAGTCGGTGCCATTTCCTTCAAAATAGCTAACTGAATCGAGTTAATCATACAGAATATTAAGAGTAGTCAATAGTATTTCGTAGCATAATATGAACTCATTTATAAAAGCTTTTTCTTCATATTAGCGTTTTATAAGTTTAAATTCGGGTACTACCTACCCGTTAAGTTCATACTTAGTAGCTAATATACAATTCAACTAATACAATTCCATATGAAAAACTGATTATAATAATATATCACATACAAATATTCTTCAAACTTAGAAGTTCGCTATATTATATATAACATGAAATATAGTACACTTTGATACATGACACTTTTGAAGATAAATCTAGTTAATACGCAAGTTGTTCAGCAAAGGAAATAAAGACACGTAATTCATAAGTCCAGAAATAAGTCATGCATTCTGGTTTTACTAAGACGACTTCCCATCCTTGGTCTTGTGAAAAATAACCGTTATGACCATTGGCTAGGCACCATGTTGTAATGTCGTCAAAAGGACGAGGGTTTCGTAATGTCCAACAGCCCCGTAATAATCTAAAAACTTTGTTTCTCACCCCAACTACTGAATCCGTCACTTGTGGGAAGGTTTTATTTAAAAGTTGCAATCCGATGTTCTTTTTCTCACTTTGGTAAGAAGCGAACATCACTAACCCGTAAGCATAACATGCTTCTTTATGTTTCATGTTAGAAGCTCTTTCTAATTCACGAAATCCTATGTTAGAATATGTTGAGTCAAAATAGGTTCTTAACCCGTAGCGTAAAATTGCATTTGGGTTCCCCGCATTTAATGCTTTAAAGAAAACACGGCGTAACTTACGGTCTCCCCAATTTGATATACCCCACCTATCAAAGGAAAGCCTTTTATAAACTAAGGCATTTCTGGAAAGTCTTTCAAATGTTTGACAAGTTAATTTTTCCATAATTAATTGTGCTGATGAATTCTGACCGACCCTAGACAAGATTTCCTCAATCATATCCTCTGGTAGATCTTCTAAAATATTCGGTTGTCTACCCTTAACGTCCATTTTGTTTTTATACTGTAAAATAGACAAGGATTAGATTCGTAAAAGATAATTAACAAACAATTTAAGCAATTTTTACATTGAACATAAAAGTACAAGCACACTACAATACATATAATACACAACATGATTACAACCCTCTAATCTGAATCACTTTGGACTTGGTTCGTTTTCCTAATTTTCTAGGAATATATGGTGTTCCTCTAATACGAGCCGTCATTTTCCATAATGGCTTAGAAAAACCTGGTGGTTTAGAGGTTCCCGGGTCATTGTTACATTTTAGGAAATACGGATGCTGTCGATACATATAAAGTTCATCGGGGTTGGAATCGGGTTTCTCTATTTTTATACCTTTTCCCTTATTATTTTCTTTCGCTTTATTAAATTGGGTCTAGGTAATTTCTATAACATCATCAGGATCCTCATCGGGATCCGATTCATCGAAAAATTGGTAATCTTCCCAATATTTTGCTTCCTCGACGGAAACACCATTGACCATTATTAACTTTGGTCCGTTCTTTGAGGATTTTATTTTATTTAATCGATTTACTATAGGTATCAATATTTCTTCCTCCGAAACCTCGTCTTCTTCTGGTTCCTCCTCTTCCGATTCATCCTCTTCTGGTTCCTCTTCTTCCGGTTCCTCCTCTTCCGGTTCCTCCTCTTCCTGTTCTTCTTCGGGAATTTGTGAATCTTCCCAAAATATATTCGACTCTTCATTATTATTAGGTGAATCAATGGGATTTGTACTAGAGGTAGACATCTATCACACAATATCAAACACGATAAGAGATTAATATATCACATAATATTTACATGTTAATAATATATAGTTTCCAACAAAAAAATGTTAAACAATCGTTTTTGAAGAAAAACACGGTCGAAGTCCAAACTCACTAATGCATCCTGACAAACTCAGTAAGACACACTAATGCAATTTTTTGGTTCTCTAAGACTAACGCTCGGATACCAACTAAAATGTCCCGTTCATATTGATTATAAACGTTCCATATTAATTGATTTCATCGCGAAGTTTTGACCTCTATATGAGACGTTTTTCAAAGACTGCATTCGTTTTTAAAACAACCATAACCTTTATTTTATCGATAAAGGTTTAAAAAGCATTACGTAGATTATCAAATAATGATAATCTAAAATATACCGTTTACACACGACCATTACATAATGGTTTACAATAAGAATATATTACATCAAAAATAAGTTTCTTGAATGCAGTTTTTAGATAATATCATACAAGCATGGACTCCAAATCTTGTCCTTATTTTAGTATGCAACAGCGGAAGCTCTTAATAATCATCTGAGAATAAACATGCTTAAAACATCAACAAAAATGTTAGTGAGTTATAGGTTTAACCTATATATTATCAAATCATAATAATAGACCACAAGATTTCATATTTCAATATACATCTCATACATAGAGATAAAATTCATTCATATGGTGAACACCTGGTAACCGACATTAACAAGATGCATATAAGAATATCCCCTATCATTCCGGGAAATCCTTCGGACATGATAAAAATGAATTCGAAGTACTAAAGCATCCGGTACTTTGGATGGGGTTCGTTAGGCCCAATAGATCTATCTTTAGGATTCGCATCAATTAGTAGATCGGTTTACTAATTCTTAGGTTACCAAGAAAAAGGGGCATATTCGGCTTCGATCATTCACCCATATAATGTAGTTTCAATTACTTGTGTCTATTTCGTAAAACATTTATAAAACTGCATGTATTCTCATCCCAAAATATTAGATTTTAAAAGTGGGACTATAACTCACTTTCACAGATTTTTACTTCGTCGGGAAGTAAGACTTAGCCACTGGTCGATTCAAGAACCTATAACAAATATGTACATATATATCAAAGTATGTTCAAAATATATTTACAATATTTTTAATACGTTTTAATGTTTTAAGTTTATTAAGTCAGCTGTCCTCGTTAGTAACCTACAACTAGTTGTCCACAATTAGATGTACAGAAATAAATATATATATTATCTTGAATCAATCCACGACCCAGTGTATACACGTCTCAGGCTAGATCACAACTCAAAGTATATATATTTTTGGAATCAACCTCAACCCTGTATAGCTAACTCCAACATTACTGCATATAGAGTGTCTATGGTTGTTCCAAATAATATATATAGATGGGTCGATATGATATGTCAAAACATTTGCACACGTGTCTATGGTATCCCAAGATTACATAATATATTAGAATACATGTATAATACAATATAAGTTAGCTAGGATATGTTTAAAGTCAGAAATAAGGTTTACCTATCTTGTTTTACCTATAACTTCTTCGTTTTAAATCCGTTTTGAGTGTTTCAAGTTGCTATAGTTTCATATTGAACATAAGTTTATGAATCTAAACATAAAAAGTATAAGTTTAAAGTCATAAATAAGGTTACAAGTCATTTTTGTAAAGGTAGTCATTTCAGTCGAAAGAACGACGTCTAGATTACCATTTTGGAAAACATACTTCCACTTTGAGTTTAACCATGATTTTTGGATATAGTTTCATGTTCATAAGAAAAATCATTTTCTCAGAAGAACAACTTTTAAATCAAAGTTTATCATAGTTTTTAATTATCAAACCCAAAACAGCCCGCAGTGTTACTACTACGGCGTATGTCCGGTTTTACGGTGTTTTTCATGTTTCCAGGTTTTAAATTATTAAGTTAGCATATTATATAGATATAGAACATGTTTTTAGTTGATTTTAAAAGTCAAGTTAGAAGGATTAACTTTTGTTTGCGAACAAGTTTAGAATTAACTAAACTATGTTCTAGTGATTTCAAATTTAAACCTTCGAATAAGGTAGTTTTATATATATGAATTGAATGATGTTATGAACATTATTACTACCTCAAGTTTTGTGGATAACCCTACTAGAAATGAGAAAAATAGATCTAGCTTCAAAGGATCCTTGAATGGCTTGAAAGTTCTTGAAGCAGAATCATGACACGAAAACAAGTTCAAGTAAGATTTCCACTCGAAATAAGATTGTTATAGTTATAGAAATTGAATAAAAGTTTGAATATGAGTATTACCTTGTATTAGAAAGATATCTTACTGTAAATAAGAAAGATTTCTTGAGGTTGGATGATCACTTTACAAGATTGGAAGTAAGCTAGCAAACTTGGAAGTATTCTTGATTTTATGAAACTGAAACTTATAGAATTTATGAAAACACTTAGAACTTGAAGATAGAACTTGAGAGAGATCAATTAGATGAATAAAATTGAAGAATGAAAGTGTCTGTAGTTGTTTTTGGTCGTTGGTATATGGATTAGATATAAAGGATGTGTAATTTTGTTTACATGTAAATAAGTCATGAATGATTACTAATATTTTTGTAATTTTATGAGATATTTCATGCTAGTTGCCAAATGATGGTTCCCACATGTGTTAGGTGACTCACATGGACTGCAGCTGATCATTGGAGTGTATATACTAATAGTACATACATCTAAAAGCTGTGTATTGTACGAGTACGAATACGGGTGCATACGAGTAGAATTGTTGATGAAACTGAATGAGGATGTAATTGTAAGCATTTTTGTTAAGTAGAAGTATTTTGATAAGTGTATTGAAGTCTTTCAAAAGTGTATGAATACATATTAAAACACTACATGTATATACATTTTAACTGAGTCGTTAAGTCATCGTTAGTCGTTACATGTAAGTGTTGTTTTGAAACCTTTAGGTTAACGATCTTGTTAAATGTTGTTAACCCATTGTTTATTATTTCAAATGAGATGTTAAGTTATTATATTATAATGATAATATGATGTATTAATATATCTTAATATGATATATATACAGTTAAATATTGTTACAATGATAATCGTTACACATATGTCTCGTTTCGAAATCCTTAAGTTAGTAGTCTTGTATTTAAATATGTAGTTCATTGTTAATATACATAATGACATGTTTACTTATCATTTATCATAATTAAACATAGTGTAACTATATCTTAATATGATTCATATGTAATTAGTAAGACGTTGTTATAACGATAATCGTTATATATATAGTTTCGATTTTCTTAATTCAATAAACACAATTTTATGTATATAACTCATTGTTAAAATACCTAATGAGATACTTAATTATCATAATATAATGTTAACTATATATATAATCATATATATGTCATCATATAGTTTTTATAAGTTTTAACGTTCGTGAATCACCAGTCAACTTGGGTGGTCAATTGTCCATATGAAACCTATTTCAATTAATCAAGTCTTAACAAGTTTGATTGCTTAACATGTTGGAAACACTTAATCATGTAAATATCAATTTTATTTAATATATATAAACATGGAAAAGTTCGGGTCACTACAACTATTAATATTACTATTATCATTTTTACTAACAAAGTGACTAATGATAATTATTTTCAACTTCATTATTAATCTAATTAATAGTATTACTATTGTTATTACAGAATAATAAAACTTATTATTATTAATAATATCATCTTATCAAATAAATACTTATATATAGAATATATATATAAAAGTATATATATAGAAATATATAACAAGTGAAATAATATATATAAACTTATTCGATTACAAGTATATGTGTTAATATATATATACTTGATATAGGTTTGAGGACAACTCTGCACTTGTTCAGTGCCATCATATGCGTAATTACTATTAAATACAAAATACAGTATAGTGAGTTTTCATAGCTCCCTCTTTATCTATATTTTTGGGCTGAGAATACATGCGCAACTTTTATAACTGTTTTACATGTTAGACACAAGTACTCAAACTTTTATGCTGAATACGTGCTTTGTCATGCTAAATCCCTGCCGTAATATCGTTAATTGCTTGGTGAACGTAAACTTAGTTATTATGAATAGCGCTATTGAGAGTAACGTCTCTAATCATTTGACCTCTGGTCTTTGGTTACATAATAATGATTCAAACTGACACTGACTGTTCAAGGTGTCTCGGGGTAAAATTCTGTTTAGTCGCGATATTACAAACTACAGCAACTCTTTTTAGATTGATATGATGAGTATCAATCAACTTTAAACTGAAATCTTGTGGTCTAATGCTATACTGAACTATTGATTTATGATAAACCTATGAACTCACTCAACCTCGTGTTGACTTTTTAAGCATGTTTATTCTCAGGTACTTAAATATTGCTTCCGCTGTATATCTGCTGCTTTGATGATGATTGCTTGCTATGCTTGGAGTCTTCATTATATATCATATCAATTAAAGATATTTAATGTTCTAAATACAATGTAATCTATTTATCTTCCGCTGCAAAACTTCATAAAACGTCTCATATAGAGTCGTTCTCGTTTATACAACTGTGATTTGATATAATTAGTCACAAATACCCCATGCCCTATTTGGGGGTGTGACAGATTGGTATCAGAGCGGGTTGTTGTAGAGAACCAGGATTGCATTTTATGTGTGCCTTATACCATTAGGAACCTTAGCAATGTAGGACTACAACTATCCTTGACCATAGTGCTTTTAATTGTTGCCTTTAACTGTTAAATACTACACTATACCTTAGAAACTATGCTTATTAAATTTTAATATTCCTTAGAATGCCGAGCCAATCAGAGAACTCTGTCTACTCTCCAATTATGCCACCGCATTCAAAAGCGACACCTGTTGATTATGCTGACTCTAGCTCTAATTACTCACCGATATATAAACCAATGAGTACTTCTGAATGGGAAGCTATTCAAAGCCTTCCTAACTACAATGGTGATTTCGCAAGCTACGAGCCCAAAGCAGAGCCTATTGAGGAATCATCTAAAAACTTATCTCTGAAGAGAAAGCAAACCGAAACCGCTACTGCTGATGAAGCCGGTCCATCAAAAAGGGCTAGCTCACCATTTCATGAAAACATCGCTCATATAGAGGCACGTCTAAATAACCTAGAAAACGAAAACAAAATCTTGAAAGAAATCATCATAGAATCCTTCGGAACTCAAACCGAAAGGCTAGAAGAACTTGTAAAGTATAACACAGAAAAAGTGATGGAGAAAGTGATGAAAGTAAATGGTAATGAAGAAGGTGGTACCAGGTGGGCTAAACAGTCCATGGTTTATCTCGAGTACCTTCACGACAAGCAAAAGGCTAAAAATGACAAGTTTGAGAAGTTTATGAAGGATATTGAGGACGAGAAGAAGAAATATGAAGATTACTTCAATCTTAATATTTCCTAGTTTATTTTTCCTATTTTCTATCTATGTAAAGGCTATGCCTTAAACTATTTCCTATTTCCTACTAGGAAATCCATGTTTTATGTTTTCATTATTAGTTCTGGCTTTAAGATTTCCTTTCTTGTAAGGACTTTTGCCCTAAGTACATTCTTTTTCAGTGTAATAAAGAGGTTTACCTCTACTCGTTTAATAATAAAATTGTGTATGTTTATCTTTGCTTTCTCGTTATTTTGATCATTGAACTTTCTTGACGGGTGGCGTCTACGAAACTCTAGAATGGAAGGGTTTGGATTACCGATTTAAAGGATCCTATAGCTCAAGACCCTAGACCTGAATAGGCCATTACGAATTGAAAGTCTTTAATCGAAATTTTATCTGATTACATACTTATCAATTCTTATCTTGACACGTCATACTGTAATTATTTCATAAATGGAGTATAAACAAATCATATCTTATCGTATCTATCCCAATAGACGTTGTCTAACACTTTTCCTAAATTCCCTCCGTAAATTACAGAAATCTTTTTGCTATATATATGTATTCAAGGAGACGAATATATCATTCAGCATCCAACACTCATTTCATATCAAACCCTACTCCAAACACATAATATGGATTCCTCGAACTCCTCGAGCTCCAATGGCAGCATAACCGGAACGAACGAACCAATCAGTCATTATCTATTCTGGATGAATTTGGGATGGGTTCGTAGTTGACTTAATCAATGGAGACAAGAAGAAGGTGATCCCTTCCACCAACCGAATTCACCTCTTGGCGAAGAACCTGAAGCGCTTACCGGCGAACCAGTTCGGAACACCATTTTCTCTCTTCTTTCCAGGGTATCCGTCACGACTATATAATATCGAAGATTCAAGATCTTATTCATCCCTTTGTTCCAACCGCCAATCATCCCGGAATAATACAAGAAATCAACGAGTTTCACGCTCGAGTGGTGGCACTGGAGAATATGGTGCAATATCTACAAGCATCAGTAGCACCAGCAGCATAACCAGTACCATCATCACCACCAACAACAACATCTGCATCCCACGCATCAACATCACACTCGGTACCTCGGATATCAACATTATACGCCCCAAAGATACCAAGGAATATTAGCAATGCTGAGTTAAGATGTATTGACTCATTCTTCGTGAAGAATTATATATGTATACTTTATATATATATATATATATGATTTGGAGCAATAACAAATCTTGGCGTACTAAGCAATTACGTGTGAATCTCAACTAGTATGTACTACTTGGTTAATTCATATCACTAATATGCTATGATGTACACCCTTCGTTAATGACTTAACAATTGTTAATCACTGCTTCAATACAATAAACTCCATTTCATAATAAATCAAGTGTAACGACGAATGTATTGATTCATAACTTCATTAGCGAAATATTTCGCGACAATTATGAAATCTCTAAGGTTTTGGAGATTATTCATTCTCGTTTCAACCGTAAATCAAATGAGTTTAATATTATATTAACTCATTAAATCCATGATTACATGTGAAGGAAAATATATATGTACGTATATTTTTATAAAGACTGTAATTAAAACCTTTTTGTACAAACTGTTAATTGTGAAAATATTTTAACGGGTAGGTAATACCCTAGAAATATTTATATCTCACATTAATATGTTACATTGTACATTCTTCAATTTTGATTCTCATGAATTGTATTCATTCGTATTCTGTGATGAATTATCACATCAAACCACTGAAATTATCATTCATTACTTTTGAAATCAACAACATCTATTCGTCAACCATTAGATCCGTTGTCGATTACAATCAACGTTTAATCATCTAAAAAAAATAAAATTTCTTGAAACCATCTCGGATTGATAATCAATGATTCAGATTCGTTAATCTTGAGAATGCTGAAGAAGCAGCAAAAGCTATAGATGGTCTTAATGGCAAAAAGTTTGATGATAAAGAATGATGTATTTAAAAAGCTCAGATTTGGAACTGAAAAACGGATTGAGCTAACCATGAAGGAGACCAAGGACAAATACAAGGACCAAACCCTATATTCAAAGAATCCAGGTAATTCTGGATCCGATGAAATCTTTAGAAAATATCTTGCTCCGAAGTCACGTTAAAAGCTTGCGGAAAATTTTTTTCATCAACTTTCGAACATAGAAATTCCAAAATATCAGTATAAATATCTTCGATATTTCTGAAGATATTTTCATAAATATTCTAGTCCGAAATTATATACTTCTTTGTGCTATCTGTATTACATTATATAGGAAACTTCAGTAAAACCTAAGTATAAATTATGAATGATTTGAAGTAGTGTTGGGAATTGAAGCATGAGTTAGTATAATATAATGACGTCAGGCCAACGTGATTATATTACAGTAAGTCATGCTAAATTTTTAATGGAAGATGATGATTCATAGACTTTATAATCATCATTTGCCATGTTACACGACTCTTACATTCTACCTAAATCTCTAAACATATCAAGAACATATATTCTTGATAGTTCTATCCTCAATAATTCTAGTAATTTAACAAATCAATCATGATATTTCGATTCCTTCTTGCTTAGAATACTAGGTTCATTTGAAACTTCATACCTACGAATTCTGGACCATTACTTGCTTTACAAAAGCATGAAGCTTCGACATATAAGGGAAAATATAAAGCCCGATAACGACACCGAAATTACAAACCGTGTATATCAATGCGTATAGCAATATAAAGACACGGGAGAACTAATAACACAATAAATCCAAGAGCATAGTAGAAGTAAACAGACTCCTCTGGTGGGAGTTGGAAAAGAAGGAAGATTGTGGCGATAACCAACATAAGGTCAAGAACAAGAACTGGATTAAGCATATTAACAAATCTTTTGGAAGTATGAATTGAGAAAGAAAATATAGAAGTGGTGAAGATAATGAAATGGAAGAAGCTAATTTATAGCGCAATTTCAGACACGAAAATCAAGACAATTCACCGCATTTAATCAAAGAAAAACCTAATTTTCTTAATTACCGGAGAATCAAATATTATAAAGATTTTCTTTAATTCCTTGAATTCCGGAAATCAATCGTGACTACGTCAAAAGTTAAGGCGAACATTTAATTTCCTCATTTCACTCTTTTGTGATAGCTTCTTTTATACTCTTTCTGTAATCGAATCGTTTCTCTATTTTTCAACTCATATCCATCATTCTTGTTGTAAACAGTGACGATCTCTATCCAATTTCATGATTATGAATTTCATGAACTCCTCTCTATTTTGTCTACCCTAATATTGTGGCATAAACTCTCAAGGTTTAAATAAGCTCACTATTATTCATAACTCATTTCATGTGTATTGAAATGCTTGTATAGCGTCATCATCTCTTTCTGAGAAAATCTAATCAATGACACTCTTGTTAAATCCTTTAGATAATATCCGCATTAATAATAAAATGCACTTCGTAGGATTTATGGATCGTAAGATTTAAATGCTAGAAACAAAACAATATTCAATCCATTGGAATTCACGCAAGGCCCCGAGTATACCTGGGAACGTGAAAACCAAATAAAACGAAAATATCCTCACCTGTTTACAAACAACGCCGACTAATGGCAACAACTAAATTTCGAGACAAAATTTCTTTTAACGGGTAGGTACTATAACAACCCGAAAATTTTTGACAAAATTTAAACACAATTTCATTTAACTTCGAACGAACTCCGACGATTCACGAACAATTATTTGTAAATAATTAGGCATTAGTATTAATTTGTTATATTAATATTATTATTAATGTTAAGTGAATTATTAGTATTACTATCATTAATATAAATTATATTAATGTCATTATTATTAGTATTATTATTACCAATATTATTAATGTTATCAGATTATTATTATTATTATTATTAATATTAATATAAGTAATAATATTAATATTATCAATATTAATATTACTAGTATTATACTATTAGTATTATTATTACTGTTAGTTTTATAAATATTATTATCATTAATATAATTATTACTATTATAATTATAATTAATAAAATTCTAATAATTGTAGGGTTATCAAAATAAAAATGTTAAATATAAATATTATTATAAAAATGATAAAACTATAATTTTAATTATTATTAGGGTTATTATTATTATTGTTATTATTATTATTATTATTATTATTATTATTAATATAATTATTATTATTATTATTATTATTAATTATTATTATTATTAATTAAATATCAATATTAAATTAAGCATAAGTGGATTCAGTTAGGTTATGTCACTAACTGATTATTAATTTTATTAAACTGATCGAGATCTGCATTGTGGGATCTTAAAACTGTTTTTTTTTATTTTTCATTCCATTGTGAGGTGCTTTTATTTTTTTCTTCCTTTTCTGTTCTTAATCGAGAATCCAGTCAACAATCACTCAATATTATTAGTTGATCACATCTCCCTTGCTTATAAAACCAGTCGACACCCTCCCAATCAATTATCAAATTTAAACAGATATTATTTATTTTTTTATCGTAAGCTGTTCTTGAACTCAATATACAAAATCACGATTTCGAAATCCATTACAAAATGTATAAATGCAGTCTTGCTAGGAATTATTCATGTAAACTATCTGAAAAATCTTGAGTTCCAATTTCTATTATCAAACACGAATTTTTGAGTCAAAGGTTTCGATTTCAAAAGTTAAAAGGTTTGTTCATCATGAAATTCGTAATTGTTTTTGTGTTTCAAGTTCAATTGATTGCTTAGAAAGTTTCTAAGAAAAATTTACTACCACTTTCGTGTTGAAATCTTAATCTGAAACGTCCTAAATATTTAAATTCGATTTTTGAGTTATTGGTGTTCTTCGTGTAATTTATGCTGCTGTTTATTTTTCTTTTCCTTTCCGTTGAATTAAATCAATCACATCTAATTACTTTTGTTTCATTTGCAAATCCAAAACATATTTTATTGTTTTGCTGCTTGATGATTGATTTGGCCGATTGAATTTAGTATGAAGAAGAAGATGAAATAAAATAAAAATAATACGCGTTATATATTTTTTTGTTTCTGATTTAATCAAAAAAAAAGAGACGAGCATAGTGATGGTAAAGGGTGTTAGCGGGTTTACGAGAGGTCTCGAGTTCGAGCCCGGTCTCGGACATTTTTTTTAGAAAAGCTTGAGGTAGTTTTCTTTATTATCTATTATTATTATTATTATTATTATTATTATTATTATTATTATTATTATTATTATTATTATTATTATTATTATTATTATTATTATTATTATTATTATTATTATTATTATTATTATTATTATTATTAATATATTTATTATTATTATTACTAAATAAGAATTAATGATCATTTATTATTATTGCTATTATGGTTATTATTAATATTGTAATTATTAGTATTATAAATATTATTATATTTATCATGTTTTTAAGTATTATAATCATTATTATTATTCTTATTACTAATATAGTTATTATTATTATTATTATTATTATTATTATTATTATTATTAGTATCAAAATAAGTATTATTAAGTATTAAGCATTATTATCAAAACCATTATTTTCATTATCATTATTATTAAACTTATCATTATTATTAATATTGTAATTATCATTATTAACAGTTTCATTATTACTAGAAATTATCATTAAAAGTTTTATTAAAAAATCTATAGATCTTAAAACCATCATTTTATTAAAATTAACATTTTTATTATTATTATTAATATTACTATTATCATTTTTACTAACAAAGTGACTAATGATAATTATTTTCAACCTCATTATTAATCTAATTAATAGTATTATTATTGTTATTATAGAATAATACAACTCTTTATTATTATTAATAATATCATCTTATCAAATAAATACTTATATATAGAATATATATAAAAGTATATATATAGAAATATATAACAAGTGAAATAATATATATAAACTTATTTGATTACAAGTATATGTGTTAATATATATATACTTGATATAGGTTCGTGAATCCGAGGACAACTCTGCACTTGTTCAGTGCCATCATATGCGTAATTACTACGAAATACAAAATACGAAATACAGTATAGTGAGTTTTCATAGCTCCCTCTTTATCTATATTTTTGGGCTGAGAATACATGCGCAACTTTTATAACTGTTTTACATGTTAGATGCAAGTACTCAAACTTTTATGATGTGCTTTGTCATGCTAAATCCCTGCCGTAATATCGTTAATTGCTTGGTGAAAGCAAACTTAGTTATTATGAATAGCGCTATTGAGAGTAACGTCTCTAATCATTTGACCTCTGGTCTTTGGTTACATAATAATGATTCAAACTGACACTGACTGTTCAAGGTGTCTCAGGGTAAAATTCTGTTTAGTCGCGATATTACAAGCTACAGCAACTCTTTTTAGATTGATATGATGGGTATCAATCAACTTTAAACTGAAATCTTGTGGTCTAATGCTATACTGAACTATTGATTTATGATAAACCTATGAACTCACTCAACCTCGTGTTGACTTTTTAAGCATGTTTATTCTCAGGTACTTAAATACTGCTTCCGCTGTATATCTGCTGCTTTGATGATGATTGCTTGCTATGCTTGGAGTGTTCATTACATATAATATCAATTAAAGACATTTAATGTTCTAAATACAATGTAATCTATTTATCTTCCGATGCAAAACTCAATAAAATATCTCATATAGAGTCGTTCTCGTTTATACAACTGTGATTTGATATAAATAGTCACAAATACCGCAGGCCCTATTTGGGGGTGTGACAATTAAACACTTCATTCTCAAGCATTAAAATGTATTTATCTAGCATGAGTGTTGGGATATAAACCAGTCTACGCTTAGGCACATAATTTTCACGTCGCATATTCTTTTCAGTTTCAACAAGTTCCTTCAAGAAATCAGGATTTGATTTACCCATTTTAGCATTGATTTTCTCATACATTAAGCTAATTTGATGGTATTTCCTAGATTTATGATTAACAATAATATCATCAAAATCAGCATCAGAAGCATGCACAAAATGAGATGGTAAACCAGCTTGAAAGTAATCAGAATGATATAATCGTGGAATCTTTTTGGAAGCATTATCTAAGATCTTGGGATCTTCATAACCCAACCCCCACTTGTCACCATGAATTGTTTTTGGTCTATTCATAAAAATCATTTATTTTGAAAGTTCCATATTCATGATAGCTTTGGATTGATCTGTTCGATAGATTTTTTCCTCATATCTAGCAAGTTGTGCTTTCATTTGAAAAGACTCTTTTGACAACTAAGAGATTTCAGAGTTCTTTTCAATTATGGTGTTTTCCAATTGAATAATTTTCTTGTTTAGCTTTGAAAGTGTGGGTTCATGTTGAGTTTTCAAATCAGAAAGATCTTTTTCTAGAAATTGAACTTTTTCTGCAAGTCGTTCCGATTTTAAACGATAATCTGTCCTTTCGACCTTAATCGGATGAATTGATTTTTTAAGATCTTCCAACTCAGTTTCCGTGGAGCTGAGTTGGACAGTCAATCTTTGCAATTCCGATTGTGATTTAGATGAAGATGGTTTGGTCTCAAAAAGTTTGATTTTATCTTTTAAAACCTTGTTTTCAGATTTTAAACCTTTGACTTCTTTTGACATTGAGACCAAATTCTTCATCATGTCATTTTGCACTTTGATACATCAGGTGGAATTTCAGATGATTGTACCTCATCATCATCAGATGCTGAGTCAGAATTCTCCATTGCTTCCTTAGCTTTGATGAGCTTAGTAACCTTGCAAACATTTGCATGTTCCACCTCTGAATCTGAATCGTCAGTCCAGTTAAACCAAGTATCATCAATCGGTTTCAGCTCTCCCCCAGTTTCTACAATCTTAGCCATCAATATTTTCTTCTTGTAGTAAGCTACATCCTTCTTCTTAGGCATCTTGCACTCATGAGAGTAATGACCAGCTTTGCCACAATTGAAACAGATTGAATCATCCTTCTTGGAATCATCAGCACGTTGTTGTTGTTTTGATTGATCAGCTTTCTTGTAGTACGAGGAAGACGATGAATTCTTGCGTTGATTGCTTGATTTGCCTTTGAACTTGTATTTGTTCAAGGCTTTTGTGAACATGGCTACCATCTTGACTAATTCAAGGTGAGAATCATCAACATCAGAAAGATTCAACTCTTCAGAATCAGGTGATTCTTCAACAAGCACTTTCTTGGACAAACTTTTGGAAGTCGTAAATGATTTACTCTTCTTTTTGGAAATGAGAGCAAGAGGATCACTTGGAGATGACTCTTTCCTTCCTTCTTGAAGTTTAGACACTTCAGGTTGGTAATGCGTAAGAACTCCAACAAGCTCATGAATAGTCAACTTGTCAATCTCTTTGGTAGATCGAACAATGGTTCGATAAGGAAGCCAATCAACATTGAGCTTTTTGAGAAATTTCATGTTGACTTCAGCATTTACTTTTATGATCTTGCACCTTTTCAACTCATTTAGAACACCATTGAAATAACGGTAGGTATCCTTGAGTGGTTCATCAGGTTCCTGCTTGAAATCTTCATAAAATCCAGAGCCTTATTCAGTTTAGTAACATCTGACATGTCATAACCTTCTTGCTGTCTTTTGATCTCATCCCATATATCTTTTGCAGTGGTGAGGCTATCAACATTTTCAAATAACTCATACGGGATAGCTTGCATAACAATGTTCTTTGCCTCTATGTCACCCTGAGCTCTCTCACGTTTATCACCAGAAAGTTCATAGACTGGAATTGGCATACCAGTATCTGGATGATAATCTACAACTGGACCTTCTCTCAAAGAAGCCCATATGTACTTTGCTTTCTCACCCTTGTAGTCTATGTACTGAGTGATACGGTAAAGCCACTGAGTGTACTTGCCATCAAACAACACTGGAGGACGGGAATCTGATCCAATGATCAAAGTATCTTGAGTAGACATCTTGAGAATGAGGTAGATTCGGTAAAGATTCGGTATTACTCAAATCTAAGATGAAAAATCACAACAATCTAACACAAATGTCAGATTCGGTAACTGATTCGGTACTGTAGCAGATTTGGTACAGATTCTGTACTGTAGCAGATTCGGTAAACCAGATTCTGTATAAGAAACTGATCAGAAATACAAGTAACACACCCAGATTCAGTATAGATTCGGTAACCACAAGATTTGTAGCCTGAGAACACCTAAAACCAATGAATTAAGTGATACCGAGATCCTGATTCGGTATCTGACTCGGTAGTCAGATTCTGTACGAATTGGAATTCAAACACAATTCAATTCCGTTGAATTAGATTCTGTAACCTTACTGCACAAGGAAACAAGTTAGTATCACACAAAATATCAAAGATACCGAATGTATAGGATACCGAATGTCAACTGTAGCAGTTGACAATACCGAGTCTAAGTATGAAAACTTAGAATTCAAACGAATCCTTTCTCAAATCACACCAATTAGCTACGTATGACCAAACCGAATATGATAGAATCACAAACACACCACAATCTGCAACACTGATTGAGAATTAATAGCTTTGAAGCAGATTCGGTATGGTAGTTACGATACCGAATGTGTATCAAATCTTCAAAACTTAAAGAATTGATGAAATTAAACCGTCAAAAATGTGATTAAACACCTCACGATCACAACTGAAACCTCAAATCTTTACTTAACTACAGAATCAAGTTATAATTGATGAATACTGAGAGTTTTAGCCACGAACTCTAAAAATCAACTTGATTCTCCATAATTGATGTTAAAAAGCTGTAATGATGATTGAAACTCTTTCTAATCAAACTAATACACCTTCGCTGAACTTATCACAGGAATCTGAACATCAGATTATCAGATTCGATTATACCGAATCTGATTCAATATACCGAAAGTGTTCAGATTCTGTAATCTTCAATCTCTGAATCGATCTAGTGATGTAATATCACTCCCTGGAAGCTCTGATACCAAATGATAGGTCAGATTATACTGAGATTAGAATAAAAGACAAGTTAGAATGAGATTCGGTAGGTGTGAAGGAGATTCGGTATTAGAGAGAATTAACAAGATTTACATTCCACAGCTTCTAGAACTCAGTTACAATGCAATGGCTACCTAATTAGGACTACTTAGGTTCCTTATATAGCTCTCTTCTAAGGAACCATCATTTAAGCTTATTTCAAGTTAACACTATACAACTTCGGGGTCTTAACAGCTATTACCAGCAACCCTGTTCATCACTCTAGAACCAAACACATTGATATTCGCTACCACTTCATAAAGGATCATGTTGAGAAAGGAAATGTGTAACTATACTTTGTCCCCACTAAAAACCAACTGGCTGACTTACTTACCAAGGCCTTAGATGAACACACGTTCAAATACCTTGTTGGTAAAATTGGCATGGTAGATTTCTATACCATCTAGAATCATGGCAAGTGCCTAGGGGGAGTGATGCACTTGCCTAGGGGGAGTATTGTGTTTTTCAAAATCTGATGCATCACATTTTGAGGGGTCGATGAGAAAAATGGCTCTCACATAAAATACAGTGTGAGACCCGGTGTCATAATATGATTTTCAAAATCTAAACTGACTTTTACACAAATAACAGTGTAAAACTCGCATTTTCAAATATAACTCTCCTAAAACCTGCAACTTTCTAGGGGGAGTTAAGATTAAAATGTCAGCAATGACGGAGGATGTGTCCTAGTGACTGCCTCAGAAGGATGTGTCTAAATGATTGCCCAAACCAAACAGTCAGCAATGACGGAGGATGTGTCCCCGTGACTGCCTCAAGAGGATGTGTCTAAATGACTGCCTCAAAACCATAGTCAACAAATGACAGAGAATGTGTCCTACCGACTGCCTCAAGAGGATGTGTCTAAATGACTGCCTCATGGTTCCTGGACTCAAAAGTTGTAAAACCTGAGAAAATTAAATTTTGAAAAATAATTAAAGTTTAAATTTTAACTTGGTTATTTCACAGAATTTCTTAAAATTCTTAAGGTTTTCGAGCTGTCCCAAAATCTGATTAAATCCAAATCTGCTCGAAAACTCAATGTTTTCGAGCAAGTTAAAAAAATGAATATTTTTGAGCAATAGTGACTGAAATTCTAAATTTTCGAGCAATGTTTTAAATTCTAGTGGTTCTCAAGCAAGTTTGACCGAAATTGAAATTTTTCAGTCATCGAGTGGCTATAAAAGGATAAAATTTTACTTTTACTCCCATCACTTTCAAATCTTATTTTCAAAATCAAAAACCCACTTTCTCTCAAAGAGAACCACCATCAACACTGTTCATCGTACCCAACCTTACTCTCATTTGGTATTTTTTCTTAATTTGTGTGTTTACATCTCAATAGATTATCTGTCTAGGAACTAAATGCAATCTGTAAACAACTAATTGTGAAATTAATACCATAATTTGTATGTTCTTCGATTAATCTCTGTTTTACTTCACAAAGGGATTCGAACCCTAGAACTGAAAATGACATGATTATGCTTAATACTGTAAAACTGTTAGTTGAATCGACTTCGGTTTCCTACTATATGTTGATTAGAACGTGTTTATTTGCTTTAATCACTCATAGATTGCCATTTTAATTCGATGATGAAAAGGGGATGAAATCTAGGATTCTTGATTTAGTATGCATCCAACAGTTATAGAACGTACCCATATCACTGAAAGGTTAGGATTGATGCTAATTTAACACCTTAGAGTTGATTTTAACATGATTTGATGTTTCACTTTTCAAACCTTCATGTATGTTCAAACAGACAGAGTGCTCGAAAACTTCATGTTTTCGAGCGATCGAAAACCTTAATTTGATCGAATATTTCTCTGTCTGAAAACCTTTGATGCTCGAAAATGTTTGAAATTTGCCCTGTATAAAAATCTCTGCTCTAGATTCTTGTCTGAAAAACCGTTTATGCTCGAAAACATAACTTGTCCGAAAATCCTCATGCTTGAAAAATTCTAAATGCTCAAAAAGTTTTATGTTCCATGTTTTTGCTCGAAAACCAACCTTTTCACGAAAAACCTCTCTGTTCAAAATTTTGCCAAGTGTTGATTTCAAAAGATTTTGGCAAACTTTTAATCAAAATAATTAAATGATTTTGTCACCATTTTCACAAAACCACCATATGAACTGTGTTTTAACTTACCATGCTCATGATACAATAACAATGGCGAACAATGCTTTTTTCACCAAAGATGTCCCTACTCCATGTGACTATTGGATCCCCATCTTACTAAACCACACGATGCACAATGTATTCACTGAGTTCGAGCATGCTTCAGAATGTCAGCTTCTTTAGATGCGGGACACTATGACATACCACCCACCTGTTGAAGATGCACCTGATTACTTTTCCTTTCTAGCCTTTCAGAATCCTGATCGGAGAGTTTTTTTCACCCTAACCGACATGAGATGATTCTTAGGCATCCCCGAAAGAGAAAAATGATGAATTCCCCTCCGAGAATGAGATTTTGGCTATCGTACAACAACTTGGATACGAAGGAGAGGTTACAAAGATAAGAGCCTTCAAAAAGCAATGTATGTTACAATGATGGGCTGTGTTGTACACTTTCATAAACCGGTGTTTCAATCCGATACAGACTGGATCTGACCACATCACCATATTCCTGTTAAAGATCTTCTATCGAATCATGTTCCTGCCAACTGCAGATTTTGGCCAAGTCATCTTGGATCGCATGATACAAATTCACTCGACACCCCTCCTATCATATATTTAATTCCAGAGATTCTACGCAAACATACTTTCAGCCATAACCGATGCCAGCAATAAAACTCCCGACCCTATCCCTAGAGATCTGGTTAAACCACTTGTAGAGCAGGAATCTATCTCATTTATTCAAAAGAGAATAGGATCCAAGAATGTGCAAGCTCAACCCATACCTGCTCACTTACTAAATCTCGGACCACGAGACGATCCACGAATAATAAGTTACATGAGAGAGATAGGAGCACCTATGGATCCCCTACCACCTGGGGAACCTGCCCAAGGAGCTGATATGACACCTGGTGAGGGGTCTAGCAAGCGAGGGTCTATGAAAAGAAAGTTTGAGGGGAAAAGAATTGAGGGTGAAAATAGGCCGAAAAAGAAAAATAAACCAAAGAAAGTAACCTCTGAACAACCCCAGAAGGTTCTTCAGGATATTGATCAGAGAGATAAGGATGGTAATGAGGGTGAGGTTGAAAAATCAAGAGAGGTTGTGCAGACCGGGAGTGAGATAGGGTAAAAAGAAAACATTAGCATTCAGATGCTCAAACATCTGCTTCATATGAGTTAGAGTCGGCGACTTTAGAAGAAATCCGCCAAAAACAATTTAAAAACGTGTCTAGTGCTCGTAGGAATTTGGTGCAGTCCTATACTGAAAAATCTTTGTCTATAGCTCAGACTACAACAACAACAAGCGTAGAGACATGCAAATCTCCGGATATTGCTTCTCTAAGATCGCTTGGAAGTCCTGTGACAACAGGTCTCACTGCTCAGTTTTCGAGCTCAACGGTGGTGACAACTGAGTTTCATCAAGAATCTCAGGCGGTTTTCACTAACGTTTCTATGCAGGGCCCTAATATCTCGTCACCAATAACAACAACACAACCATCATCACCTAAATTCACATCATCCCCTCCTGATCTCAATGCATCACCACCACCACTCTCACCACCCATAATTTCATCCCCAATAATCACTCCGGCGGTCACCCATCAACCCAACCTTGCTTATCTTCAACGAGAAACTGAATTTCACGCCCATCTTCTATTAGTCAACTTGTTGCCAGATGATTTCATCAGAAACTCCATCCTCGGCTTACTCAACTCACTACAACGCATACCTAACTATCCTCCTGTACTTGGACCGACTCCGTATCGGGTTGATCAACCATCTTCCTTTCGGCGACATGATGACCCCGATGCCGGCGGCCAACATGAGGGGGAGAATATCGAAGGAAGATCCTCAGTGCATGTCACTCAAAGTCTTAGTCAATCTCATAGTTAACCTAGCTCTTCCAGAAAAGGAAAAGAAATAGTCAATGAATCTGCCGTGCCAAAAGGGAAGGTCGAAGGGGCTGAACACATCGTAGAAGAAGATGATGTAGCCCCCGAAGGACATGAAGTGATCACAATTAACTCTAATGACGAGGTGGACTTTGATGAAATTTTGTTTATTGATATCAAAGAAGAAGAAGAAGAAGATTTCGGAATGACTGAAGCAGTGGTTACCCCCGTTGAAACCACTCTTGCAATGGTTGTATACACTGGTCCCGAAACCCAATCAACCGACTCACCTTCTGAAATAACCACCACATCTGTACCACAATTTATCATTCCCAAATCTGAAAAAGAAGAAGAATAGTACTTCAGAAACCTTCAACCCCAAACTAAACCAACTGTCATCATTGAAGGAGCATTCTCAAAAGAAAACTATGTGAACTTAGAAGCTCCTGATGAGGAAGAACTCGATGAATTTGATCGATTTGTCACTCAACAGTACACCGGTGAACCTGCTCCGAGATTTCCCAAACCTACGGTTCAACCTATCCCTGAACAATCCACATCATCTGAACCTCACCATGGAGAATTCAATAAGCACAGAGAACTGCCAATTAAACTTGGTGAACCTCAAACTAAAAATGTGCTACAGGGCTGTTGGTTGGATGAACAAGCATACAGAATCTTCATCAGTGAAGATAAACTTAAAAATTTAATGGTAGCGGAAAGGTTCAATCCTATTGGGTGTTATAATTTTCTTGGTGATAAAGACAAGTTGATGATGTATCGTTATCAGAAGCGGTGTATAAAATCAAAGATGAGCTTGACCTAGATGATCAGAAGGAATATCCAATCATTATCATTCAAAGTGTGTTTTACAAATTCTTAACAACGAAAGTTTACATCCCATTTTTCAGAGTCATACATTCAAACGACCAGGAATACACTTTCTCTGAGTATGATCTGATCGAGCTCAAGCCAGTAGACGTGTTATTCATCTATAACTGGTTAAGGAACAAAATTAGAAAGACTTAGGTGATTAAAACTGCAATTGAAAGGGTGAGAAGGTTCATGAAGGAAAGAATCAAGCTTGCATCACAACATGATCTTCAGCTAGGTGTCGAATCCATCCGAAAAAGATCCTGATCTCTGCACCAATTCAAACCATTGACACATTGGATCTCTCTGCTTTTAAAATCTGTTACTGTCTGGACGGTCCTGAAGAAGGCTTCATTTTTTGCAACAAAATCAAAAGGCCTATCTTTATTCGTAAATTTGAACTACATAAGTACTCTGATGGAACTCTCAAATGTGCATTGAAGTTCTTTGACATCTGCAAAAGGACGGAAAACATCGGTAACTACCAGAAATTGATGACTAATGAGATGACGAACAGCATAAATGAGGTACTTGAGTTCAGGTTATACATGAGGCAATTTAATACCTCGCTGGGAATAAACAGAATGAAGAACTACTTCACAGGTTCTCAATATGTGCCAAGATTCAAATATAATGTCACCAGTCTCAGGATGTTCATCATTCCTAAACACTATGAAAGAAACTATACTCGTGGAAGTGATGTGATCAAGGCAATGAAAGCTGAGGAGGAAGCCAAGAAAAAGGCGTCAGAGGGTGCATGTCAAAGCTGATCAATGGAAGGTGATATTTTTTGGAAATCCGCACGCCAAGCGGGAGATTGTTGACATATGTTTATGTAATAGATTAGTGGCGTACAGTTTTAATGTTGTAATGTTTTGTATTTACCTTATTTACCATGGTAACTTTGTAAGTCATGTAACTTGGGAGGTTGTCATACATAAACAACCTCCCCACCATTTTGTGAACTAGTTATCCATTTTATCAAGTATCACTTTACATATTTTCGCTCTTGTGTTCTTGCTTAACTAATAACTTAACCCACTTTAACACCTAAGAACCGATCGGCTAGGCTTGTAAAGGGACTAAAATATATATATATATATATATATATATATATATATATATATATATATGTATATATATATATATATATGCATATGTATATATATATATATATATGTATATATATATATATATATATATATATATATATATATATATATGCATATATATATATATATATATATATATATATATATATATATATATATATATATATATATATATATATATATATATATATATATATATATATATATATATATATATATACAAAAGCGCATGTCCAAACGGGCGGGTGGCCACTCATTCGCACAATATAAAACCAACACAATAATACAATGTTACACAAATAGCCATACAATCTCATAAGTACATACATCTATATTTAATCCGACACTATATTAAATTTGTACTAGTTAAAAATCTCAATTTATGTAAACGGGTCAAAAGTCATTTGGGCGAAACGAGTAACTCATATCAAACAATCGAGTCGAGGTCTAAACGAATAAATAAACTGACACACAGACCACAAAACGGCAGTCACCACCAACTGACGGCAACCGTCGCTCACCGGTAGCTGCACACCGGCAACAGCAGCTGCCGGAAATAGATAGAAACAGCAGCGGCAGCAGCAGGTTCAGTTGCACCTGTAGAAACAGAAAGTCATAGCAGCGACAGAAGCCGCCAAATGCCACCGCAAGCGGCCAGCAGCCGCCACTACTACCGGCAGCTGCAGTAGCAGCTGGTGGCCGTGTTTTAATGAAACAGAAACAGTAGCAGCTGCGAAAGCTGCTGCCCTTCCTTGGTTCAAACCCAAATTTTAATGATTCTTGCAGTTATTTTGTCAAATTAAAAACATGTAATTAACCACTAACATGTATATAGCAATAATCAAGCGTAAAATCGAGTTTAACAACACAATTAGAACATGATTCAAGCATAATTACATTTTTATCATTTTTTATTATTTTCTAGCATAAACCCTAATTTACAAGAATCAAATACAAGATTAATGGAGGACAAACCTGTTATGAATGTTAAAGACACAATAAATCCAAATTTGAGCTTGCAATTAATCATCATCTTTAATAAAGATCAAAGAACTAGGGTTTATGGTGTTGGGGTTCGATGGAAACAAAGAGAGTGAGAGAGAGAAATCGTGAAGTGGAGAAACAAATGAATACAAGGGGTGGTTTTATCTAATTAAATGGGTATTAAACTCATACCCGATAATACACGGGTATTTATCTATTATCAGATATCTTTCGTATTTAATTTAGCAAATCATACAATGTCAGAATTAAATAATAAAACCTGGTTCGGGACCCTGGTCATAAAACGAACCCAATGGACTAAAAATTAATTATAAACAATTAATATATAAATATTTCATAAAAATACAATTTAAAACTCAAAAATGACAAAAAGAGCAAAAAGGTAATTTCACCCAGGCCCGTCACCAGGATGTTACATATTGATTCCATGATGATTGTTGGTTAAGTTTGTTATATTTACTTAAGCCAAATACTAAATATGTTGAGATTACTTTTATTTTAATGATTATGAAATTAAATGCATGATGAGTTATTGTTTAGTATAGATCGATTCTTGCATGGTATTATTTAAAAGGTTTGGTTATTGGTTTTATCTAAATGAATTGACACCTCATAGAATTTAATTGATAGTTTATAACAAAGTGACAAATGGGTTATGCATGCTATTTGACAAATAGTTGAAACCAATCAGTTAGAGAAATCATCAGGTGTGAATTGTTGCGACGACCAGTTAATGAAATTACTCTAAATTAATAATGGAGTTGATAAGTAATCGAAATTGTATAAATGGTCTGGTACATGATTAGCATAAGAATGAGTGACACTTTTGCATGTTAAATTATGTAGTTGCGTTTGGAATGCATAATTAGATTACAAGTCACATGCAGGATATGAAATTATCTATCTCTGTTAAGTCCCAATATATGAAGTGAATAGTGACTAAGTAAACATATTTGTTTGAATATGACTGTTTTTTCTGAAATTCATTTGCGTTTGTTTATAAAGTAATTCTATATAAACCACTACTTTGACATATCGTTCATTAAATGATAACCCCCCTTTTTAGATTTTCTGTATTGTGTTAGCTAAGAGTTTGCATGATCTTTATTCATTTAGATTGACTAAGTCGTTATCTGTGGAATGAACTTAGGACTTTACCTTTATTATACTATTACCTGATCGGGTATGCTTGCCTGTATTTGTGATTTAGCCATTAATTAGGTAATTTGCTATAGTTATAAATTATATCACCTGCTCTACCACATCAAATGTATTTTGAGTGTTCTAGTTGTAAACTTCTACAAATACCTAAAAATAAAGAGGTAAAGTTGATTAATACCCTAATGAATATATGTAAATTAAAAATAAAGAAGCAAGTAAACCTACTTTCTCTCTCAGTACAGTGTGCCTTTAAACCCACTTTCAAATTTTAAGCACCTTGAAAAACCACTTCTCCATCACTTCTGTGACGACCCGTCCTAATCCACCTGGACGAAGTCTTCAACAACTGGTTCCATTGCGAGGTACAGACCTCTATATGTCTTGAACGACTCCATGTAATATCTTTAAAATGAGCAAATGCACAGCAGAAGACTTAATTCGTATCTGAGAATAAACATGCTTAAAAGTGTCAACCAAAAGGTTGGTGAGTTCATTAGTTTATCATAAACATTCATTTTCATCATTTTAATAGACCACAAGATTTTTATTTATAAATATTTGTACACTCGCAAGTGTATAAAAGTACTCTATAAGTTATAGGCACCCGGTAACAAGCCTTGACGTTCATGTTTTACCCTCTGAAGTACACCAGACCAGGTGTGTTTAATATAACTTCGAAGTACTAAAGCATCCATAGTCAGGATGGGGTTTGTTAGGCCCAATAGATCTATCTTTAGGATTCGCGCCTACCGTACATAGACAAGTAGTTTAATGTTACCAAGCTAAGGGTATATTTCTGGTTTAAACCCACTTAGAATTTATTTTAGTACTTGTGCCTATTTCGTAAAATATTTATAAAACAGCGCATGTATTCTCAGCCCAAAAATATATATTGCAAAAGCAATTAAAAAGGGAGCAAATGAAACTCACCATACTGTATTTCGTAGTAAAAATACATATAACATCATTGAACAAGTGCAAGGTTGGCCTCGGATTCACGAACCTATATCATTTATATATTTATTAACACATATAATGGAACTTACATAATTTCATCTATTAATATATATTATTTATATATTTAATGTTGTAGTTCATATATAATTTGTACTAAATTCTAATATATTTTCTATCGTGTTATATATGTATTTATTTTGTATATACATAATAGAAATGTTAATTTTTTTAATATATATATTTATAGGTAATATTAATATATTTCTAGTATAAGTATATTTTTATATACAATATAGTTATTTGTTATAATAATATAATCACAATAATGATAATAAAATTTTAAATAAAAAGGTAGTTTAAATAATAATAGTTGTATTAATAATAATAAAAAAAATAATTTTAAATGATACTTTTGATAATATTTACAATTTCATTGAAAATTTTAAATAAAATGATAATTTTAAAATTAATGGTTCTTTTAATAATAATACTAAAAATAATAATTCTAATAATAATTCTAATAATAACATTTACATTGATAATAATAATATTTCTAATAATAATAATAATAATAATAATAATAATAATAATAATAATAATAATAATAATAATAATAATAATAATAATAATAATAATATTAATATTAATAATAATCATCATAAAAGAAGTGAGTAAACTACCTTTAAGCTTTTCGTAAAAACAAATGACGCAAACCGGGCTCGAACCCGAGACCTCTTGGTTAAACCCAACACACTCTCAACCATTACAGCACCCATTCATTCCTGTTTTTAAACCCAAATTATAAACTATATTTCTTATTTCGTCTGATCTTCTTCATCCCTAAACTAATCGATTTTTATCATCATCAATATCGTCCTCGAACCCTCATAAATATTATGTATCGTGTTTTAGGCTCAATTGAGGGAAAACGGCCCAACAGACCCAATCAGAGCTTCGTAAGCACAAAAAGAATAGGATCATATGGCCCAATAGAAAAAGGAAAAGAATTACTCGGCCCAATGGAAACTATAAACTCTCGGCCCAATATCACAACTTGATCACGGTCCAAGTATTATTTAAGCCCATTTGTGCTTATTTTTAAGTGGCTTGTTTTAAAAAAAATGAAGAAAAGAAACGCAGGTATAGTAGCAGCCTACAAATGGTTTTTTTGTGGGAATGGTTCGAACAGAAAAGATACAAAAGAAATAACTAACAGCTTAGCAAATGAAAATTTTCTTTTTTTGTTTCATCATCACTTCTTTATTACTATTCATCATCTCCTATCTTCTCCATTAATTATCTTCGCTGTTACAAATCATGAAATAGAACGATAGTAGTAGCATGTTGCTTGACAGAAAATTGAAACGAAATACGAATAGCAGTTGTGGTTTCTTACGAGGTTTGAGTAGAATTTAGAGAAGAAAAGAGAGAGAGTAGGGTGAAGGATAGTGATGGTTATAGTGGTGGTCCGATGATGGGTTGTAACCGAAGTTGAAACAGAAAAAATTGAGCGTAAAGGTGATGGTTATGGAGTTTAAGTTGGCGGTTTATGGTGGTGTTGGTACTACGGTGGCGATGGTGAGCTCACGGTTGGCTGTGGTGGTGAGTAATGGTTGTTTCATGGTGGCAATGAGTGGCCGAAGGTGGTGATTCAAGAGTGAGGGTGGTGCTTCATTGATGTAGTATATGCATGTCGATCAAATGAGGCAGAATATAAATGGAGTTTTTGAAATGCAATGTATGTATCTTTATATCAGTAAATATATATTTTAATTTAATAATTAATATTAATAATATAATCACACTAATAATCAAATTGAAAAGTAGGAAAGGAATCTTGGAGGAACAGTTAACATAAATAATTCATTTTAGATTTTTGTAAACAGTATAGCAGCCGGCTGTTTGGCTTATTATCAAATCAAGGAGTGTTATAACGTGGTTCTTTACTAAACAGTTACGGATAAAAGTGTTCCTAAAAATCCCAAACTTTTAGATTAAATATTTTTAATTATTTCACTTATTAACTGTTTAAAACCTGTTCAAAAAGGTTCGAAAATTATTTATTTTATGTTCCGATTTATAAGTACGGAGTACTAATATTTAAACCTAAAAAGGTAAAAATATTTTTAACAAATCTAAAATCTTCGTAATCGATTTACAGTTCAACTTTTATTTTAATCCTTCATAAACTCATGTTAAATCTATAAGAACGCTAACAAAATGTCAACCGAATAATACAAACTTTGACAAAATAAGCTCGAAATCTTTTATATTCAATATATTCTCTCTATATATATAGACAGTTTTTAATAGCAACCTTTATTACATAAATATATTATATATTTTAAACAAATAGATTTACTATAATTTTATATATTTACAAGTAATATTTATATACATATTTTATATGTATATATATATATATATATATATATATATATATATATATATATATATATATATATATATATATATATATATATATATATATATATATATATATATATATATATATATATATGTATATATATATATAAATATATGTATCTATTTACAATTAGTTGTTCGTGAATCGTCGGAAATGGTCGAAGGTCAATTGAATATTTGAAACAGTTCAAACCTTTTGAGATTCAATTAAATAGTCTTTGCTTATGATATCGAAATCATGTAAGAATAAAGTTTAAATTTGGTCAGAAATTTCCGGGTCACTACAGTACCTACCCGTTAAAGAAATTTCGTCCCGAAATTTGATCGAGGTTGTCATGGCTAACAATAAGAATGTTTTCGTGATGCATACGAGCTGATTAATAGAGTTTTATCATCATTGAGTAATATAGATAAAACAATTTGTTTACGCGAAGAGTATAAGTGAAACTATCGCAAGAGAGTGAAATGAATGAATATATATTTGTTTTAACCGATGACGTACTTACGATTGATTTCCGGAATTCAAGGAATTTAAAAAATCTTCGTAATAAGATTTGGTTCTCCGGCGATTAGAGAAATTAGGATCTTCTTTGATTAAATGCAATAATCTGTTTCGATTGCTCTGTCGGATATCTCACTATAAATCCACCCCCTTCATTTCCTTACAACTCACACCTTCTATTCTTTCTCCCCAAATTCATACTTTTTAGCATTCGCCAACATGCTTCATCCAGTTCTGATTCTTGATATACTCCTAACTTTCATATCTATCATTCTTCTTTTTCATCTACCACCGGAGGAATCTATTCACTTCTATTATACTCTTGGTTTTATAGTGTGTTTAGTTCTCCCGTGCCTTTACGTGGCAATACGTATTGATATGCACGGTTTGTAATTTATGAGTTGTTGTCGAGCTTTATATTTTCTTTTATAATTCGGAGCTCTTTGCCTTTTTATTCTCTTCTCGACTCTAAGTTCAACAAGTAGTGGTCCAGAATTCATAGGTATGGAGTTACAAATGAACTTAATGTTCTAAATGAGAAAGAACGTAATAGCACGATTTGATTTGTCAAATCACTGAGAATAGAACTATCAAGAATATATTTTCTTGATATGTTCAGAAGTTAATCAGAATGAAAGAGTTATGTAACATGACACATGATGACGTTATAATCTGTGAATCATCATGTTCCATTTAGAAACTCAGCATGACTTACTGTAATATAATCACGTTGATCAAGTGTCATTATATTATACTAACTCATGCATCAGTTCCCAACATTACTTCAATAACATTCATATTTTAAGCTCAAAAGTTTACAGAATATAGAAACTAACAGTTTCTATATGATGTAACACTGATAGCACGAAGAGATTAATGATTTCAGATAAGAATAGTTATAAAAATATCTTCAGAAATATGGAGGATATTTATAATGAAAGATACAATGATATCTTGGAATTTCTAATATCGAAAGATGGTGAAGAAAATTTGTCCGCAAGAGTTTGGAGTCAGAAGCAAGGTATTTGCTAAAGATTTCATCAGAAAAAGAATCATCGGGATTCTTAATGCACAAGTTTAGTCCTTGTTATTTGTTTAGAATCTCCTTCATAGTTTGCTCAATCAGTTTTTCAGTTTCAAACTTTTTCTGAGCTTTGCCAACATACAACTCTTTATCATCAACTTTTAGCTGTTGGGGTCTTTTACAGTTTTTGTTACTTCATTCAACTTTTCAAAATTCAGAGTATTAATTCGCAGGCTGGGTGCTTTTTTAGAATTTTAGAATGGAAGATCATAGTTCTAATAGATAAATGTTATATGGATAAATATACTATTGATGTGGAAACGTTGCGAGACTCACAATACAGATTTGCTGATTCCCGGTAATTGGTATGGCAATTTTTTTATTACAAGATGCGGATGAGTACATGATGAGACTTTAATAGTTAAATATAGTGATTTGTCGGAGAGATTTAAACCAAGGAGCTACGAGGTTGTTGGTACATCTGCTGGTAATATGGTGGAATATAAAAGGTTCCCCGGTAACAATAAAAGAGCACGCATATATATCAAGGTTATAGTAAGGCTAGTCCGACTGAAAAGTCGAAGTTGACTTGCTGGAGCTGTGACAAATTTTGGTAATTTGAAAAGGAATTGCAAAGTTATTTTCGGTAATAACAGTGCCAAAGGAGCTAGCACAGATACGTGTTTAACTTTTACTCAGGTTTCGAGTGTTTTCAGGTGTATAACTGTATGCATCAATCTTTTCTTCCGTGGATGAAGTGTGGTTGGTTTATCCTCTCGATTGAGGTGTTTTCAATAATCATGAAATGTTTGAACGCAGATTGTAATCGTCAAGATACAAATGAGGTTTAAGATGAACTCAAGTGGCAAACTTGAAGAATTGTTTAGTTTCATATGTTATAATCAATATTTTAATTCATTTTAAATTGTCCAATCTTATTAGTCCACAGTCGATAGTCCATAATTGATAGTACAATAATTCATATATAGTTTAATATACAATATTCGAATTAATTAATACGTATCGTGACCCGTGTACATGTCTCAGAATCGATCACAACTCAAACTATATATATTATTGTAGAATCAACCTCAACCCTGTATAGCTAACTCCAGCATTACTACATATAGAGTGTCTACGGTTATTCCAAATAATATATATAGATGCGTCGATATGATATTTCAAAACCTTGTATACGTGTCCCGATATTTAAAGTGCGTAAAATAAATACAGAAATTGAATGACGATAAATAAAATTGCGATAATTAAATTGCGATAAATAAACTGCTATAAATAAAATGTAACCAGTTAGCTAGGAACAGTTAGCGTGGATTCTTAACAAAATTCTTCTCATAGTTAAATTATTTGTTTCTAACAAATTTTATTTTTTCCAATGTTTTCTTTATTATGCCACTTGTTGGATTCTGATAGATCAAAATTCAAATATGAATTTGAATGAAAATGGTTATTATGTGGTGAACGGATACGTATATCTGTGGATGTAAGTAAGATAGTAAATGACTGTTGAATCAGATTGGAAGAATGTACTGTGTAACTTATTAATGTGAAATTTAAATATTCCTCGGGTATTACCTACACGTTAAAATATTTTCACCGTTAACAGTTTGTACAAAAAAAATTTTAATTACAATCTTTATGAAAATATACTTACATATATATTTTCTTCAGATGTAATCATAGCTTTAATGAGTTAATATAATATTAATCTCATTTGATTTACCATTAGAACTAGAATATATAATCTCTAAAACATTAGAGTTTACATAATCGCCATGAAGAACGAAGATAAATGATGTAGAACGTCATGTAGAACGATGATTATGCTCGAGGTACATAATGAGATGTTGAGGTATGAGATGTTGAACTTGGGTTGTTGGTGGTATTGATGTTGATGGTACTGTTGGTGCCGTTGATGTTGTTGAAGCTGGTACGTTTTGTACCATATTTTTCAAGGCTACAACTCGGGCACGTAGTTCGTTGACTTATTACTCCGGGATAATTGTCTGTAAGAACGGGCGAATGAATAAGGTTTAGAATCTGAGTTATGATATAGTCATGGCGAGATATTCGGGAAATGAGGGTGAAAATAGTGTTACGAACAGGTTCGTCGGTAAGTGCTTCAGGTACTTCATCAAGAGGTGAATTCGATTAGTGGAAGGGATCGCCTTCTGCGCGTCTCCATTGATTAAGTCAACTACGAACCCATCAGATGAATTGAAGATGACTAGTTGGTTGATTCATTCTGGTGACGCTGCTTCCGGAGCTTAGGTGAACATCCATGTCGGAATAGCGGTCGGAATAACTATTAGAATAGCTATCGGAATCTGAGGGACTCGAACTGGCTGAGGGATTCATCTCGTACGATCAGATGAAGGATTTTCGATAAGAAATAGATTATAGGATGTAGATTAGTACCCTGCAATACATAGTTTACATATGCATATATAACACTAAAATCCCATAAGTTACGTAGGAATCTACAGAAGCTGTCAGGTAAAGGTAACAATAATAGATACGCTAAGATATGAATTTATCTATACACTGTTTATGCAATAGAGGTAGTAAGATGTGTCTAGACTTTAGATGATAAGCAAGTGATTCCCTAAGAATGATAAGCAGGTAATTTTTGACACGAAATGATAAGCAAAAC
The DNA here is from genome assembly GCF_046630445.1 of Rutidosis leptorrhynchoides. Taxonomy (NCBI): domain Eukaryota; kingdom Viridiplantae; phylum Streptophyta; class Magnoliopsida; order Asterales; family Asteraceae; genus Rutidosis; species Rutidosis leptorrhynchoides. The sequence continues at coordinate 192,153,661 of NC_092334.1, forward strand.
TTTTGACATGCAGACACGGTCGAAGTCCAGACTCACTAATGCATCTTAACAACTATCAGTTAGACACACTAATGCAAGACCTGGTTCGCTAAGACCATCGCTCTGATACCACCTGTGACGAACCGTCCTAATCCACCTGGACGAAGTCTTCAACAACTGGTTCCATTGCGAGGTACAGACCTCTATATGTCTTGAACGACTCCATGTAATATCTTTAAAATGAGCAAATGCACAGCGGAAGACTTAATTCATACCTGAGAATAAACATGCTTAAAAGTGTCAACCAAAAGGTTGGTGAGTTCATTAGTTTATCATAAACATTCATTTTCATCATTTTAATAGACCACAAGATTTCCGTTTATAAATATATGTATACTCGCAAGTGTAAAAAAGTACTCTATAAGTTGTAGGCACCATGTAACAAGCCTTAATGTTCATATTTTACCCTCTGAAGTATACCAGACCAGGTGTGTTTAATATAACTTCGAAGTACTAAAGCATCCCATAGTCAGGATGGGGTTTGTCAGGCCTAATAGATCTATCTTTAGGATTCGCGCCTACCGTACATAGATAAGTAGTTTAATGTTACCAAGCTAAGCGTATATTTCTGGTTTAAACCCACGTAGAATTTGTTTTAGTACTTGTGCGTATTTCGTAAAACATTTATAAAACAGCGCATGTATTCTCAGCCCAAAAATATATATTGCAAAAGCAATTAAAAGGGGAGCAAATGTAACTCACCATACTGTATTTCGTAGTAAAAATACATATAACATCATTGAACAAGTGTAAAATTGGCCTCGGATTCACGAACCTATATCATTTGTATATTTATTAACACATATAATGGAACTTACATAATTTCATCTATTAATATATATTATTTATATATTTAATGTTGTAGTTCATATATAATTTGTACTAAATTCTAATATATTTTCTATCGTGTTATATATGTATTTATTTTGTATATACATAATAGAAATGTTAATATTTTTAATATATATATTTATAGGTAATATTAATATATTTCTAGTATAAGTATATTTTTATATACAATATAGTTATTTGTTATAATAATATAATCACAATAGTGATAATAAAATTTTAAATAAAAAGGTAGTTTAAATAATAATAGTTGTATTAATAATAATACAAAAAAAATAATTTTAAATGATACTTTTGATAATATTTACAATTTCATTGAAAATTTTAAATAAAATGATAATTTTAAAATCAATGGTTCTTTTAATAATAATACTAAAAATAATAATTCTAATAATAATTCTAATAATAACATTTACATTGAAAATAATAATATTTCTAATAATAATAATAATAATAATAATAATAATAATAATAATAATAATAATAATATTAATATTAATAATAATCATCATAAAAGAAGTGAGTAAACTACCTTTAAGCTTTTCCTAAAAACAAATGACGCAAACCGGGCTCGAACCCGAGACCTCTCAGTTAAACCCAACACACTCTCAAACATTACACCACCCATTCATTCCTGTTTTTAAACCCGAATTATAAACTATATTTCTTATTTCGTCTGATCTTCTTCATCCCTAAACTAATCGATTTTTATCATCATCAATATCATCCTCGAACCCTCATAAATATTATGTATCGTGTTTTAGGCTCAATTGAGGGAAAACGGCCCAACAGACCCAATCAGAGCTTCGTAAGCCTAAAAAGAGTAGGATCATATGGCCCAATAGAAAAAGGAAAAGAATTACTCGGCCCAATGGAAACTATAAACTCTCGACCCAATATCACAACTTGATCACGGTCTAAGTATTATTTAAGCCCATTTGTGCTTATTTTTAAATGGCTTGTTTTAAAAAAAAAATGAAGAAAAGAAATGCAGGTATAGCAGCAGCCTACAAATGGTTTTTTGTGGGAATGGTTCGAACAGAAAAGATACAAAAGAAATAACTAACAGCGTAGCAAATGAAAATTTTCTGTTTTTGTTTCATCATCACTTCGTTGTTACTATTCATAATCTCCTATCTTCTCCATTAATTATCTTCTTTGTTACAAATCATGAAATAGAACGATAGCAGTACCATGTTGCTTGATAGAAAATTGAAACGAAATACGAATAGCAGTGGTGGTTTCTTACGAGGTTTGAGTAGAATTTAGAGAGGAAAAGAGAGAGAGTACAGTGAGGGATAGTGATGGTTACAGTGGTGGTCCGATGATGGGTTGTAACTGAAGTTGAAACAGAAATAATCGAGCGTAAAGGTGATGGTTATGGAGTTTAAGTTGGCGGTTTATGGTGGTGTTGGTACTACGGTGGCGATGGTGAGCTCACGGTTGGCTGTGGTGGTGAGTAATGGTTGTTTCATGGTGGCGATGAGTGGCCGAAGGTGGTGATTCAAGAGTGAGGGTGGTGCTTCATTGATGTAGTATATGCATGTCGATCAAATGAGGCAGAATATAAATGGAGTTTTTGAAATGCAATGTATGTATCTTTATATCAGTAAATATATATTTTAATTTAATAATTTAATAATTAATATTAATAATATAATCACACTAATAATCAAATTGAAAAGTAGGAAAGGAATCTTGGAGGAATGGTTAACATAAATAATTCATTTTAGATTTTTGTACACAGTATAGCAGCCGGCTGTTTGGCTTATTATCAAATCACGGAGTGTTATAACGTGGTTCTTTGCTAAACAGTTACGGATAAAAGTGTTCCTAAAAATCCCAAACTTTAGATTAAATATTTTTAATTATTTCACTCATTAACTGTTTAAAATCTGATCAAAAAGGTTCAAAAAATATTTATTTTCTGTTCTGATTTATAAGTACGGAGTACTAATATTTAAACTTAAAAAGGTAAAAATATTTTTAACAAATCTAAAATCTTCGTAATCGATTTACAGTTCAACTTTAATTTTAATCCTTCATAAACTCATGTTAAATCTATAAGAATGCTAACGAAATGTCAACCGTGTAATACAAGCTTTGATAAAATAAGCTCGAAATCATTTATATTCAATATATTCTCTCTATATATATAGACAGTTTTTAATAGCAAGCTTTATTACATAAATATATTATATATTTTAAACAAATAGATTTACTATAATTTTATATATTTACAAGTAATATTTATATACATATTTTATATGTATATGTATATATATATATATATATATATATATATATATATATATATATATATATATATATATATATATTAAATATATATATCTATTTATAATTAGTTGTTCGTGAATCGTCGGAAATGGTCGAAGGTCAATTGAATATTTGAAACAGTTCAAACCTTTTGAGATTCAATTAAATAGTCTTTGCTTATCATATCGAAATCATGTAAGAATAAAGTTTAAATTTGGTCAGAAATTTCCGTGTCACTACAACTTCAACACCATAATGGATACTTTTCAAATTACAATCACCATGAAAACTATAACCCCTCCACTACTCAACACCCTTCTTCGTTAGCCGGAGGTGTTGTTCCCTTTCAAATTAATGTCCTTTTCTCTGATAATACTCTGGTGGACGTATTTAACAATGGTAAAGGTTCGGTTTATGTGGATGCTACTAATACCTTGGAGTCACGTGGTGGTGACACCATTTTGATTGGAAGGTTGGAGAGGATTTCACATAACATGCTTGATGACGCATTCAGTAAAATCGAGCCAATTGTTGAAATTAAATCTTGGTCCTTTCAACGATTTGCATTCATTTCGTTCATTGATCCTGCACACGTGTCTGACAGGTTCATTCGTTGAATGGATCGAAGGTTTTTGGATGACTTATCTACGTCAGATGGCCGATTAGGAGGAGTGAAGGTAATGTTGCGATTGAGAGTGTGATATCACCCTATTTATATATATTTTTATACCCTTTTTACGTTGTTATCTTCCTCATTTTCACACATAAATGACATATTCCTATATTCCTTTGCTTATTGAGGGAAAAATGAGCAAAGGCTACTAACGGTGTGGAAAAGTTCATTTCTGATGATTGCACGTACATTTACATCAAAAAACTACAAGATAGAAGAAATCAAAAGAATAAAGAAATCCTTAAATGATTGAGCAAAACAATGAAGAAATTCTAAATAACCTTTGATATATGTGAGTTGTCACCATTTTGGCCGTAACTCGGTCATCCGGACTCCGATTAAGGTGAATCTAAAGCCCGCGATTTCGTAAGACGAAGATCTACAACTTGCAAGTGAAGTAGGCGGATCCAAAGAGTCTCAAGCCGGATGCCTAGCCATTTAGACTGGTCTCCTGATGAAAAATTTAAAATTTCGATGCCGGTCAAAGACTTAATCACTAAAGAACCTCGGGTCTGCGGCCTGGAACATCCAGCCGGTGGCCTGATCCAAAAATGGAAAGTGATTAATATTATTTAAAAAAATTTTAATGCAGTCAACGAGCATGTTTCAAAAGTCATCTCAAGCCGGTGACGGAGCATCAAAACTGCCAGAATTGAAGAACTGTTAAACCGCGTTTCTAGCTAAGACACCTCAGGCCAGAGGCCTGGCACTTTTGGCCGACTGCCTTACCCAATTTCAACAATATAAATTGAAGGATCCAACTCAGTTTTTTGTGTACATTGTTATGCGAAATTCCATCATTTCACTCTCGTTTCTGCATTTTATAGTATTGTAGGTTCGTTTATCTATCACTTTAATTTCCGTTTCATTCATGTAATTCCATTTGAAGATTTAAAAGTTCTACTATTTCAAGCTTCACATTTCTGCTACTATTTCAAGATTAATACAAGTTGAAGTTTTCTTTACACAATCATCTTTTATATTCGGTATTTTTCTTTAATGCCTTTAATTATGTCTTTCATTTATATTTTCATTTCTGCCCTGATAAGTTAATTATTTAGTGTTTGATTGGACTGATGAACCTGTAAACATTCGAACTTAATATTGTACAAGTGAGGTTGGCGGCCTGGTGACAGAGGCTGGTGGCCTGAGACCTTAAAGTATCATAAATTATTTCAAATATTGTCTATGGTTTTTAGATTAATTTTCTGTTTATTAACACTCCAAGCCGGCAGCTGTCTATGGCTAGCCGGCAATGATTTAAAGAACAAAAATGTTTCTGTTTGTAACACCCCGTTTTCCCCGTATATGATATACAGGTGTATCGTGTATGTACGATAGGTGCATGAAGGATTTGAGACATGTTCGCGCGTTAAAGTTCTTGTATGCGAGAAGTGATCAGGCCACGACCAAGGTCGCGGCGCGGAGCTGCCTGTCGCGGCGCGACAATTAACCAGAATCAGGATCAAGAGGCATGGTAAGACAGGAACCAGACCAAGGAAAATGTTACGGAGCGACTATTTAGGGCCGCAGCGCAGCAATATGGGCGGACTGGCACCAGTCTTGTGATTTTAAAAGATATTCAAGGGCGTTTTGGTCTTTTCACATATGAGGCAGATTATAGCCTCAAATCTGGTCCATTCATTCATTTCTCTTATTTTCTTTTTCCTTTTCTTTCTATTTTTCCTCTCAAACTTCAAAACCCCATTTGATTCAAAGTGTGATTTGGGAAGGAAGACTCGTGATTCGATCTTTGACATAGCAGACAAGTGTGTTCTCCTCGTTCTTAGCTACAATTTGATACTAGCGGTAAGCTCTAACTCCGAATTTCATTTTCGTGTTCATCATCTAAATTTTGGGCTTTTGGCTTGTATGTTCATAGATGGAACCCATTTAGTTGTTAATGGAAGATAATAACTAGGATTCGGGTTTATTAGTGATGAAGGTGGGTTTTGGGTTGGTTGATGATTTAGCCTTGTTTAGGGCTTTAAATTAAGTGTAATCACTATGATTAGTGATTATAGAAGTATTGGAACTCATTTGGGTGTGTTTGGTTGACTAATGTTGAAATGGGTCAAAATTAGGGTTTGGTGTCAAATTGGGCAAGACAAGTGTTTAACACTTGTGTTCGGGTTTAATTGGCTTATTAGGACCATTGTCACTAGTGTTAGTGATTATTGGTTAGTTTGGGCACGGTTTGTGCTTGGAGGTGCATTTGGGTCGAGATTTGCACTAGTTGTCAATTTTGGGTTGGTTTGTAAATCCTCCCTAATTGTGATGTTGTATTTGTGATAATGGAATAGGTACACTCCATCGATGGCTTGCGGATTATTCGGTAGCATTCATCAAGGCGACAAGGTGAGTGTTAATATTCTATGTGCATATGTATGTGTAGGATGGGTGTGGGTCAGGTGAAGTGATTTTCGGTTATAGAGCTCACTTCACATATAGGTGAATTTGATGGACTTGTGTATGGGTTCAATTGGCACGGTTGTGCATTTTGGTTGACCACCTTTGGCGAGGTGCACGTTTTGTGTGTACGTTATCACATGTGATTGTGATGTGGACTATTTAACCCCAATGGCGAAGGGTTGATATTGAATCGTGTTGTGAATTAGATAACCCCAATGGCGAAGGGTTGATGGGAGAAGTGAGTTACGTGTGGATGCGGATTCACGATGACACGTGTAGTTCGGTCATCTTATTGAGGTAGTGATCTCGTGTGGTTGCGGATCACTAAGGCTCATGTAGTTCGGCCAACCTCGATGTTTGTTGTGGTATTGAAGATAGTATTCTCATGTGGATGCGGATTTACTAAGGCTCGTGTAGTTCGGCAAATCTTCATGTTGGTAATTGGTAGTCGGTTCCGGTATTGGGTAAAGGGGTTAACCTTGGACGTTTGTATATTGTTTTATATATTGTCGTATTGTTGTGATGTAGCTAACCTGAAATGTCCCGTTCATATTGATTATAAACGTTCCATATTAATTGATTTCGTCGCGAAGTTTTGACCTCTATATGAGACGTTTTTCAAAAACTGCATTCATTTTTAAAACAACCATAACCTTTATTTTATCAATAAAGGTTTAAAAGCATTACGTAGATTATCAAATAATGATAATCTAAAATATACCGTTTAGACATGACCATTACATAATGGTTTACAATAAGAATATATTACATCAAAAATAAGTTTCCTGAATGCAGTTTTTACATAATATCATACAAGCATGGACTCCAAATCTTGTCCTTATTTTAGTATTCAACAGCGGAAGCTCTTAATAATCACCTAAGAATAAACATGCTTAAAATGTTAACAAAAATGTTGGTGAGTCATAGGTTTAACCTATATATTATCAAATCATAATAATAGACCACAAGATTTCATATTTCAATATACATCTCATACATAGAGATAAAAATCATTCATATGGTGAACACCTGGTAACCGACATTAACAAGATGCATATAAGAATATCCTCTATCATTCCGGGAAATCCTTCGGACATGATAAAAACAACATCGAAGTACTGAAGCATCCGATACTTTGGATGGGGTTCGTTAGGCCCAATAGATCTATCTTTAAGATTCGCGTTAATTAGTAGATCGGTTTACTAATTTTTAGGTTACCAAGCAAAAGGGGAATATTCGGCTTCGATCATTCACCCATATAATGTAATTTCATTTACTTGTGTCTATTTCGTAAAACATTTATAAAACTGCATGTATTCTCATCCCAAAATATTAGTTTTTAAAAGTGGGACTATAACTCACTTTCACAGATTTTTACTTCGTCGGAAAGTAAGACTTGGCCACTGGTCGATTCACGAACCTATAACAAATATGTACATATATATCAAAGTATGTTCAAAATATATTTACAACAATTTTAATACCTTTTCATGTTTTAAGTTTATTAAGTCAGCTGTCCTCGTTAGTAACCTACAACTAGTTGTCCACAATTAGATGTACAGAAATAAATCGATATATTATCTTGAATCAATCCACGACCCAGTGTATACACATCTCAGGCTAGATCACAACTCAAAGTATATATATTTTTGGAATCAACCTCAACCCTGTATAGCTAACTCCAACATTACTACATATAGAGTGTCTATGGTTGTTCCAAATAATATATATACATGGGTCGATATGATATGTCAAAACATTTTCATACGTGTCTATGGTATCCCAAGATTACATAATATATTAGAATACATGTATAATACAATATAAGTTAGCTAGGATATGATTTGTATAGAATTGTTTCAATATTTCCCGTAGCTACAACAATCATAAAATATCCAATCTTGTTTTACCCATAACTTCTTCGTTTTAAATCCGTTTTGAGTGAATCAAAATGCTATGGTTTCATATTGAACTCTATTTTATGAATATAAACATAACAAGTATAGTTTTATAGTCATAAATATAAGTTACAAGTCGTTTTTGTAAGAGGTAGTCATTTCAGTCAAAAGAACGACGTCTTGATGACCATTTTGAAAAACATACTTCCACTTTGAGTTTAACCATGACTTTTGGATATAGTTTCATGTTCATAAGAAAAATCATTTTCCTAAAAGAACAACTTTTAAATCAAAGTTTATCATAGTTTTTAATTATCAAACCCAAACAGCACGCGGTGTTACTATAACGGCGTATGTCTGATTTTACGGTGTTTTTCGCGTTTCCAGGTTTTAAATCATTAAGTTAGCATATCATATAGATATAGGAAATGTTTTTAGTTGATTTTAAAAGTCAAGTTAGAAGGATTAACTTTTGTTTGCGAACAAGTTTAGAATTAACTAAACTATGTTCTACTGATTTCAAGTTTAAACCTTCGAATAAGATAACTTTATATGTATGAATCGAATGATATTATGAACCTCATTACTACCTCAAGTTTTGTGGATAAACCTACTGGAAAAGAGACAAATGGATCTAGCTTTAAAGGAACCTTGAATGGCATGAAAGTTCTTCAAGCAGAATCATGACACGAAGGCAAGTTCAAGTAAGATCATCACTCGAAATAAGATTGTTATAGTTATAGAAATTGAACCAAAGTTTGAATATGAGTATTACCTTGTATTAGAAAGATATCTTACTATAAATAAGAAAGATTTCTTGAGGTTGGATGATCACTTTACAAGATTGGAAGTAAGCTAGCAAACTTGGAAGTATTCTTGATTTTATGAAACTAGAACTTATAGAATTTATGAAGAACACTTAGAACTTGAAGATAGAACTTGAGAGAGATCAATTAGATGAATAAAATTGAAGAATGAAAGTGTTTGTAGGTGTTTTTGGTCATTGGTATATGGATTAGATATAAAGGATGTGTAATTTTGTTTACATGTAAATAAGTCATGAATGATTACTAATATTTTTGTAATTTTATGAGATATTTCATGCTAGTTGCCAAATTATGGTTCCCACATGTGTTAGATGACTCACATGGGCTACTAAGAGCTGATCATTGGAGTGTATATACTAATAGTACATACATCTAAAAGCTGTGTATTGTACGAGTACGAATACGGGTGCATACGAGTAGAATTGTTGATGAAACTGAACGAGGATGTAATTGTAAGCATTTTTGTTAAGTAAAAGTATTTTGATAAGTGTCTTGAAGTCTTTCAAAAGTGTATGAATACATATTAAAACACTACATGTATATACATTTTAACTGAGTCGTTAAGTCATCGTTAGTCGTTACATGTAAATGTTGTTTTGAAACCTTTAGGTTAACGATCTTGTTAAATGTTGTTAACCCATTGTTTATTATATCTAAATAGATGTTAAATTATTACATTATCATGATATTATGATGTATTAATATATATTAGTATGATATATATAAAGTTAAATGTTGTTACAACGATAATCGTTACATATATGTCTCGTTTCGAAATCATTAAGTTAGTAGTCTTGTTTTTACATATGTAGTTCACTGTTAATACACTTAATGACATGTTTACTTATAATTTATCATGTTTAAACATAGTGTATCAATATCTTAATATGATTCATATGTATTTAGTAAAACGTTGTTATAACGATAATCGTTATATATATCGTTTAGAGTTTCTTAATTCAATAAACTCAATTTTATTTATATAACTCATTGTTAAAATACCTAATGAGATACTTAATTATCATAATATCATGTTAAGTATATATATATATATATATATATATATATATATATATATATATATATATATATATATATATATATATATATATATATATATATATATATATATATATATATATATATATCCATATATATGTCATCATATAGTTTTTACAAGTTTTAACGTTCGTGAATCACCGGTCAACTTGGGTGGTCAATTGTCTATATAAAACCTATTTCAATTAATCAAGTCTTAACAAGTTTGATTGCTTAACATGTTGGAAACATTTAATCATGTAAATAACAATTTCATTTAATATAAATAAACATGGAAAAGTTCGGGTCACTACAGTACCTACCCGTTAAATAAATTTCGTCCCGAAATTTTAAGCAGTTGGAGGTGTTGACGTATCTTCTGGAAATAAGTGCGGGTATTTCTTCTTCATCTAATCTTCTCGTTCCCAGGTGAACTCGGGTCCTCTATGAGCATTCCATCGAACTTTAACAATTGGTATTTTATTTTGCTTAATTCTTTTAACCTCACGATCTATTATTTCAACGGGTTCTTCGATAAATTGAAGTTTTTCGTTGATTTGGATTTCGTCTAACGGAATAGTGAGATCTTATTTAGCAAAACATTTCTTCAAATTCGAGACGTGGAAAGTGTTATGTACAGCCTCGAGTTGTTGAGGTAACTCAAGTCGGTAAGCTACTGGTCCGACACGATCAATAATATTGAATAGTCCAATATACCTTGGATTTAATTTCCCTCGTTTACCAAATCAAACAACGCCTTTCCAAGGTGAAACTTTAAGCATGACCATCTCTCTAATTTTAAATTCTATATCTTTTCTTTTAATGTCAGCGTAGCTCTTTTGTCGACTTTGGGCGGTCTTCAACCGTTATTGAATTTGGATGATCTTCTCGGTAGTTTCTTGTATTATCTCCGGACCCGTAATCTGTCTCTCCCCCACTTGACTTCAACAAATCAGAGACCTGCACTTTCTACCATAAAGTGCTTCAAATGGCGCCATCTCAATGCTTGAATGGTAGCTGTTGTTGTAGAAAAATTCTGCTAACGGTAGATGTCAATCCCAACTGTTTTCGAAATCAATAACACATGCTCGTAGCATATCTTCAAGCATTTATATCGTCCTTTCGCTCTGCCCATCAGTTTGTGGATGATAGGCAGTACTCATGTCTAGACGAGTTCCTAATGCTTGCTGTAATATGTGCCAGAATCTTGAAATAAATCTGCCATCCCTATCAGAGATAATAGAGATTGGTATTCCATGTCTGGAGACGACTTCCTTCAAATACAGTCGTGCTAACTTCTCCATCTTGTCATCTTCTCTTATTGGCAGGAAGTGTGCTGATTTGGTGAGATGATCAACTATTACCCAAATAGTATCAAAACTACTTGCAGTCCTTGGCAATTTAGTGATGAAATCCATGGTAATGTTTTCCCATTTCCATTCCGGGATTTCGGGTTGTTGAAGTAGACCTGATGGTTTCTGATGCTCAGCTTTGACCTTAGAACACATCAAACATTCTCCTACGTATTTAGCAACATCGGCTTTCTTACCTGGCCACCAAAAATGTTTCTTGAGATCCTCGTACATCTTCTCCGTTCCAGGATGTATTGAGTATCTGGTTTTATGAGCTTCTCTAAGTACCATTTCTCTTATATCTCTAAATTTTGGTACCCAAATTCTTTCAGCCCTATACCGGGTTCCGTCTTCCCGAATATTAAGATGTTTCTCCGATCCTTTGGGTATTTCATCCTTTAAGTTTCCCTCTTTTAAAACTCCTTGTTGCGCCTCCTTTATTTTAGTAGTAAAGTTAGTGTGAATCATTATATTCATAGATTTTACACGAATGGGTTCTCTGTTCTTTCTGCTCAAGGTGTCGGCTACCACATTTGCCTTCCCCGGGTGGTAACGAATCTCAAAGTCGTAATCATTCAACAATTCAATCCACCTACGATGCCTCATATTCAGTTGTTTCTGATTAAATATGTGTTGAAGACTTTTGTGGTCGGTATATATAATACTTTTGACCCCATATAAGTAGTGCCTCCAAGTCTTTAATGCAAAAACAACCGCGCCTAATTCCAAATCATGCGTCGTATAATTCTGTTCGTGAATCTTCAATTGTCTAGACGCATAAGCAATTACTTTCGTTCGTTGCATTAATACACAACTGAGACCTTGCTTTGAGGCGTCACAATATATCACAAAATCATCATTCCCTTCAGGTAATGACAATATAGGTGTCGTAGTTAACTTTTTCTTCAATAACTGAAACGCTTTCTCTTGTTCATCCTTCCATTCAAATTTCTTCCCGTTTTGCGTTAACGTAGTCAAGGGTTTTGATATTTTAGAAAAATCTTGGATGAATCTCCTGTAATAACCAGCTAGCCCTAAAAATTGGCGTATGTGTTTTGGAGTTTTCGGGGTTTCCCACTTTTCAACGGTTTCAATCTTTGCTGAATCCACCTGAATACCTTCTTTGTTCACTATATGACATAGGAATTGAACTTCTTCCAACCAAAATGCACACTTTAAAAACTTAGCGTACAGTTTTTCTTTTCTCAGCAACTCTAGCACTTTTCTCAAATGTTCTTCGTGCTCTTGATCATTCTTCGAGTAAATAAGTATGTCATCGATGAAAACAATGACAAACTTGTCAAGATATGGCCCACACACTCGGTTCAATAGGTCCATGAACACAGCTGGTGCGTTAGTCAATCCAAACGGCATAACCATAAACTCGTAATGACCGTAACGTGTCCTAAAAGCAGTCTTTGGAATATCATCCTCCTTCACCCGCATTTGATGATATCTAGAACGTAAATCGATCTTCGAATAAATAGACGAGCCTTATAGTTGATCAAATAAGTCATCGATTCTCGGTAGTGGGTAGCGGTTCTTGATGGTAAGTTTGTTCAACTCTCGGTAGTCGATACACAACCTGAATGTACCATCTTTCTTCTTGACAAACAAAACAGGAGCGCCCCATGGTGATGTGCTTGGTCGAATGAAACCACGCTCTAAAAGTTCCTGTAACTGACTTTGTAATTCTTTCATTTCGTTGGGTTCGAGTCTGTATGGAGCACGAGCTATTGGTGCAGCTCCTGGTACAAGGTCTATTTGAAATTTAACGGATCGATGTGGGGGTAATCTTGGTAATTCTTTCAGAAATACATCGGGAAATTCTTTTGCGACAGGAACATCACTGATGTTCTTTTCTTCAGGTTGAACTTCCTCGATGTGTGCTAGAATGACGTAACAACCTTTTCTTATTAGTTTTTGCGCCTTCAAACTACTAATAAGATTTAATTTTGCGTTGTTCTTTTCTCCGTACACCATTAAAGGTTTTCCTTTTTCACGCATAATGCTAATCGCGTTTTTGTAACAAACGACCTCTGCTCTCACCTTCTTCAACCAGTCCATGCCAATTATTACATCAAAACTCCCTAACTCGACTGGTATTAAATCAATCTTAAACGTTTCATTACCCAGTTTAATTTCTCTATCCCGACATATATTATCTGCTAAAATTAATTTACCATTTGTTAATTCGAGTAAAAATTTATTATCCAAAGGCATCAATGGGCAACTTAATTTAGCAAAAAATTCTCTACTCATATAGCTTCTATCCGCACCCGAATCAAATAAAACATAAGCAGATTTATCGTCAATAAGAAACGTACCCGTAACAAGCTCCGAGTCTTCCTGTGCTTCTACCGCATTAATATTGAAAACTCTTCCACGGCCCTGCCCATTAGTATTCCCCTAATTCGGGCAATTTCTAATAATGTGGCCCTGTTTTCCACATTTATAACAAACAGGGTTGGTATTACTTGCTCCAACACTATTCGTTTCGGCATTACTTGTTCCGACATTATTTGTTCCTTTGGTTCTGTTAAACTTTGGTCCGTAGACCTCACACTTTGTCGCGCTATGACCATTTCTTTTACACCTGTTGCAAAATGTCGTGAAAAACCCCTGATGATTTTCTTCACACCTATGACATGGCTGTTTTTGGTTTTTGTTGCCGTTGTTATTATTGAGGTTGTTGTTGGGATTGTTATTGTTGTTGAAACAGTTGTTGTAGTTGTTGTTGTTGTTGAGATGTTTGTTGTAGTTATTGTTAGGATTGCGGTTATTATTGCGGTTGTTGGGATAGTTGTTGCGATTGTGGTTGTAATTGTTGTTGTTGTTGTACTGGTGACTCTTGTCACCGTTTTCCTCCTACTTCCTCTTGAGTTGTTTCGTGTTGGCTTCTTCGGCCGCCTACTCTTTAATTCTTCCCTCAATCTAATTTATGAGTTTATTAGCCATTCGACTTGCCTTCTGTATAGAAGCAGGCTCGTGTGAACTCACATCTTCTTGAATCCTTACTGGTAACCCTTTTACAAACGCGTCGATCTTCTCTTCTTCATCTTCGAATGCTCCCGGACACAATAGGTACAACTCTGTGAATCGTCGTTCATATGTGGTAACGTCGAACCCTTGTGTTCGTAACTCTCTAAGTTCTGCCTTGAGTTTATTGACTTCGTTTCTAGGACGGTACTGCTCGTTCATCAATTGCTTGAATGCCGACCACGGTAGTGCGTAAGCAGCATTTTGTCCTACCTGTTCAAGATAGGTGTTCCACCACGTTAACGCAGTACCTGTGAAGGTATGCGTAGCGTACTTAACTTTGTCCTCTTCAGTACACTTACTTATGGTAAACACCGATTCGACTTTCTCGGTCCACCGTTTCAATCCAACTGGTCCTTCGGTTCCATCAAATTCCAAAGGTTTGCAGGCAGTGAATTCTTTGTAGGAGCATCCTACACGATTTCTTGCACCGTTAGCTGCATTGCTAGATTCAGAGTTATTGTTGGTATGTAGCGCAGCCTGTACTGCGGCTATGTTTGCAACAAGAAAGGTAAGAAATTCCTCTTCGCTCATATTCATGGTGTGTCGAGTAGTTGGTGCCATTTCCTTCAAAATAGCCAATTGAATCAAGTTAATCATACAGAATATTAAGAGTAGTCAATAGTATTTCGTAGCATAATATGAACTCATTTATAAAACTTTTTCTTCATATTAGTGTTTTATAAGTTTAAATTCGGGTACTACCTACCCGTTAAGTTCATACTTAGTAGCTAATATACAATTCAACTACTACAATTCCATATGAAAAACTGATTATAATAATATATCACATACAAATATTCTTCAAACTTACAACTTCGCTATATTACATATAACATGAAATATAGTACACTTTGATACATGACAGTTTTGAAGATAAACCTAGTTAATACGCAAGTTGTTCAGCAAAAGAAATAAAGACACGTAATTCATAAGTCCAGAAACAAGTCATGCATTCTGGTTTTACTAAGACAACTTCCCATCCTTGGTTTTGTGGAAAGTAACCGTTATGACCATTGGCTAGGCAGCATGTTGTAATGTCGTCAAAAGGATGAGGGTTTCGTAATGCCCAACAGCCCCGTAAAAATCTAAAAACCTTGTTTCTCACCCCAACTACTGAATCCGTCACTTGTGGGAAGGTCTTATTTAAAAGCTGCAATCCGATGTTCTTTTTCTCATTTTGGTAAGAAGCGAACATCACTAACCCATAAGCATAACATGCTTCTTTATGTTGCATGTTAGAAGCTCTTTCTAATTCACGAAATCCTATGTTGGGATATGTTGAGTCAAAATACGTTCTTAACCCGTAGCGTAAAATTGCATTTGGGTTCCCCGCATTTAATGCTTTAAAGAAAACACAGCGTAACTTACGGTCTCTCCAATCTGATATACCCCACCTATCAAAGGAAAGCCTTTTATAAACTAAGGCATTTCTGGAAAGTCTTTCAAATGTTTGACAAGTTAATTTCGCAATAACTAAATGTGCTGATGAATTTTGACCGACTCTAGACAAGATTTCCTCAATCATATCCTCTGGTAGGTCTTCTAAAATATTTGGTTTTCTACCCTTAACGTCCATTTTGTTTTTATACTGTAAAATAGACAAGGATTAGATTCGTAAAAGATAATTAACAAACAATACAAGCAATTTTTTTTTCATAGAACATAAAAGTACAAGCACACTACAATACATATAATATACAACATGATTACAACCCTCTAATCGGAATCACTGGTTTCTTCTTCTTCTTCGAACTTGGTTCGTTTTCCTAATTTTCTAGGAATATATGGTGTTCCTCTAATACGAGCCGTCGTTTTCCACAATGGTTTAGAGAAACCTGGTGGTTTAGAGGTGAAGGTATTTCGTATGCCCGAGAGACATATTAAATTAATGTGGCCAACATGTTATGATCCAAGTCGGGTCATACCCAATAACAAGCTTACCGACACCTTATAAGTATTTAATCATAACGAATGGATCGTTAAATAAATACGCGACACTTGGATTTCAGAAAATCGGTTTTCTGAAATATTATTACTTGAGATAAATTATTTGGATGATTTATATATAAATATATATATATAATTATTTATGGATTTAAATAATTAAAATGTGCTATATTTTATAAAAGGTTTTATAAAATATACAAGTAACAAATAAATACATGAAGTATTTACAAGTTTATAAAAATTGAATGGATTTTTTTTATAAACAAACATGGCCTGCATATGTGGACTCCAAGACATTAAACCCATGCTTATTCTTGTTACTTTTGATAAGCACATTTCCTTAAGTGCATGTCTTTTGACTCTAACACAAATACATGCAATATACATAAAACAAGTAAGAAAAAAACTGCAAAAAAAAGAGCTTGGGCTGCTGTTTTCTGCCGTGAGGTTTTAAGGGAGAAAGGGAGTCCATTTTTCTTTTAGCAAGCTTGTTTTCAAGTGTTGATTAAATCCTAACCAAAGTACAAGGTGTTGGTCACAAGTTTGGGGTATAATCACTTGAGGTTTCATTGTTTTGAGGCTCCATTCATCATCATTCTTGGAGCATACTGCTGTCCAGTTTTAAGCAACATTCAATAGGCTTTCAAGCTTGTGTTTGAAGTGTTTAAGGGTTCTAAACATTAGCAAACTCAAAGGTATTGTTGGTGCATCAAAGGGTTGAAGTTTAAGACACTTGAAGGTTCAAGTTGGAGCTCATTTCATCATCTTAATCACCAAACTTTCTGCCCATTTATAACAGCCCTCAAACCTTAGTTTGAGGAGGTATAACTCTTTCCTTCTCTTGTTAATATGTAAGCATAATGTTCACAACTTGATCCATGGGATTTAGCTTTAAATTGGTTGAAGTTTAACAAGTAAAACTTGATAATTACACGCTTCCGATTATAATGATTCTTAAAAGGTTTTAAGACTTATGAACTTGTTAAATTTCAACAATGGTATCAGAGCCGAAGTTGTTGAAATATGCTTCGTATTGTTGTTTTAAAACCCATCAACTTTGCATTCTAAGTACATGCATGAAAGAAGAATGCAAAAATTGTTGGATTTGGGTGGGTTTGAGTAGATGGCTGAATTCTTGGAGGTTCCAAAAGGGGTTTGGAACTTGCCATTTTGGTCATTTTGTTCACATGTTGTTGTTCACAATCAATGCCTAGACCTTGTGGTTGTTTGGTTGCATGTTTGAATGATTTGTATTATTCATTTGGTATGTAATTATTAATTCATTCATTTGGTTGTAATATTCATGCAATTTGGTTTGTAATAATTTTTTTTTGGTTATGTAATTTATTTTATATTTGGCACGTAAAATAGATTAGGTTGCATTTTCATTTTCTAGACAAAATGTATTAGGATATATTTTGTAACAAGATGAAGATGCAAGAAGATCAAGAGGAAGAACACAAGAAGCATGTGGATGCAAGGTTAAGTGGGAGGTTAAAACCTCCTATTTTGTGTTATAACCCTTACCGGTGGCATTTGTTTTCGGCTAAACAAATGTCTACCAAATTGGCTTGATTGTGAACATATTGTTTTGCATGCTTGGTTGTTATTGTATGATTGTGGATTGTATGTTTGTATGCTACAAGTTAAATCACACATGTAAACAACAAATAAAACTAAAATTTAATTGGTTAAATTAGACGCTATTAACAACATGCAAAACGACAATTTAAATGGTTAAATTGAAATGGTAAAAGGACATTAATAAACGGTTATTAAGAATATGATAAGGATCATACATATAAAATGGTTTATATCAAGTAATTAGCTTAATTACAAAACATGAAAATGGATTTTCAAATAAACCATACACTAAATGCATGTTGGTGTATGGTGCAAAAGTTTTCTCAAACTAGAATTAATGAAAACTTAAAATCCCTTATTACAAGGCAAACAAGTTAAACGCCATCCTATTGTGTGACACTTAAAAGTACTAGGGAACTCATAATGGGATAAAGGTCACCTAACCGTTATGAGCAAACTAATATGATTAAGGTAAATTTCGCATGCTTGTGGGATAAAGGTCACCTAACCACATGTATGCTGAATTTACAAGTCTATACAAGTAGGACGACTTGATTTGGGAATCATGAACTTAGGGTCACCGAAGCATGAGGAACAAATAGGCGTTGATGGGATAAATATGCCATGCAAAAGGATTGCATGATCCCATACTCTAGAAGTTGCAAATGGATTGCAATTGTCATTTATTGACTACCTAGCTAAATCAAATTGCGGGATAAAGGTCACCTAACCGAAATTTGGTTTACCGTTGGATTCTAGAATTTAATAGTTCAATTTGATTTAAAGGGTATTGAATGTTAAATTAAAATCGATACTTAAACGAACTTTGTTAATTTTGTAGATGGCCGCCAATAACAACAACAACATACCAAACGCACCACTTAACCTAAACAACCTATCATTAAGGTCTCTCTTAGAGAAAGACAAACTCAACCATACCAACTTTATGGATTGGTTCCGCAATCTTCGGATTGTCCTCAAACAAGAGGATACATCGTATGTACTTGAGGACCCCATTCCCGATCAACCGGATGAGGATGATGAGGAGGCAATGGCCTTTTACGATAAGTATTGCCGCGACTCCCTTCAAGTCTCATGCCTAATGCTTGGGACTATGATTCCCGAACTCCAAAAGGATTTCGAGCATCATAGTGCATACGACATGATAACGCAATTGAAGGAGATGTTCCTTCAACAAGCGCGTGTCGAGCGTTTCGAGACCGTTCGGGCGCTACATGCTTGTCGTATGGACGATACCCAATCGGTTTCATCTTATGTGCTTAAGATGAAAAGCCTTATTGATCGTGCTAACCGTCTTAACCTAAACATATCAAATGAGTTAGCCACCGATCTTATCCTTAACTCCCTATCAAAAAGGTTTGATCAATTTGTAATTAATTACAATATGAATGGGATGGATAAGAGCATAGGTGAGCTTCACGGTATGCTTAGAACGGCGGAAACTAGCATGGGTAAAAGGGCTTTACCCGTGTTAGCAATCAATCAAGGTGGATCCAAAGGTAAGACCTCTAAGCCAAAGGTGGCTAAGAGAAAAGGACCCGCCTATCAAGGCAAAGGGAAGGGGAAGATGGTTACCCCAACCATCAACAAGGCTAAGAAGCAAAAGGTAGCTGAGAAGGCAAACCCCAAAGAAGACCCGTGTTTCGGTTGCGGTGAAATGGGTCACTGGAAGCGAAATTGCCCGGTCTATCTTAAGGAGTTGAAGGACAAGAGGGATGCAGGGCAAACCTCAGGTAACATATATATGGTATATATTGAGCTTAATATTACTTCTTCTAATACATGGATATTAGACACAGGATGTGGAACTCATATTTGCAATTCTTTGCAGGGGTTCAAAAGAAGTGATCATATGGCGGGAACATCAAGTCTCTATATGGGCAATGGTGCAAAGGTGCATGTTAAAGCTCAAGGAGATTTTGTTTTGAAGCTTCCAAGCGGATTGGAACTTATTTTAGAAAATGTTTTGTATGCTCCGGATTTGTGTAGAAACATTATTTCTATTTCTCGCTTAAAACAATGTGGTTTTAATCTTAATTTTGTTAATGATGATATCCATGTTTATTTAGATAATGTATTCTATTTCAAGGCTTCGCCTTCAAATGGAATTTATGAATTGGTTCATGATGATGCATCATCTAGTAGCTCAATGTACCATACTAGCACCAAGAAACTCAAAAGGGATTTGAGTGATTCCTACTTATGGCATTGTCGCCTTGGTCACATAAACAAGAATCGTATGCATACACTTCAAAGGAATGGACTTTTGAAATCGAATGAAATGGACTCGTTTGATGTATGTGAATCTTGTTTACAAGGCAAAATGACTAAAGTGCCTTTCAAAGGGACCTATGAAAGGGCTAAAGACTTATTGGGATTAATACATTCGGATGTATGTGGACCCTTTAAGCCCATGACTAGGAATGGTGAAAGATACTTCGTTACTTTCATTGATGACTTTAGTCGTTTCGGATATGTCTACTTATTAAGACACAAGGACGAAACGTTTGAAGCATTCAAAGAATATCAAAACAAAGTACAAAATCAACTCAATAAGACAATTAAGGTACTTCGTACCGACAGAGGAGGTGAATACCTAAGCGATGCTTTCCAAGATCATCTTAGGAGTTGTGGGATTATCTCACAACTTGCTCCACCCGGAACACCCCAACTTAATGGAGTTTCCGAAAGGAGGAACCGAACCCTAATGGATATGGTTCGATCTATGATGGCAAGAAGCTCGTTACCTCTATCATTTTGGGGTTATTGTCTAAGCTCCGCGGCTCGTATTTTAAATATGGCCCCAACCAAGAAAGTGGAACGAACTCCTCACGAGATGTGGTTTGGAAAACCTCCTTCTCTATCATACTTAAAGATATGGGGATGTGAAGCTTATCCTAAGCGTTACGTCCCTAATAAGTTGAATGCTCGATCCACGAAGTGTATCTTCATAGGATATCCCAAGGATGATATGGGATACTATTTCTATGATCCATCTGAACAAAATGTATTTGTTGCTCGGAAGGCGGAATTCCTTGAAACTAAGTTCCTAATGGAAGGAAATAGTGAAAGGAAGATAGATCTTGAAGAGGTTCAAGATCAAATAGATGATACACAATTGGTTGACACTAGCACTCAACATGAAAATGTTGATAGTGATCAAATGGATGATCAAAATACACAAGACATTCGTAGATCTGGTAGGATTAGCAATCCTCCTGAGAGATATGGTTTTCTCATAGATGGTTGCTATACGGTTGATTTGGATGAACCAACAAACTACCAAGATGCTTTATCAAGGATTGATAAAGATAAATGGCAGGAAGCCATGAAATCTGAGATGCAATCCATGTATGACAACCAAGTTTGGGAACTTGTTACGCAACCTCCTGGCTCTAGGCTAGTTGATTGTAAATGGCTTTTCAAAATGAAAACCGACATACATGGAAACTTGGATACATACAAAGCTAGACTTGTAGCAAAAGGTTTCACTCAAACTCAAGGGATTGATTATGATGAAACTTTCTCGCCAGTGGCAATGCTAAAGTCTATTAGGATATTATTTGCCATTGCTGCTCACTATGACTATGAGATATGGCAAATGGATGTCAAAACCGCTTTCCTAAATGGATATCTTGAGGAAGATGTTTATATGGTACAGCCCGAAGGTTTTGTTGATCCGAAAAATCCTAAAAAGGTATGCAAGTTAAAGAAATCAATCTACGGATTGAAACAAGCATCTAGAATGTGGAATCATCGTTTTAATGAAGAGGCAAAGAAATTTGGCTTCATTAAAAATGGTGATGAAGCTTGTGTATACAAGAAGGCTAGTGGGAGCTCTATAATGTTCCTTGTGCTATATGTGGATGATATATTATTGTTTGGGAATGATATAACCACAATGCAAGAGGTCAAAACTTGGCTAAAAGGTTGCTTCTCCATTAAGGATCTTGGAGAAGCACAATACATATTGGGGATTGGGATCTATAGGAATAGATCCAAGAGATTGATAGGTTTAAGTCAAAGTACATACATTGACAAAATCTTGAAAAGGTTCAAGATAGATAACCCTAAGAAAGGTTTGGTACCTATTCAAAGAGGAACCGTTCTCAGTTCATCTCAGTGTCCTACCATGAAAGATGAACAAGAGAGAATGAAGAAAGTCCCATACGCATCTGCTATTGGGTCTATCATGTATGCAATGATATGTACTAGACCGGATGTGTCATGCGCTCTAAGCTTGACAAGTAGATACCAGAATAACCCAGGAAACAGTCATTGGATTGCTGTTAAAAGTATATTGAAATACCTTAGGAGGACTAAGGATATGTTTCTAATATATGGGTCTGGTGAGGAGGAACTTGCTGTAAAAGGTTACGTGGACGCGAGTTTCCAAACTGATCGAGA
Source organism: Rutidosis leptorrhynchoides (assembly GCF_046630445.1). Lineage (NCBI taxonomy): Eukaryota > Viridiplantae > Streptophyta > Magnoliopsida > Asterales > Asteraceae > Rutidosis > Rutidosis leptorrhynchoides. The sequence continues at coordinate 192,176,027 of NC_092334.1, forward strand.
TGACTCTCGATCACAATCCGGTTATGTCTTCATGTTAAATGGTGGTGCGGTCTCTTGGAAGAGTTCGAAACAGGAGGTTGTTGCGTTATCCACTACAGAGTCAGAATACATTGCCGCCTCACTGGCAGCTCAGGAAGCTGCATGGATGAAGAAATTCATAGACGACTTAGGAGTGGTCCCTTCCATTCAGGACCCTCTTGAGATCTTTTGTGACAACGAGGGTGCGATTGCTCAAATCAAGGAACCTCGTGCTCATCAAAAGACTCGTCACATTGAGCAGAGATTCAATTACATCAGGGATGAGGTTGAAAAGGGAAAGATATGTATTCACAAAGTTCACACAGATCAAAATGTTGCGGATCCACTCACGAAGCTTTTACATGGGCCAAAACATGAGGGACATGTTTGTGCATTGGGGCTTCGATATTCTAGTGATTGGAAATGATCTATTTTATGTATTGTAACGGAACGAATTAGTTCAAACTCATTAACATAATTATGGTATTAATTTAATTATGAGTCATGTTCCAATTTTGCATATTTTATCCATGAATAAACTATTATTCTAAATTCCGTAGTCGATCACATTTGTGGGAACTAGTGTGAGGTTTAGACTATTATGAACTCGGATTGGTATACATTCAAGTTGAATGTGGGGCAAGGTTGCAACTAAGGTTCATAGATATTTGTGGGATACAAATATTGGAAGACCCGCTCTCAAGAATTACTGTATAGAGCCTTTGTGGTTGATCACATGTAATCTTGAGTAAAGGAGAATATCATTGTATCCTCTGACCTGAGATACATATTGGGTTCGGATATTCACCAAATATTGTGCCTTGATTCTTTCCTTCGCTATTCTGAAATATGGTAGTACATAAGGGAGAACTCAGGTATAATGTAAAGTGTATATCTTGGACGTATGTAGTCAAGATGGAATTTGTCCCTCTTATTCGTTGAGAGTCAGATGTCTAAGGCCTGATAAAGTTAAATCTATAAGAGAGTGATCACTCTGTATCTCTTGGATTTAACATGACATCTTGGACGAAAGGAAATAATGAAAGATTCACCTATTCATGTTCGAGACGGGAACTCGAAAAGGATGATGTTATTGAATGGCACAAAGTCATAACATATTGGGGGTGATGGACGGTCGTTAGGTGGTATCCGTCACTTGCATTAATTTCTTATGTTTCTCGTGCAAGTGGGAGATTGAAGGTATTTCGTATGCCCGAGAGACATATTAAATTAATGTGGCCAACATGTTATGATCCAAGTCAGGTCATACCCAATAACAAGCTTACCGACACCTTATAAGTATTTAATCATAACGAATGGATCGTTAAATAAATACGCGACACTTGGATTTCATAAAATCGGTTTTCTGAAATATTATTACTTGAGATAAATTATTTGGATGATTTATATATATATATATAATTATTTATGGATTTAAATAATTAAAATGTGCTATATTTTATAAAAGGTTTTATAAAATATACAAGTAACAAATAAATACATGAAGTATTTACAAGTTTATAAAAATTGAATGGATTTTTTTTTATAAACAAACATGGGCTGCATATGTGGACTCCAAGACATTAAACCCATGCTTATTCTTGTTACTTTTGATAAGCACATTTCCTTAAGTGCATGTCTTTTGACTCTAACACAAATACATGCAATATACATAAAACATGTAAGAAAAAAACTGCAAAAAAAGAGCTTGGGCTGCTGTTTTCTGCCGTGAGGTTTCAAGGGAGAAAGGGAGTCCATTTTTCTTTTAGCAAGCTTGTTTTCAAGTGTTGATTAAATCTTAACCAAAGTACAAGGTGTTGGTCACAAGTTTGGGGTATAATCACTTGAGGTTTCATTGTTTTGAGGCTCCATTCATCATCATTCTTGGAGCATACTGCTGTCAAGTTTTAAGCAACATTCAATAGGCTTTCAAGCTTGTGTTTGAAGTGTTTAAGGGTTCTAAACATTAGCAAACTCAAAGGTATTGTTGGTGCATCAAAGGGTTGAAGTTTAAGACACTTGAAGGTTCAAGTTGGAGCTCATTTCATCATCTTAATCACCAAACTTTCTGCCCATTTATAACAGCCCTCAAACCTTAGTTTGAGGAGGTATAACTCTTTCCTTCTCTTGTTAATATGTAAGCATAATGTTCACAACTTGATCCATGGGATTTAGCTTTAAATTGGTTGAAGTTTAACAAGTAACACTTGATAATTACACGCTTCCGATTATAATGATTCTTAAAAGGTTTTAAGACTTATGAACTTGTTAAATTTCAACAAGAGGTTCTCGGGTCATTGTTACATTTTAAGAAATACGGATGTTGTCGATACATATAAAGTTCATCGGGGTTGGAATCAGTTTTTCTATTTTTATACCGTTTCCCTTATTATTTTCTTTCGCTTTATTAAATTGGGTCGAGGTAATTTTTATAACATCATCGGAATCCTCATCGGGATCCGATTCATCGGAAAATTGGTAATCTTCCCAATATTTTGCTTCTTCGGCGAAAACACCATTGACCATTATTAACTTTGGTCCGTTGGTTGAGGATTTTCTTTTATTTAATCGATTTACTATAGGTATCAATATTTCTTCCTCCGGAACCTCTTCTTCTGGTTCCTCCTCTTCCGATTCCTCCTCTTCTGGTTCCTCTTCTTCCGGTTCCTCCTCTTCCGGTTCCTCCTCTTCTGGTTCCTCTTCAGGAATTTGTGAATCTTTCCAAAATATATTCGACTCTTCATTATTATTAGGTGAATCAATGGGATTTGTACTAGAGGTAGACATCTATCACACAATATTAAACACGTTAAGAAAATAATATATCACATAATATTTACATGTTAATAATATATAGTTTCCAACAAAAAAAAAAGTTAAGCAATCGTTTTTGAAGAAAAACACGGTCGAAGTCCAGACTCACTAATGCATCCTAACAAACTCGGTAAGGCACACTAATGCAATTTTCTGGTTCTCTAAGACCAATGCTCTGATACCAACTGAAATGTCCTGTTCATATTGATTATAAACGTTCCATAATAATTGATTTCATCGCGAGGTTTTGACCTCTATATGAGACGTTTTTCAAAGACTGCATTCATTTTTAAAACAACCATAACCTTTATTTTATCTATAAAGGTTTAAAAGCATTACGTAGATTATCAAATAATGATAATCTAAAATATACCGTTTACACACGACCATTACATAATGGTTTACAATAAGAATATATTACATCAAAAATAAGTTTCTTGAATGCAGTTTTTACATAATATCATACAAGCATGGACTCCAAATCTTGTCCTTATTTTAGTATGCAATAGCGGAAGCTCTTAATAATCACCTGAGAATAAACATGCTTAAAACGTCAACAAAAATGTTGGTGAGTTATATGTTTAACCTATATATTATCAAATCATAATAATAGACCACAAGATTTCATATTTCAATATACATCCCATAAATAGAGATAAAAATCATTCATATGGTGAACACCTGGTAACCGACATTAACAAGATGCATATAAGAATATCCCCTATCATTCCGGGAAATCCTTCGGACATGATAAAAACAACATCGAAGTACTAAAGCATTCGGTACTTTGGATGGGGTTCGTTAGGCCCAATAGATCTATCTTTAGGATTCGCGTCAATTAGTAGATCGGTTTACTAATTCTCAGGTTACCAAGCAAAAGGGTCATATTCGGCTTCGATCATTCACCCATATAATGTAGTTTCATTTACTTGTGTCTATTTCGTAAAACATTTATAAAACTGCATGTATTCTCATCCCAAAATATTATTTTTTAAAAGTGGGACTATAACTCACTTTCACAGATTTTTACTTCGTCGGAAAGTAAGACTTGGCCACTGGTCGATTCACGAACCTATAACAAATATGTACATATATATCAAAGTATGTTCAAAATATATTTACAACATTTTTAATACCTTTTAATGTTTTAAGTTTATTAAGTCAGCTGTCATCGTTAGTAACCTACAACTAGTTGCCCACAATTAGATGTACAGAATTAAATCGATATATATTATCTTGAATCAATCCACGACCCAGTGTATACACGTCTCAGGCTAGATCACAACTCAAAGTATATATATTTTTGGAATCAACCTCAACCCTGTATAGCTAACTCCAACATTACTGCATGTAGAGTGTCTATGGTTGTTCCAAATAATATATATACATGGGTCGATATGATATGTCAAAACATTTGCATACGTGTCTATGGTATCCCAAGATTACATAATATATTAGAATACATGTATAATACAATATAAGTTAGCTAGGATATGATTTGTATAGAATTGTTACAATATTTCCCGTAGCTACCACAATCAAAAAATATCCAATCATGTTTTACCCATAACTTCTTCGTTTTAAATCCGTTTTGAGTAAATCAAATTGCTATGGTTTCATATTGAACTCTAATTTATGAATCTAAACAGAAAAAGTATAGGTTTATAGTCAAAAATATAAGTTACAAGTCGTTTTTGTAAGAGGTAGTCATTTCAGTCGAAAGAACGACGTCTTGATGACCATTTTGAAAAACATACTTCCACTTTGAGTTTAACCATGACTTTTGGATATAGTTTCATGTTTATAAGAAAAATCATTTTCTCAGAAGAACAACTTTTAAATCAAAGTTTATCATAGTTTTTAATTATCAAACCCAAAACAGCCCGCTGTGTTACTATGACGGCGTATGTCCGATTTTACGGTGTTTTTCGTGTTTCCAGGTTTTAAATCATTAAGTTAGCATATCATATAGATATAGGAAATGTGTTTAGTTGATTTTAAAAGTCAAGTTAGAAGGATTAACTTTTGTTTGCGAACAAGTTTAGAATTAACTAAACTATGTTCTACTGATTTCAAGTTTAAACCTTCGAATAAGATAGCATTATATGTATGAATAAAAAGGTGTTATGAACATCCTTACTACCTCAAGTTTTGTAGATAAACCTACTAGAAAAGAGACAAATGGATCTAGCTTTAAAGGATCCTTGGATGGCTTGAAAGTTCTTGAAGCAGAATCATGACACGAAAATAAGTTCAAGTAAGATCATCACTCGAAATAAGATTGTTATAGTTATAGAAATTGAACCAAAGTTTGAATATGAGTATTACCTTGTATTAGAAAGATATCTTACTATAAATAAGAAAGATTTCTTGAGGTTGAATGATCAATTAAAAGATTGGAAGTAAGCTAGCAAACTTGGAAGTATTCTTGATTTTATGAAACTAGAACTTATAGAATTTATGAGGAACACTTAGATCTTGAAGATAGAACTTGAGAGAGATCAATTAGATGAAGAAAATTGAAGAATGAAAGTGTTTGTAGGTGTTTTTGGTCGTTGGTATATGGATTAGATATAAAGGATGTGTAATTTTGTCTACATGTAAATAAGTCATGAATGATTACTAATATTTTTGTAATTTTATGAGATATTTCATGCTAGTTGCCAAATGATGGTTCCCACATGTGTTAGGTGACTCACATGGGCTGCTAAGATCTGATCATTGGAGTGTATATACCAATAATACATACATCTAAAAGCTGTGTATTGTACGAGTACAAATACGAGTGCATACGAGTAGAATTGTTGATGAAACTGAATGAGGATGTAATTGTAAGCATTTTTGTTAAGTAGAAGTATTTTGATAAGTGTCTTCAAGTCTTTCAAAAGTGTATGAATACATATTAAAACACTACATGTATATACATTTTAACTAAGTCGTTAAGTCATCGTTAGTCGTTACATGTAAATGTTGTTTTGAAACCTTTAGGTTAACGATCTTGTTAAATGTTGTTAACCCATTGTTTATTATATCTAAAGAGATGTTAAATTATTACATTATCATGATATTATGATATATTAATATATCTTAGTATGATATATATATACAGTTAAATGTTGTTACAACGATAATCGTTACATATATGTCTCGTTTCGAAATCATTAAGTTAGTAGTCTTGTTTTTACATATGTAGTTCATTGTTAATACAATTAATGACATGTTTACTTATCATTTATCATGATTAAACATAGTGTATCAATACCTTAATATGATTCATATGTATTTAGTAAAACGTTGTTAAGATAATCGTTATATATATCGTTTCGAGTTTCTTAATTCAATAAACTCAATTTTATTTATATAAATCATTGTTAAAATACCTAACGAGATACTTACTTATCATAATATCTTGTTAACTATATATATATATATATATATATATATATATATATATATATATATATATATATATATATATATATATATATATATATATATATATATATATATATATATATGTCATATATATATATATGTCATCATATAGTTTTTACAAGTTTTAACGTTCGTGAATCACCGGTCAACTTGGGTGGTCAATTGTCTATATAAAACCTATTTCAATTAATCAAGTCTTAACAAGTTTGATTGCTTAACATGTTGGAAACATTTAATCATGTAAATAACAATTTCATTTAACATAAATAAACATGGAAAAGTTCGGGTCACTACATAACCCTCCGGGTGTAGCTTATTGGTGTTGTTCACATCGTCGTTGGTGAACTTATATTTGTTGTTATTTTTAGCTTAATGCTTAGTGATCGTACAGTATGCTTAGCTTAGCTTTTCTTTATGCTTGGATGATCCGGTATGCGTTATTTGATTTACTTGTGTGGCATGTCCATTTTATGCATATATATGTATGTAGTATATTCTCACTCACTAAGCTTTAGCTTACCCTCTCGTTGTTTACATTTTTATCGATTAGCATGGAGGCGGTCTCTCGGGTAAGCGTGGGGACTAGTGGACTTGCGTAGTTTGCTTTAGAAGATGTGCTTTTGGATCGATTAGGATTGGGTAGCGTATTCCCAATCACCATGCTCGGTTTTGTTGGACATTAAAATAGTCGGGTCGTGTTTGCCCGTTCAGATATTTAAACTACGTATTAAATGTTTTAAAAGTTTATTGAACTTATTACTTGTGTTAATGATGTTTTGGAAACATAATTGGGGCCTAAATATTAATGTATTAAAGAAAAAAATTTACGGGCCGGTTTAAATACGGGTTGGGTTGTTTCAAGTGGTATCAGAGCATAGTCTAAGGGATTTAGGCGACTTGAGATAGGTGCCTAGACTTAGACTTTTGTGTGTGCTTAATTGTTGCTGGACTTGTAGGAGTACAGGTCAGAACGGGTTATAGTTAGTGCCTTGTTTGTAGGTGGACTAACTAGGATTTTGGCATGTATTGTGATGTAATTCTTGCGTGTGTTTATATCGCGTAGAATTTTTGTTGTGTTGGTTTATATCATCGAGCGAGGCGGTTGTTGTACTAACAAGTTGATACGACGTGTGTGCGTAATAAGGACTTGCAAACCTTATTACGGGTGCAAATCGTGTCTAACAAGTGATGTACGACGAGTGTTTAGCAAGATGGGGCGGTATTGTATGTGTGGTTTAATACGTTCGTGGACTAATTGTTTTGCATTCCTTAGAATGACGACGCAAAACGAGATAGAGACGAATGACATTGAGTTTAACGCTAGAGTTGCGATCGCCGTTGTGGAGCAAATGGGTGCGTTTCGAGAAGAAATGGATAGGAAGTATTCCGAACTTCAAAGTAGTGGGGAAATGGAGCGTTGTCTTAAGAGCTTCATGAGGACTAAACCCCCGATGTATGATGGGAAACCGGATCCTTTGGTAAGCACAACTTAGATCTCAGATGTCGAAGGGTGTTTTCGTACTATTGATTGCCCTCCCGAGAAGAGGACAAGACTCGCTACTAGTTTGTTGCGGGGTAGGGCGAAGGATTGGTTGGATGGTAAGATTGATCTTATCGGTGGTGAGCCGTTTATCGCGTTACCGTGGGATGAGTTTAAGGAGGAATTCTTTGAGCAGTTCTGGACATCAGACAATTTATCTGAATTGCGTAATGAGTTGCAAAATTTGCAACAGGGTTCTATGGATTTGAATACTCTCAAGATGAACTTTATGGCGAAAGCTCGTTTTTGCCCGGAGTATTTGGGAAATGATCGTTTGTTGATGGAAGATTTCTATCGGACTTTGAATGATGACTTAAAGAACAAAATTAGCAGAGGTCAGGCGAAATCGTTTGCGGAATTATTCGTCGTGGCTAGGGGTTTCGAGTCGTATTCGAATTCAAAGATTGTTGAACCTTCAAGTAAGAAAAGGGTAGTTTCGTATGGTGCTCCAAGTAAGGGTAAAAGTGTGAGCACAGGTGGTACACGGATGAGTATATCAGATTCTAGTGCGTCTAGATGTTACAATTGTGGCGTGAGGGGTCACAAGTCTTGGGAATGTTCAGTGTCAAAGGGTGATGGCAAAGTGTGCTTCAATTGCCAAGAGAAAGGACATCGTAAGTCGGAGTGTTCCGAGTTAGCGGGGACGGGTGTGTCAAGGAGACGTTAAGGTACGTTTTGTTTTAATAAATATGTCCTTTGATTATTTATTATGTGCCATTGAGTTTGGATTTGTTAAAAGCCTTGTGTTGTGCATGTTATTGTTATGGGTGACGTTCCTAATGGAAGTACCCTATGATGATGTTTTGATCGATGGGCGAAGGGCGTAAGACTTGGTGCAACCAAGCATTCCTTAGTGTTGGGAAATGTTTCTACCAAGCTACGAGTATGGGCTTTGGTGTTTGGTCGCTAAGCGCGTGGTTGCTTTTGTCTTGAAGTTAATGAACCATGGGGTTCGACGGGTGGATAGAACCCTTGAGATCGAGTGTTTTGAGTCTCGATGTATGTTGTTAATGGAGTCTACGTGACGCGATGTTAGGTGCCTCTTTCATACCTACTATCGTGGAATTCGACTCTGATTGTGTTGCGGTTACATTGTACTTAGGGTACCCTAGAGAAACCCTTAGGTACATGAGTGACTAGGTGGGAAATTTGACAAACTATAGAAATTGGTTAACTGCGAGAGTAAAGTTTGTATACTTGTGATGAACTCTCCGTTCGAAGTGTTTAAGGATTGGTTAAAATCCTTCGTATGCTCAAGATTGGAGCAAGATGTGGTGATGGGTCGTGTGAACCCAATTGTTAGTAAAGTCTACCCTTGGTAGCATTGTACGGTTGTACAAGGTGCGGTTATGGGACATAGTTCCAAGTGGGGGAGTTACACTCCCGCACGAGGAGGTTTTAGTGTGAGATTTCGGATGATACTCTTAGTAGATCCGGGATTTGTGTCGAGACCTAGAGTTGGTCAATTATGGTAAAAGTACGATTTAGAATAAATTGTACTTATGGTTTTAGATTTAAATTATCACCGAGGTGGTAATGTGGCGAATATCATTTAGAGATAATAGACGTGTTTGACGAGCAAGGTGAGATCCCTCGGTTAAGGGATGTGTGCATCGAATTCTCTTTTAGAAGAATTATTGTCTTGAGCCTATGTGCGAAATAGGTGGTTCTTGCTCGATTGTGGTGTAATAATGCTAAAAGCGAACATATATTTCATAGCATTATCCCTCAAGAAAGACAAGCTTTTAGTTGCAATTGTTCAATTTACAAGTGATATTCGTTTAAATAATAAAAGGTGAAGACAAAAGACAAATTCGACGATTTAAAGACGCAAACGACCAAAAAGCTAAAAAGTGCAAAATACAATTCAAGAGGTTCAATTTACTGATAAGAAACGTCTAAAAGTTATAAGAGTACGAGCCGCGTAATGCAAAGTACAAGATATTAAATAGTACGAAAGGACGTTCGAAAATCCGGAACCGGGACATGAACCAACTATCAACGCGCGACGCAACTGAGCTAAAATTACAAGTCAACTATGCACACAAATATAATATAATATATAAATAATTCTATAAATTCTATATATATTATATTTATATATTAAAATAAAAACCGTCGGCAAACAAGAAAACAAAAGTTTGTGAGCTGTCTCAGGGGGCCATGCGATCGCATGGCCTGGAAGAGTAAAATCCATGCGATCGCATGGCTGAAGATTCCAGGCCAGGTCCTATAAATTGCAAGTTTGGGCGACGAGTAATATACATCTTTTTCTAATCTCTCTCTCACAAATATATATATATATATATATATATATATATATATATATATATATATATATATATATATATATATATATAATTTTAATTTTAATTTAAGATTAATAATAATAAGGTTATGTTAACGAATGTTGTAAGTGTGTAAGTCGAAATTATGTCCATGTAACGCTACGCTATTATTAATCATTGTAAGTTATGTTCAACCTTTTTAAATTAATGTCTCGTAGCTAAGTTATTATTATGCTTATTTAAATTGAAGTAATCGAGATGTTGGGCTAAAATATTAAAGACGGGGTAATTGGACTTTGTACCATAATTGGGGTTTGGAAAAAAGATCGACACTTGTGAAAATTGGACTATGGACTATTAATGGACTTTATATTTGTTTAACTGAATGATAGTTCGTTAATTTAATATATAGATTTTCAATTTGACGTATCTATAAATAACCATATACACTCGATCGGACACGATGGGCGGGATATTTATAAATATTAATAATCGTTCATTTGACCGGACACGAGAATGGATTAATAGTCAATGAACTCATTAAAACAGGGGTGAATTACATACAAGGACATTTGGTGTAATTGATAATAAAGTATTAAAACCTTGGATTGCACACAGTCGATAATCTGGTGTAATCATTAACAATGTATTAAGACCTTGTTACAGTTTAAGTCCCCAATTAGTTGGAATATTTGACGTCGGATATAAGAATAATTTGACGAGGACACTCGCACTTTATATTTATGACTGATGGACTGTTATGGACAAAAACCAGATGGACATATCGAATAATCCAGGACAAAGGACAATTAACCCATGGTAATAAATTAAAATCAACACGTCAAACATCATGATTACGGAAGTTTAAATAAGCATAATTCCTTTATTTTATATCTTATCGCACTTTTTAATTATCACAATTTTATTTATCGTCATTTAATTTATCGTACTTTTAATTATCGTATTTTTATTTATCGTCATTTACTTTACGCTTTAAATAAAGTTATATTTATTTTTAATATTTTACATTAGGTTTTAATTGCGACTTAAGTTTTAAAATCGACAAACCGGTCATTAAACGGTAAAAAACCCCTTTTTTATAATAATAATAATAATACGACTTATATATATATATATATATATATATATATATATATATATATATATATATATATATATATATATATATATATATATATATATATATATATCTTTATACAAATATAGTTTAAAAATATAGCTGTAAACTTGGCTAGTTCCCTGTGGATGAACCGGACTTACTAAAAACTACACTACTTTACGATTAGGTACACTGCCTATAAGTGGTATAGCAAGGTTTAGGTATATCCACTCTATAAATAAATAAATAACTTGTGTAGAATTGTATCGTACTTAATAGTATATCGCAATAAAAATATAACTATTTCGTATACGCTGTTGCACACATCAAGTATTTTTGGCGCCGCTGCCGGGGAAACTTAACGCCGAAGCGAAACGCGATATATAAAAAAAAGATTTTTATTAAGTTTTAATTTCTTTTTGTAAAAATACGTTTTAAATATTAAAAATACAAAAATTTAAAAAGAAAAATGAATTATATATATTTTTAAGAGTTTGTTTAAAATATATAAAATTATAAAGTATTTCTATTTTTTTTATTTTAGTTTTTAAAATACAAGTTTTTTTTATTTTTTATAAACATTTTCTATAACTTAAAAACATAAAAAAAAATAATTAAAACTGTAATTGGGCCGAAGCCTGTCGAAGCCCAAACAATTGGCCTGGTACCCGAAGCCATGTGATCGCATGGTATTATAACACTCAGTTCATGCGATCGCATGAGCTGATTTGACAGAACTGAAACCTTAGCTGATCGAATTAGGGTTTGATTTATATATAATTAATATTAATTAATAATAATTAGGGTTTTATTTAAATATTAATTAGTTTAAGTTTTGTTTAATTTAAGTGTTAATTAGTTTTATTAATATATAAAGTAATACTTTTATAAAATAATAATATAAAAATAATATTTTTATAAAATTGTAATTTTAGTACTTTTTATTTCTTTTTATAAATTGTATATTTTAATCGTTTATTCGTAATATTTGTATTTTTATCGTTCGTAATTAGTTTTAAGTTTAGTTATTTTTATTTCTAAATTTTAAGACTTTGCCGTAAAATCCCTTAAGTGCTTTTTCTTTAGACTAAGATTTAGGTGCTCTAGAATTTTACGACGTCACTTATCGCTTAAATATTTATTAGATTTTAGTGCCCTTTTAAGTTATTGCCGTTTTGGATATAGAATTCCTTTTAAGTTTTAATTCCTTTAGACGCAACTTTTAATTCTTAGTTTTTAGACTTTTAAGTTTCGATGCTGCATTTTCTTATTTTTCGACGATTATTTTTCGACCTTTTATTTTTTTCTGACGTTTTTCGACGCACTCTTTTTCTTTCTTATTTCTCGACGCTCTAGTTTTTAGGACATAGAATTTTCTATTTCTTCTCTAAAATTTCAAAACGAAAAATTATTTTAAGTAGGTTAAATTGATAGACATCCAAAATTTTCTGGTTCGTAGTAATAGTTGGATTTGTTAGTGGCGAGTTGTGGGCTTCCGATTTAAAGGGTCCTGGCTACCTGCTGCATCTATTGGCTATTCGAAATGTGGGAAAAATCAGAAAAGACTATTAATTTGATAACTTATATAATTTTTATCTTTTATAACTAATAGGATATTCAGTGAATGCACCGAGCAAAACGTTCACCACCTTTCATACGTTCACCACCTGTATCTCGATCAAGACATTTAGCCAACATTGTCGCTGTTGATTTTTCTTTAGAATCGTCATCTAGTCGACCAAGTACTCCAATTCAAATTTCCGATAATCCATTTTTTGAACCCGACCTCACAATTGAGAACCCGGAGGATATTCAGGGACAATTCAGAGATCCTGAACTACTAATCATTCCTTCTGAACCACAAATCACTCATCCAAAGATTGTCGGGGAAGAAACCATTAAGTCAAAATCCTCTAGTGATTCAGATTCAACAAATTCAATCATGGAAAATCTGGAACCTCTAAGTCTGGAAGACCGAATGAGAGCTAAACGCACTGGCCAAGGTCACGCAATTACTCAACCAGACATTAATGCGCCAGATTATGAAATAAAAGGACAAATCCTACACATGGTAACTAATCAATGCCAATTTAGTGGTGCGCCGAAGGAAGATCCAAATGAACATCTTCAAACCTTTAATAGGATTTGTACTCTATTTAAGATCAGAGAAGTTGAGGATGAACAGATCTATCTCATGTTATTTCCCTGGACTTTAAAGGGAGAAGCCAAAGATTGGTTAGAATCGTTACCTGAAGGGGCGATTGATACATGGGATGTCTTAGTTGAAAATTTTCTTAAACAATTCTTTTCGGCATCTAAAGCCGTGAGACTTCAAGGAGAAATTGTTACGTTCACACAAAAGCCAAATGAAACTCTATATGAGGCGTGGACAAGATTTGGAAAATTGTTAAGAGGATATCCGCAACATGGTTTAGACACTTATCAAATAGTACAAATATTCTACCAAGGATGCGACATTACTACACGCAACGACATCGATATAGCAGCTGGTGGTTCCATTATGAAGAAAATCGCAACTGAAGCTTACAAAATTATTGATAACACTGCTTCTCACTCACATGAGTGGCATCAAGAAAAAGATATCATTAGATCATCTAAAGCGGCTAGAGCCGATTCTAGCCATGACTATGATTCCATTTCCGCAAAGATAGATGCTTTCGAGAGACGAATGGAAAAGATGACTAAAGATATTCATGCTATACGAATTAGTTGTGAGCAGTGTGGAGGACCACATTTGATAAAAGATTGTCTCAGTATTGAACAAACAATGGAACAAAGAGAGAATGTTTCATACATGAACCAAAGGCCTAGAAATGATTATCAGAATAATTATCAACCGCCAAGACCAAACTACAATCAAAACCAGAATTATAACCGAAATGTTCCATACAACAACCAACAAGGTCCTAGCAATCAACAAGTATCCAATAATACTTACAACTAGCAAAGACCTATTTTTCCAAATAAACCACCACAAACCGATGATAAAAAGCCAAACTTAGAAGACATGATGTCAAAGCTAGTTGAATCTCAAACTCAATTTTTCACATCTCAGAAACAAACTAATGAACAAAATGCTCAAGCATTTAGAAATCAACAAGCTTCTATTCATAATCTGGAATAAGAAGTGAGTAACCTAGCAAGGTTGATAGGTGAAAGAAAGTCGGGAAGTCTACCTAGTGATACAAATGCTAACCCCCGGAACGAAACAGCTAAAGCCATTAATACGAGAAGTGGTATTACACTTAAACCACCTGAATTCTGATGATTCTATTCCTACTCCACAGGCATCACAGCCTGAGCAAGAAAAGGAAACAGAACCAGTAATTGAAAAGGTTAATGAAGATAACACAGTTAAGGCTAAACCTTATGTTAAACCATACCAACCACCGCTTCCTTACCCAAGTAAAATGAGAAAAGAAAGACTTGAAGTCGAGCAATCTAAATTCTTGGATATGTTTAAACAAATAAATGTAAATCTTCCTTTCATTGATGAGATTTCAGGAATGCCTAGATACGCTAAATTCTTGAAAGATCTAATCAAAAATAGAAAGAAAATGGAAGAACTCTCGGCTGTTACAATGAATGCTAATTGCTCTGCAGTACTGTTGAATAAGCTACTAGAAAAACTTTCAGATCCAGAAAGTTTCACAATTCTATGTTTTTTGGGTAGTCTTAGTTCAATAGAAGCATTGGCAGATTTATGTGCTAGTATAAATTTAATGCCATATTCATTATACACTAAACTAGACCTCGGAGAATTAAAACCAACACGAATAAGCATACAACTAGCCGATCGATCAGTAAAATATCCTATAGGGATAATGGAGAACATGCTAGTTAAAGTTGGTACTTTAGTATTTCCAATAGATTTTATTATTCTGGACATGGAAGAAGATTCTCGAGTTCCTCTTATATTAGAAAGACCATTCTTAAACACGGCTAAAGCAATAATAGACGTGTTTGGTAAGAAACTGACCCTAAGTATAGAGGACGAGAGTGTTACCTTTTCTGTTGATAGAGCCATGCAACAACCGCAATCTGCAGATGATACATGTTATTATATTCAAACTATAGATTTACATGCAGAATTGTTAGAAGAATTTCCAGAATTACAAGGAACAGAAGAATGTTCTATAGGAGAAGGAACTGAACCAATTGATGAAACTGAAATGTAAGCCGCACTTATGGCTAATGAATACGAACCAACAACAGAAGAACTTCAAATGCTAAAAGAAGAAGATAGATATAGATATAAATCATCGATAGAAGAACCACCGACATTAGAGTTAAAGCCACTTCCAACCCATTTGGAATACGCTTATTTACATGGTGAATCCGAATTACCTGTAATAATATCGTCTTCTCTTACTGAAAATGAAAAATCTCAACTCATTGCTGTGCTAAAAGCTCATAAACCAGCTATTGCATGGAAGATTGATGACATTAAAGGCATAAGTCCTTCGTATTGCACACATAAAATCCTTATGGAAGAAGGTCATAAAACATATGTGCAACGCCAACGAAGACTAAATCCAAATATGCAAGATGTTGTTAAGAAAGAAATTATTAAACTGCTAGATTCAGGTTTAATTTATCCAATCTCTGATAGTCCAGGGGTAAGCCCAGTTCAATGTGTACATAAGAAAGGTGACATGACTGTCATCACAAATGAAAAAAATGAGCTTATTCCTACTAGGACTGTAATAGGATGGCGTGTTTGTATTGATTATAGAAAAATAAAATGACGCCACCAGAAAAGATCACTTTCTCTTACCTTTCATTGATCAAATGTTGGAAAGGTTAGCTAGGAACAGTTACTATTGTTTTCTTGACGGTTTCTCCGGATACTTTCAAATTCCAATCGCACCCGAGGACCAAGAGAAAACCACGTTCACGTGCCCTTATGGTACTTTTGCTTACAAACGCATGCCATTTGGACTTTGCAACGCCCCTGCAACCTTTCAAAGGTGCATGATGGCGATTTTTCACGACATAATAGAAGAATGCATGGAAGTTTTCATGGATGACTTTTCAGTCTTCGGTGATACTTTTGAAACATGTCTAGTTAATCTTGAACGAATATTTATTAGATGCGGGCAATCAAATCTAGTACTTAATTGGGAGAAATGCCATTTCATGGTTAAAGAAGGCATCGTTCTTGGTCATAAAATTTAAAAAGAAGGAATTGAAGTGGATAGAGCTAAAGTAGATGTAATTGCCAAACTTCCACATCCCACCAATGTTAGAGGAGTTAGGGGTTTTCTAGGGCATGCCGGTTTTTACCGACGTTTCATAAAAGATTTTTCTAAAATTGCCACTCCTATGAATAAACTCCTAGAAAAGGATGCTCCATTCATCTTTTCAGATTAATGCATCAAATATTTTAATATTCTTAAAGAAAAACTCACTAATGCGCCGATCATGATAACTCCAAATTGGAATCTACCATTTAAACTTATGTGCGATGCAAGTGATTTTGCAATGGGAGCCGTTTTAGGACAAAGGATTGAAAAACGATTTCAACCTATTTATTACGCTAGTAAGACATTACAAGGAGCACAAACGAATTACACAACTACTGAAAAAGAACTCCTTACCATTGTCTTTGCTTTTGACAAATTTCGTTCATATCTCGTTCTAGCAAAAACGGTGGTCTATACTGACCATTCTGCTCTTAGATACCTATTTTCAAAACAAGATGCCAAACCACGATTAATCCGTTGGATCTTACTCTTAAAAGAGTTCGATACTGAGATCCGAGACAAAAAGGGAGCAGAAAATCTCACCGCTGATCATCTTTCTCGTCATGAAAATCCCGAATTAGAAGTTTTAAATCAATCGGCCATACAAGATAACTTTCCTGATGAATATCTATTGAAGATAGATTATAATGAAATTCCATGGTTTGCAGACTATGCAAACTACTTAGTATGTGGATTCCTTGAAAAAGGGTTGTCGTACCAAAAATGAAAGAAATTCTTTAGTGATATAAAACACTATTTCTGGGAAGATCCACATTTGTTCCTATGGAATAATACGCCGATGTGTATTCGGGAATGAATACAGTCAAATCTTAAACCATTGTCACACAGGACCAACAGGAGGGCATTATGGGCCACAACTTACAGCAAGAAAAGTCTATGACGCTGGATTCTATTGGCCTACAATTTTCAAAGACGCACACCTTCTTTGTAAATCCTGTGATGCTTGTCAAAGGGCCGAAAAAATAAGTCAACGTGATGAAATGCCACAAAATGTCATTCAAGTATGTGAAGTATTTGACGTTTGGGGTATTGACTTTATGGGTCCATTTCCAAAATCTCATAATAATCTCTACATTATCGTTGCCATTGATTATGTATCTAAATGAGCGGAAGCACAAGCTCTCCCAACTACCGATGCACGAGTTGTAGTCAACTTCTTAAAACGTCTTTTTGCAAGGTTTGGAACACCGAAAGCTTTAATAAGTGATCGGGGTACTCATTTTTGTAATAATCAACTTGAGAAAGTTCTCAAAAGATATGGAGTAACTCATAAAATCTCAACCGCTTATCATCCACAAACAAGTGGACAAGTTGAAAATACCAACCGAGCATTAAAACGTATTCTAGAGAAAACCGTAGGATCAAATCCGAAGGAATGGTCCATGAAATTGGAGGATGCACTCTGGGCTTTTAGAACAGCCTACAAAACTCCAATTGGCACCACACCTTTTAAACTTGTTCACGGAAAAGCATGTCACCTTCCAGGAGAAATTGAGCACAAAACATTTTGGACTTTGAAGACGTGTAATCTTGATTTACATGAAGCTGGACATCTACGGTTAATTCGATTAAACAAATTAGAAGAATTAAGACATGAAGCATATGAAAATTCGTTAATCTATAAAGAAAGAACGAAGAAATGGCATGATAAAAGAATCAGAAGTTAAGGAAGGAGACAGAGTTCTTCTTTTTAATTCACGATTCAAGCTATTTCCTAGAAAATTGAAAAAAAGATGGTCTGGACCATTCATAGTCAAAAGAGTTTTTCCGTACGGAACAGTAGAATTAATAAATTCAAATGGGGTTGAATTTAAAGTTAATGGTCACAGAGTTAAACATTACATAGATAATCAAATGGAAGTTGAAGATGAAGTTAATCACAATTTCAACACCACAGCTAACTAAGTGTGGGAAGATTCGAATCTTTTTAGGGTAATATGTATTTCTGTTAGAGTTAGATATTCTGTTCTCGTGTAGTTTTCGAGAATGGAATCCGCATGGTCTTTCCCTAGCAGACCCTACAGAACTAGTCTTCTCCCTCCATTCTGAATTTTTATTTCTTTTAGGTTTTACGAGATGAAGAATTCCTTTGATCTGAACCATGGTCTACTACTACACGCTATGATTACTAAACGTAATAATAACACTTTCCCGAGTGAACTAGTATCATTCATAAGAGGCAAAATGGACGAAGTGAGGAAAGAACTCAGAAAAGATCATCAAAAGACACATTTTGGTAAAGGAAAATCAAAATCCGCAACAAAAGAGCACGACACCTTGAAAGATGTCATAAATGCGGAAAATGGTCACACAAAGGTAAATGTTCGAACAATCAAACATATTCAAATACCCGAATTTGTTACTCTATGCAGAGAAGGACCGTTCATATGTTTAGAAGAAAAATTGTTGAAGAATCGAGCTTACGCTTATGTAGCTATGGAAAACCAAATCACACGACTCTCCTATGAGTCGACTAAAGCAGGTCTCTGAGAATTCTTTCTCATAGGTAAGTATGTATAGTTTTTATTTTTGTTTTTATTTATTGCTTTTAACCTTTTGATAATAAACGCTGAATCGTTCGCTATAAAGTATTAAATTGGTATTCTATAAAATTAGGTATGCGAAACCGAAATTATTGATATCATACAAAAATTTATTACATCATTGCGAAATTTACCGTTTATTCTTAAGGTATAAATATCTTTAATCAATCAATCCAAAATATTTCAAAAATTCATCAAGAATAAAACTAGGTAATATAGCCGAAATTACTTTACCCAAAAGAGGGGCATATATTTTTGATAATATTTGATTGATTAAAGTGGGATAAAAGACCAAAAAGATTTTTAATTTTAATTTTTTTACCTTGTTTTTAAATTAATATTAAATTGTTATTGAAAATTTTTATAATCAATATATTTAAGTTTTTAAATATTTTAATATTTTTAATATAAGTTTGTAAAACTAATATATTTAAATATTAATAATATTTGTATGAAATTTTATTATACATTTTAATTTTAAGTTTGGTGTGAATTTAAAAACAAAATCTACTTTATTTCATTGAGTTAAAAATATGATTTCTAAAATTCGTCGTGAGTTGAAGACTAGGTCGTTGAACCGAAATTGCTTTACCTAAGGGAGGGACGAGAAATTTTGTTATCATTATTTTTAATCTTATTTGAGTTAAAGTATGCCAAAAACGTTAAAAAACCAAAAATCTTTGCTTTTAAAACAATTGCTTTAAAATGACAAATTTTAAAATTTTGTCGAGAGACGAACTAGGACAACGATCCGAAACGCCATCATTCTTAAAAGAAAAAAAATTATAATTAATTTAATTTTTGTTTTATTAAGTTAAAGGTTTTTATATATCAAAAAAAAAAGGGGGGTCAGACCCCATGCGATCGCATGGGGCTTCCTCTTAAAACTCATGCGGTCGCATGACCCTAAAAAACTAGTCAGAAACAAAAGGCCAGCGAGCTGTTATGTTCCACACAACACACACACAAACATACGCAAATACTCTCAAAACACTCTCTAAAATCTTCATTTTTTCACCAAATTCAACCAAATTTCGTTCTACAATCAGCTTTAATCATGCCTTTCTTCAGATGGGCAAGCAAAAAGGTAAAAATTTCACCCATAAACTCTTAAATTTTTCAGTTTTAGTGTTCTTGAGCTAATTTTTACCTAATTTAATTTTGTTAATTTTTAATGTAATTAGAGTTAAATTGTTAGTATATTATGCATGTATAACCTAGATTGATGCTATTTAACATGATTTGAATCCAAAAACTTCAAAATTTTTAGAAATCTAGGGTTTGTGTTCTTGAGCAATTTGGGGCTTTTTGATATAAACAGGTTATGGCCGAATTTTGTCATGAATTATTGCTAAATTAAGTAATGTAACATGTTTAGGTAGCTAAATGATCCAAACTTTGATCCTAAACATGATTTTTGAGAATTAAAGTGGACTTTTCAAGTCTAAAATTCGTGAACTTGATTAATTTGATATAAATATCATTTGAAACTTGTTCAATTGCTAGTAATGATTATTTTAACATGTTATTTGAGTAGAATGCTTATAAACTTTCTAAACATTTTCATATATGCTTATTTGAAAAAGTGTAGAATTGATAAAAATATGAAAATGAGCATGAGTTTAATATGGATTAAACATGTCATTGTAATTGTTTCTAGTTGTTATTTTGCTAACACTAATGCATATTTGGATGCACAAATTTTGTGTTTAATGTGTTTTGCAGAAATATACCGAATCTGGCGGTGCATCATCATCCAGACAACCTGAAAACGAACCACAGCCAGAAATGCAATATGAGCCACAATATGAACCAGAACCTAAACAGGAACAACAATATCATAATGATCAACACATACCATATTATGATCCGGAACAAGAATATGTTAATGCCTACGTACAATTTCTGATTCATCCAATAATAGAACACCCAACGATTCATGAAGAGCTGTTGCATCCCAATTTGAGATTTGATCAAAGCTGGAGAGCTTACCCGACGTAGCAAAGTAACAAATTTAATCTGGTAACGAAAAATATAGAAGTACCGAGGATAATCGATTAGGAGCCTTTGGAAAGGGTCTAACTAGCTAACCTAATTAGACTGCTACTGATCCAAAGGTATGGGAACTCTTCTTTTCTCGATTGGGAACGTTTATTCACCATTCGTAGGCCTGTATATAAGGAATGGTGTGTTGAGCTTATGAGTACTATATCACTTGATATGGATGTAGTTAGGTTAGATGATAGAAATTTTCTTAGATTTTTACTTGGCCGTAGGATGTACAGGATGTCCATGCTGGACATGGCCAGGTGTAGTGACCCGTCCTAATCCACCTAGACGAAGTCTTTAACAATTGGTCCCATTGCGAGGTACTGACCTAAATATGCCATGAATGACTTCAAGTAATATCTTTCAAACGAACAAATGCACAGCGGAAGACTTAATTTAAACTTTATCCTTATATGACTTCGACACGATAAGCAAAGTCTGTAATGTTGAGTTTCAAAAATCTTTGAACTGTGTTTAATATATTCATTTGACCTTCGACTGCTCTCGATGATTCACGAACAATTGTGTATATATAGATGTATATATATATAAATATAAGTATATATAATAAATTGAAATTATAAAATATAATTTAAACATTAAAAATTAAAGATGTAAAGTAAGATACAAAATAATAAAGTGTAATTTAAAATGAAGTTATAAACATATATGAGTTATATGTATAATTATTATAACACTGTATTATATATAAAATGCATATAAATAATAATTATATATTATAACTTAAACTATGATGTAATTTGGTTATATAAAAGATAACTTAAAATAACTTAATTTTTTTAACTGTTAATGTTATTATAAAGTGTATGCTGAATGTAAATGATTTTGGATATACATAATTTGTCAACGATTAACAAAGTATTAAATGAGTAAGGTTATACTTTGAGATTAATTGTTTTAATGTATACAATCAATACATTCATCTAAGTAATAAAGCTGGATATGTAAAACATAATTATATATAGTAATTTGAATATGTATATGATGTATAAAACATAAATATTATTATATGTATATCAATAAAATGTATAAATATAAAATATATGTTATTATTAAATAATACATAATACATAATATTAATATATCAAAAATATAAATGCTATACTAATACTATTATTACTTTCACCATCATCATTAAATATTAATATATGCATTATTAATATTATTATAATATATTATACATAGATATAACAATTTAAAACATGTAAGTTGTTATAATTGTTTTATTAGTAGTATTATTATTAGATCTATTTTTACCACCATTTATCATTAAGGAATCATTATTATTAAAATTTATTATTATTATTAGGATACAAGTTATTATCATTATCACTAGTATTATTACTAGTCTTATTTTGATATATATATTTTTTTAACTATATTAATATTAATAATATAATTATTGATTATTTATATTAATTAAATATAAAAAAATAAAATATAAAGAACATAGGGTACGCTGAATCATTTATCTGTATTTTTTTTCTCTGCCTTTCTATTTGGCTCGTGATCCTTTGCCTCTATTATTCATCTGCAAAACTGTTTTAAGTAATCATAAATATCATCCTATCAATTACAAATCAAAGTTTAAAACAGAATCCAATAAGCAGAACAGTTATATTTTTTTTCTTTTAGGCGATACCTCTGTATTATCTCTTTTTTTACCATATGTCTAAATTCAAATCAATTTCAAAAATTAGAATTGCGGTTAGGTAAGGAATCATACACTCAAGCTTTCTTCAAATTATCAAATCTCAATTCGCTATATCGACTTCGAATTTTCGAGTCAAACTTTCGAGTTCAAAAGTCAAACCGTTTGATTTTCATAAAATTTGATTCCTGATTGAAGATTCAAGTTCAATTAATGGTTTAGAAAGTTTAAAAAGAGGATTTACAATGTATTTCATGTAGAGAGTTTTAGCTAAAACGATTTAGAAATGAA
The DNA here is from genome assembly GCF_046630445.1 of Rutidosis leptorrhynchoides. Taxonomy (NCBI): domain Eukaryota; kingdom Viridiplantae; phylum Streptophyta; class Magnoliopsida; order Asterales; family Asteraceae; genus Rutidosis; species Rutidosis leptorrhynchoides. The sequence continues at coordinate 192,199,085 of NC_092334.1, forward strand.
AAACCAATATATTTTTTTTTGGCCGTCGCTACTGCAGGTGGTATATTTTTTTTTTTAAATTTTTTTTTTCGTTTTATGTTGATACAATCATGAATATTGATTGTTTGTTATTATGTAGAAGTAATCAAAATTGCTACTGTGAAGATTAAAATGGTTTAGATAGATTTTAAAGCTTGATAGAAGAAGAGGAGGAAGAAGTAGGGATAATATTAATACGGAATATATATTTAAGGATGCAGTTAAATTTCGAAAAATAGGCCATAGCCTAACTGGTTTGATGAGATGATGGTAATACGGGAGGTCGCGGGTTCGAGTCCCTGTTGGGACAGTTTACTCTTTTTGGGCCAATTTTCTCTTGAAGGTAGTTTTAATGTTCATTATTATTATTATTATTATTATTATTATTATTATTATTATTATTATTATTATTATTATTATTATTATTGTTATTATTATTATTATTATTATTATTATTATTATTATTATTATTATTATTATTATTATGATATATACCATTGTTGTAGTTATTATTATTATTATTATTATAAGAATTGATAATAATAAGTACTACATATATTATTAATATTATTACATGTATTAAAAATGATATTACTATTAAATGTAAGACTATAATATTATTAGCAAGAATATGTTTATTATCATTATTATTAAGAAAGTAATATAAATTGTTATCATCTTTGTAAACGTTAGTATTAATATCTTTTTGTAAATAATAGAAGTGGTAATATCGACATAAGTAATATTATTGTCACGAATATTATTAGTAGGTAAGTACTAAAATTAATATCATGACTATCATAACAGTAAAACTAATATTGCTACAAATATTATTATAAATGTCACTACTATTATTACTATGATTCTTATTATAATTATTATTATAGGTAATGTTATTAATAATATTATCATTATATTCAATTACAACTTTTAACTACTATATTATTAAATATATAAAAATATACATATAAGTAATATTACATATATGTATGAATATTTTGTATTAACAATTTTTTTTACATAAATATTCATATAAAACAAATTAGTTATGTTTAATATATATATATATATATATATATATATATATATATATATATATATATATATATATATATATATATATATATATATATACATATAACTATATAAATAATAATCATTTTCAAATATATATACAAATTAAATAAATGATATATAAAGTTATAACATATGGAATTGTTCGATTATGATTACAAGTTTTAATATATATACGAATGATATAGGTTCGTGAATCCGAGGCCAACCTTGCATTGTTCTGTTGTTTAATGTCGTCATATGTATTTTTACTACAAAATACATTATGTGAGTTTCATTTGATCCCTTTTACTCTTTATATTTTTGGGACTGAGAATACATGCGCTGTTTTTACAACTGCTTTATTAAATGCTTTTGAAATATATTTTGAACTGCGAAAATATGCAAATGCTTTATTAACTGTTTTTACAATATTTATTTGCGTGAGTTTCATTTGCTCTCTTTTTAAATGCTTTTGCTATATATATTTTTGGGACTGAGAATACATGCGCTGCTTTATAAATGTTTTACGAAATAGACACAAGTACGTGAAACTACATTCTATGGTTGGATTATTAAACCGAATATGCCCCTTATTAAGTCTGGTAATCTAAGAATTAGGGAACAGACACCCTAATTGACGCGAACTCTAAAGATAGATCTATCGGGCCCAACAAGCCTCATCCAAAGTACCGAATGCTTTAGTAATTCGAAATTTATATCATGTCCGATGGAGGATCCCGGAATGATGGGGATATTCTTATATGTATATTGTGAATGTCGGTTACCAGGTGTTCAATCCATATGAATGATATTTTTGTCTCTATGCATGGGACGTATGTTTATGAGAAATGAAAATATGAAATCTTGTGGTCTATTAAAATTATGAAATGATTGTTTATGTTAAACTAATGAACTCACCAACCATTTGGTTGACACTTGAAAGCATGTTTATTCTCAGGTACGAAAGAAATCTTCCGCTGTGCAATTACTCATTTTAAAGATATTACTTGGAGTCATTCATGACATATTTCAAAAGACGTTGCATTCAAGTCGTCGAGTTCATCAAGATTATTATTAAGTCAATTATAGTAAGATATATTACGAAATGGTATGCATGTTGTCAACTTTCGATGAAATGAAAGATTGTCTTTTCAAAAACGAATGCAATGTTTGTAAAATGTATCATATAGAGGTCAAGTACCTCGCGATGTAATCAACTGTTGGATTCATTTATAATCGATATGGACTTCGTCCGGATGGATTAGGACGGGTCCTTTCAGTTGGTATCAGAGCGGTGGTCTTAGCGAACCATGTCTGTGTTAGTGTGTCTAACTGATAAGTCGTTAGGATGCATTAGTGAGTCTGGACTTCGACCGTGTCTGCATGTCAAAAGTTTTGCTTATCATTTCGTGTCAAAAATTACCTGCTTATCATTCTTAGGGAATCACTTGCTTATTATTCTTAGTCTAGACACGTTTTACTGCATTGACTGCATGAATAGTGTATAGACAAAATTCATATCTTAAGCGTATCTGCTACTTTATATCTTAGCGTATCTGTTACTGTACCTTTGCCTGACAACTTCCGTAGATTCCTCCGTAACTTATGGGATTTTAGTATTATATATGCATATGTAAATTATGTATTGCAGGGTACTAATCTACATCCTATAATCTATTTCATATCAAAAATCTTTCATCTGATCGTACGAGATGAATCCTACAACCAGTTCGAGTCCCTCAGATTCCGATAGCTATTCCGATAGTTATTCCGACAGCTATTCCGACATAGATGTTCACCTAAGCTCCGAAAACAGCGTCATCGGCATGAATCAAACAAACAGCCATTATCAATTCATCTGATGGGTTCGTAGTCGACTTAATTAATGGAAACGCACAGAAGGCAATCGCATCCACCAACCGAATTCACCTCTTGACAATGAACCTGAAGCGTTTACCGGTGAACCTGTTCGAGACACCATTTTCAATCTCATTTCCAGGGTAACTCGACAAGATTATATTCTATCCACAATTCTGAACCTTATTCATCCGCTCGTTCCGACGGACAATCATCCTGGAGTAATAAGTCAACGAACTTCGCGCTCGAATAATCAATTTGGAGAATATGGTGCAAAATGTACCAGCTTCAGCAACATCACTGGCACCAACAGTACCATCAATAACAGCACCAGTACCATCAACAATCCATGCTTCAATATCATCATATGTACTTTGAGTATGATCTTCGTTCTACGTATCGTTCTACCTCATTTATCTTCATTCGACATGGCGAATATGTAATCTCTAAAGTTTTAGAGATTATTTATTCTCGTTCCAACTGAAAAGCAAATGAGTTTAATATCATATTAACTCATTAAATTCATAAATACATCTGAAGAAAATATATATGTATATATGTTTTCATAAAGATTGTAATTAAAAATTCTCTTGTACAAACTGTTAATGGTGAAAATATTTTAACGGGTAGGTAATACCCGAGAACTATTTAAATTTCACGTTAATAAGTTACATTGTACGTTCTTCGAAGCTGTTTCAACAAGTCATATACTATCCTACTTACATCCACCGATATACAAATCCGTTCACCAAAGAATAACCATATTCATCCAATTACATATTTGGATTGTGATCAATCAGAATTCATCAAGTGGCATAACGAAGAAATAATGGACACAATAAAAATTGATTAGAAACAGATTAATTAACAATATGAAATTCTATTAAGAATCCACGCTAACAAAATCCTAGCTAACTGTTCCTAGATAACTGTTAATTCCGTATTACCATTTAATTATCGCAATTTATTTATCGCAGTTTATTTATCGCAATTTATATTCTCGCAATTTTATTTATCGTCATTTAAATTTCTGTTATTTACTTTACGCACTTTATTTATCGTTATTTAATTTTCTGTTATTTATTTTACGCATTTTAAATATCAGGACATGTATACAAAGTTTTGACATATCATATCGACGCATCTATATATATTATTTGGAATCACCATAGACACTCTATATGCAGTAATGATCGAGTTCTCTATACAGGGTTGAGGTTGATTCTACAATAATATATATAGTTTGAGTTGTGATCGAGTCTGAGACGTATACGGGTCACGACACGTATTAATTAATTCGAGTATTATATATTAAACTATATATGAATTATTAGACTGTCAACTGTGGACTATCGACTGTGGACTAATAACATTGAAAAATTAAAATGAATTAAAATATTGATTATAACATATGAAACTAAACAATTCTTCAAGTTGCCACTTGATTTCGTCTTAAACATCATTTGTATCTTCACGATTACATTCTGCTTCCAAACCTTTCATGATTCTTGAAAATGCCTCAATCGATAGGATGAATCAACCGCACTTCATCTACGGAAGAAAAGATTTATGCATATAGTTATGCACCTAAGAAACTCTCGGCAATTGAGTAAAAGTATAACACGTAGCCGCTTCAGATCCTTTGACATTTATTAGTAAAAATAACTTTGCAATCCCTTTTCAAAGTAGCCAATTTTGTCACAGCTCCAGCAAGTCAACGTCGACTTTTCACTCGGATTAGATTATTATAACCCTAATATATAAGTTGCCTTTCGTCATCGATGTCGGAAAACCGTTTATATCTCACTACGTTAGCAGTAAATTTACCAGCAACATCAGTGATCTTTGACTTTATGAAAAATTATTATATTCATTGAAACCCTATCATATACTCATCCGCATCTGGTAACGAGAACTGCCATACCAATTACCGGGAATTAGCAATCAGTACTTTGAAAACTCACAGCATATCTAATTCAACAGTTAAATGTATGACATTTATCTCTTAGAATTATGACCTTCCATTCTGAAATTCTGAAAAGCACTCAGTCACAAATCAATACCCTGAATGTTGAAAAATCTGAATGAAGCAGCAGAAACCATAGACAACCGTAAACGACCTTAATCATCGAAAGATTGATGATAAAGAATAGTATGTTGGAAAAGCTCAAAAAAAAGTTGGAACTAGAAAACGGATTGAGCTAACCACGAAGGAGACCAAGGACAAATACAAGGACCATACCATATATTCAAAGAATCCATGTAATTCTGGATCCGATGAAACCTTCAACGAGTATCTTGTTCCACACTCATGTTAAAGTCTTGCGGAAAATCTTCTTCATCAACCATCGAACTTAGAAATTCCCAAATATCATCATCAATATCTTCGATATTTCTGAGATATTTTCATAAATATTCTCGTCCGAAATTATATACCTCTTCGTGCTTCCTGTGAATCATTTTATTAGAAATATTCAATAGAAAATTTAGTACCGAAAAGCAGATTATGCGAAACTATGAAGAAAGCCATGGACAAATCACAAAGAATAAGTTTGACTTCAAATAATCCAAATGATTCAATGTCTGCTAAAGTCTTAGTGAATATCTTGCTCCCTACTCTAAACCCTTGCAGACAATAGTTTCTATCATTCTCTGATCTTAGATATTCCGAGATATTATCGTATCTTTCATTATAAATATCCTCCATATTTCTGAAGATATTTTATAACTATTCTTATCTGAAATCATTAATCTTTTCGTGCTATCAGTATTATATCATGTAGAAACTGATAGTTTCTATATTCTGTAAACTTTCAAGCTTGAAATATGAATGTTATTGAAGTAATGTTGGGAACTGATGCATGAGTTAGTATAATATAATGGCACTTGATCAATGTGATTATATTACAGTAAGTCATGCCGAGTTTTTTGATAGAACGTGATGATTCACAGACTCTAACGTCATCATGTGACATGTTACATAACTCTTTCATTCTACTTAACTCCTGAACAAATCAAGAAAATGTATTCTTGACGGTTCTATCTTCCGTGATGTTGATAAATTTGAAAATCAAAATCGTGCAATCACGTTCCTTCCTGCTTAGAACATTATAATCATTCGAAACTCTAAATCTACAAATTCTGGACCATTATTTGCTTGACTTGAAGTCAGGAAGAGAAAACAAAAGCATAGAGCTTTGAAATATAAAGGAGAATATAAAGCCCAATAACAACACATAAATTACAAACCGTGTATATCAACGTTTATCGCAATATAAAGACACGGGAGAATTAAAAATATTATAACCCCAAGGGTGAAGTAGAAGAAAAAAGATTCCTCGGGTGGAAGTTAGAAAAGGAGAATGATTGTTGCGATAGTAAGGATGAGGACAAGGATCAGAACTGGGTTAAGCATTTTCAAAATCTTTTGGATGTATGAAACAAGAAGGAAAGTATAAGAATGGTGAGGATAATGGAACGGAAGAGTTTCATTTATAATGGAAATCTCAGACAGAGTAATCGAGGCAGATCATCGTATTTAATTATAGAGATCCTGATTTCCCTACTCGTCAAAGAATCAAATCTTTTAGATTTCGAAGATTTTCTTTAAATCCCTTGAATTCCGAAATTCAACCCAGACAACGTCAAAAGTTAAGAAGCATCTTATTTTTCTAAATCAACCGTGACTACGTCACCGGTCAAGTCAAATCTGTAATTATTCATTTCACTCTTTTGTGATAGCTTCATTCGTGCTCTTCGAATAATCGAATAATTTTATCTGTATTATTCAATAATGATAAAACTCTATTTATCAGCTCTTATTCGTCAGGAAAACATATTTATTGTTAGCCATGACGACCTCACTCAAATTTCGGGACGAAATTTCTTTAACGGGTAGGTACTGTGATGACCCGGGAATTTTCGACCAAATTTAAACTTTATCCTTATATGACTTCGACACGATAAGCAAAGTCTGTAATGTTGAGTTTCAAAAATCTTTGAACTGTGTTTAATATATTCATTTGACCTTCGACTGCTCTCGACGATTCACGAACAATTGTGTATATATAGATGTATATATATATAAATATAACTATATATAATAAATTGAAATTATAAAATATAATTTAAACATTAAAAATTAAAGATGTAAAGTAAGATACAAAATAATAAAGTGTAATTTAAAATGAAGTTATAAACATATATGAGTTATATGTATAATTATTATAACACTGTATTATATATAAAATGCATATAAATAATAATTATATATTATAACTTAAACTATGATGTAATTTGGTTATATAAAAGATAACTTAAAATAACTTAATTTTTTTAACTGTTAATGTTATTATAAAGTGTATGCTGAATGTAAATGATTTTGGATATACATAATTTGTCAACGATTAACAAAGTATTAAATGAGTAAGGTTATACTTTGAGATTAATTGTTTTAATGTATACAATCAATACGTTCATCTAAGTAATAAAGCTGGATATGTAAAACATAATTATATATAGTAATTTGAATATGTATATGATGTATAAAACATAAATACTATTGTATGTATATCAATAAAATGTATAAATATAAAATATATGTTATTATTAAATAATACATAATACATAATATTAATATATCAAAAATATAAATGCTATACTAATACTATTATTACTTTCACCATCATCATTAAATATTAATATATGCATTATTAATATTATTATAATATATTATACATAGATATAACAATTTAAAACATGTAAGTTGTTATAATTGTTTTATTAGTAGTATTATTAGATCTATTTTTACCACCATTTATCATTAAGGAATCATTATTATTAAAATTTATTATTATTATTAGGATACAAGTTATTATCATTATCACTAATATTATTACTAGTCTTATTTTGATATATATATTTTTAACTATATTAATATTAATAATATAATTATTGATTATTTATATTAATTAAATATAAAAAAAAGGTAAAATATAAAGAACATAGGGTACGCTGAATCATTTATCTGTATTTTTTTTCTCTGCCTTTCTATTTAGCTAGTGATCCTTTGCCTCTATTATTCAACTGCAAAACTGTTTTAAGTAATCATAAATATCATCCTATCAATTACAAATCAAATTTTAAAACAGAATCCAATAAGCAGAATAGTTATATATATATTTTTTTCTTTTAGGCGATACCTCTGTATTATCTCTTTTTTTTACCATATGTCTAAATTCAAATCGATTTCAAAAATTAGAATTGCGGTTAGGTAAGGAATCATACACTCAAGCTTTCTTCAAATTATCAAATCTCAATTCGCTATATCAACTTCGAATTTTCGAGTCAAACTTTCGAGTTCAAAAGTCAAACCGTTTGATTTTCATAAAATTTGATTCCTGATTGAAGATTCAAGTTCAATTAATGGTTTAGAAAGTTTAAAAAGAGGATTTACAATGTATTTCATGTAGAGAGTTTTAGCTAAAACGATTTAGAAATGAAAAACCAATATTTTTTTTTTTGGCCGTCGCTACTGCAGGTGGTATATTTTTTTTTTAATTTTTTTTTTTCGTTTTATGTTGATACAATCATGAATATTGATTGTTTGTTATTATGTAGAAGTAATCAAAATTGCTACTATGAAGATTAAAATGGTTTAGATAGATTTTAAAGCTTGATAGAAGAAGAGGAGGAAGAAGTAGGGATAATATTAATACGGAATATATATTTAAGGATGCAGTTAAATTTCGGAAAATAGGCCATAGCCTAACTGGTTTGATGAGATGATGGTAATACGGGAGGTCGCGGGTTCGAGTCCCTGTTGGGACATTTTACTCTTTTTGGGCCAATTTTCTCTTGAAGGTAGTTTTAATGTTCATTATTATTATTATTATTATTATTATTATTATTGTTATTATTATTATTATTATTATTATTATTATTATTATTATTATTATTATTATTATTATTATTATTATTATTATTATTATGATATATACCATTGTTGTAGTTATTATTATTGTTATTATAAGAATTGATAATAATAAGTACTACATATATTATTAATATTATTACATGTATTAAAAATGATATTACTATTAAATGTAAGACTATAATATTATTAGCAAGAATATGTTTATTATCATTATTATTAAGAAAGTAATATAAATTGTTATCATCTTTGTAAACATTAGTATTAATATCTTTTTGTAAATAATAGAAGTGGTAATATCGACATAAGTAATATTATTTTCACGAATATTATTAGTAGGTAAGTACTAAAATTAATATCATGACTATCATAACAGTAAAACCAATATTGCTACAAATATTATTATAAATGTCACTACTATTATTACTATGATTCTTATTATAATTATTATTATAGGTAATGTTATTAATAATATTATCATTATATTCAATTACAACTTTTAACTACTATATTATTAAATATATAAAAATATACATATAAGTAATATTACATATATGTATGAATATTTTATATTAACAATTTTTTTACATAAATATTCATATAAAACAAATTAGTCATGTTTAATATATATATATATATATATATATATATATATATATATATATATATATATATATATATATATATATATATATATATATATATATATATATATATATATATATATATATATATAACTATATAAATAATAATCATTTTCAAATATATATACAAATTAAATAAATGATATATAAAGTTATAACATATGGAATTGTTCGATTATGATTACAAGTTTTAATATATATATACGAATGATATAGGTTCGTGAATTCGAGGCCAACCTTGCATTGTTCTGTTGTTTAATGTCGTCATATGTATTTTTACTACAAAATACATTATGTGAGTTTCATTTTATCCCTTTTACTCTTTATATTTTTGGGACTGAGAATACATGCGCAGTTTTTACAACTGCTTCATTAAATGCTTTTAAAATATATTTTGGAACTGCGAAAACATGCAAATGCTTTATTAACTGTTTTTACAATATTTATTTGCGTGAGTTTCATTTGCTTCCTTTTTAAATGCTTTTGGTATATATATTTTTGGGACTGAGAATACATGCGCTGCTTTATAAATGTTTTACGAAATAGACACAAGTACGTGAAACTACATTCTATGATTGGATTATTAAACCGAATATGCCCCTTATTAATTCTGGTAATCTAAGAATTAGGTAACAGACACCCTAATTTACGCGAACTCTAAAGATAGATCTATCGGGCCCAACAAGCCCCATCCAAAGTACCGGATGCTTTAGTACTTCGAAAATTATATCATGTCCGATGGAGGATCCCGGAATGATGGGGATATTCTTATATGTATATTGTGAATGTCGGTTACCAGGTGTTCAATCCATATGAATGATATTTTTGTCTCTATGCACGGGACGTATGTTTATGAGAAATGGAAATATGAAATCTTGTGGTCTATTAAAATTATGAAATGATTGTTTATGTTAAACTAATGAACTCACCAACCATTTGGTTGACACTTGAAAGCATGTTTATTCTCAGGTACGAAAGAAATCTTCCGCTGTGCAATTACTCATTTTAAAGATATTACTTGGAGTCATTCATGACATATTTCAAAAGATGTTGCATTCAAGTCGTCGAGTTCATCAAGATTATTATTAAGTCAATTATAGTAAGATATATTACGAAATGGTATGCATGTTGTCAACTTTCGATGAAATGAAAGATTGTCTTTTCAAAAACAAATGCAATGTTTGTAAAATGTATCATATAGAGGTCAAGTACCTCGCGATGTAATCAACTGTTGTGATTCGTTTATAATCGATATGGACTTCGTCCGGATGGATTAGGACGGGTCCTTTCATTTGATTCACGAACCTATATCATTCATATATATATTAAAACATATAACAAGTTCATATATTAATAATATTAATATACTTGTTATATTTAATGATTTGTATGTCATATCTTAAATATATTTATTTTATAAATCTTGAATAATTAATTAATACTTATTAAAAATATAGTTAGGTTATCTGTTTTAAATATGGTTTTATATATCTAATAGTTATTTTAATAATAATAATGATATTATCAATACTTATACTTATTTTAATAACAATAATAATCATAATAATAACAATAATAATAATTGATCATAAATTCTTTATTTTAGTAATAATAATAATAGTAATAATTATATTACTAATGATAATAACAATAATAATAATAATATTAATTTTAGAAATGAAAACTACCTTCAAAAAGCTTTTCAAAAAAATATATGCCCCGAACCGTATTTGAACTCGAGACCTCTCGCTTACCCACAAACACACTTAACCATTCCCTCTGCCTTGTCTTTCTTACTTATTATGCAACCCATATATACTTATCTAATACTTCCTAAAACCATGTTCATCATCTTCTTCATCCTTGAATTAAAATCAAACGGAGGCAAAACTTAACAACAATCGAACGGGTTTTCATTTATGACTTGTAAACAACATGAAACAAAAAAAAAAGTGTTCTTGTGATTAAAAAAAGTTAAAAAAAGATACTGCTGAAGCTGGTAACACTTCAAAAAAAAATTAATGTTTTCAATTTTGAGTTCGTTTTGGACCATCTTTACAACATGAAATATGTTTCAAATCATTCCTAAAAACTATTGGAATCATCAATTGATCTTAAAATATCAAAACATGCTCTAATTTCTCCAAGAACAAAACAGTTAACTTTTGACAAAATAACTTTGACTCGCAAATTCGAACTCGTTATCAAGAATTAGAACTTGAGATTTTACAGGAAGTTTGAGTAAGAGATTCCTAACAACTTTGCATTATTACATTTTGAAAATTTGTTTGAAATCGAAATATGACCAACAAGGGTTAGAACAGAGGCTTACATATTTGTTTCTGATTTTTCTCTCTTTAATTTCCAATTGCAGTTAAGGTTATATATAATGTGTTGAATAATTGAAGTATAAACATGATTTGATTAACTGAAATTGACTGGTAACAGATTGGAGACAAGAAGTACACAAATTATTAATCAAATGAATAAAAAAATATACAGGTAGTTACTTCTAACTGATTTTGTATCTATATGTAAATTTTTATATATAATGAATTACATAAAAGAAGAATCCTAATAATAATAATAATAATAATAATAGAATTAATAATAATATCAAAATAATACTAATATAATAAAATTTATGATAAAAGTAATGAAAATTTTTAATAATAATAACTAAGTTCATTACTTTCCCACTCATTATAATAATAGTGATAAAAAAAATTTAATAATAAGTTTACTAATTAATATTAATGATAACTATAATAATAATAATATTTTTAATAACAATGGTAATAATAATAATATTAATAATATACAAATTATATGTATCAAATTTCATATCTATACATAATAATATTAGTAATACTAATAATATAATAGATTAAATGTATTAAACCTCATATCTATATATTAATAATACTAATATTGATATTAATATTAATAGTATTATTGAAAGTAATAATATCACTATAACAATTATGTTTTCAACATTACAATTTATTAATTATATCGTATGTACTAATTATATGATATATGTTATATAATAACATATATTTAATATTTCACATTTATAACTTACAATATATAATATTACTTATGTATATAATTTGTTTATACATAATTATTTACATATTTATTTACACACAATTGTTCGTGAATCGTCAGAAATAGTTATAGGGTAATGCATTCATGTAAATTGTTCCAAAACTTTTTGAGACTCAACTTTACAGACTTTGCTTATCGTGTAAAAATTACTAAATCATACCGAGAGTTTGATTTAAAATTAGTCAAAATTTTATAAAGATTAAGTTTAAATTTGATCGAAAATTTCCGGGTCGTCACAGTACCTACCCGTTAAAGAAATTTCGTCCCCGAAATTTGATCGAGGTGGTCATGGTTAACAATAAGAATGTTTTCCTGACGTATATGAGTTGATAAATAAATTTTTATCACCACTGAGTAATAAGGATAAAACAATTTGATTTCTTGAAGAGTACGAGTGAAGCTATCACAAGAGAGTGAAATGAATAAATGCATGTTCGTCTCAACTGGTGACGTAGTCACGGTGGATTTCTGAAATTCAGGGGATTTAGAGAAAATCTTCGTAATAAGATTTGATTCTTCGGTAATTAAGGAAATAGGATCTTCTTTGGTTAAATGCAATAATCTGTTTTGATTGCTCTGTCTGATATTCACTATAAATCTACGCTCTTCGTTTCCTTTATATTTTGAAGTTCCATACTTTTACTTTTTCTTCCCGACTTTAAGTCAAACGAATAATGGTCCAGAATTCGCAGGTATGAAGTTTCTAATGGACATGACTAACGTTCTAAGAGAAAGATTGAAATAGCACGACCTTGATTGGTTAAATTACCAGATGTTACGGGAAAAGATAGAACTATC